>NC_045451.1:53140143-53422715 GCF_002776525.5 Piliocolobus tephrosceles | reverse complement strand
TCCAAGTGATCTCATTGTTCAGTTCCCACCTATGAGTGAGAACATGCGGTGTTTGGTTTTCTGTTCTTGCAATAGTTTGCTGAGAATGATGGTTTCCAGCTGCATCCATGTCCCTACAAAGGACACAAATTCATCCTTTTTTATGGCTGCATAGTGTTCCATGGTGTATATGTGCCACATTTTCTTAATCCAGTCTGTCACTGATGGACATTTGGGTTGATTCCAAGTCTTTGCTATTGTGAATAGTGCCACAATGAACATACGTGTGCATGTGTCTTTATAGCAGCATGATTTGTAATCCTTTGGGTATATACCCAGTAATGGGATGGCTGGGTCATAAGGTACTTCTAGTTCTAGATCCTTGAGGAATCGCCATACTGTTTTCCATAATGGTTGAACTAGTTTACAATCCCACCAACAGTGTAAAAGTGTTCCTATTTCTCCACCTCCTCTCCAGCACCTGTTGTTTCCTGATTTTTTAATGATTGCCATTCTAACTGGTGTGAGATGATATCTCATTGTGGTTTTGATTTGCATTTCTCTGATGGCGAGTGATGATGAGCATTTTTTCATGTGTCTGTTGGCTGTATGAATGTCTTCTTTTGAGAAATGTCTGTTCATATCCTTTGCCCACTTTTTGATGGGGTTGTTTGTTTTTTTCTTGTAAATTTGTTTGAGTTCTTTGTAGGTTCTGGGTATTAGCCCTTTGTCAGATGAGTAGATTACAAAAATTTTCTCCCATTCTGTAGGTTGCCTGTTCACTCTGATGGTAGTTTCTTTTGCTGTGCAGAAGCTCTTTAGTTTAATGAGATCCCATTTGTCAATTTTGGCTTTTGCTGCCGTTGCTTTTGGTGTTTTAGACATGAAGTCCTTGCCCCTGCCTATGTCCTGAATGGTATTCCTTAGGTTTTCTTCTAGGGTTTTTATGGTATTAGGTCTAACATGTAAGTCTCTAATCCATCTTGAATTAATTTTCATATAAGGAAAGGTTCAGTTTCAGCTTTCTACTTATGGCTAGCCAATTTTCCCAGCACCATTTATTAAATAGGGAATCCTTTCCCCATTTCTTGTTTTTCTCAGGTTTATCAAAGATCAGATGGCTGTAGATGTGTGGTATTATTTCTGAGGACTCTGTTCTTTTTCATTGGTCTATATCTCTGTTTTGGTACCAGTACCATGCTGTTTTGGTTACTGTAGCCTTGTAGTATAGTTTGAAGTCAGGTAGCGTGATGCCTCCAGCTTTGTTCTTTTGACTTAGGATTGTCTTGGCAATGCGGACTCTTTTTTGGTTCCATATGAACTTTAAAGCAGTTTTTTCCAATTCTGTGAAGAAACTCATTGGTAGCTTGATGGGGATTGCACTGAATCTATAAATTACCTTGGGCAGTATGGCCATTTTCACGATATTGATTCTTCCTATCCATGAGCATGGTATGTTCTTCCATTTGTGTCCTCTTCTATTTCACTGAGCAGTGGTTTGTAGTTCTCCTTGAAGAGGTCCTTTACATCCCTTGTAAGTTGGATTCCTAGGTATTTTATTCTCTTTGAAGCAATTGTGAATGGAAGTTCATTCCTGATTTGGCTCTCTGTTTGTCTGTTACTGGTGTATAAGAATGCTTGTGATTTTTGCACATTAATTTTGTATCCTGAGACTTTGCTGAAGTTGCTTATCAGCTTAAGGAGATTTTGGGCTGAGACGATGGGGTTTTCTAAATATACAATCATGTCATCTGCAAACAGGGACAATTTGACTTCTTCTTTTCCTAACTGAATACCCTTGATTTCTTTCTCTTGCCTGATTGCCCTAGCCAGAACTTCCAACACTATGTTGAATAGGAGTGGTGAGAGAGGGCATCCCTGTCTTGTGCCAGTTTTCAAAGGGAACTTTTCCAGTTTTTGCCCATTCAGTATGATATTAGCTGTGGGTTTGTCATAAATAGCTCTTATTATTTTGAGGTACGTTCCATCAATACCGAATTTGTTGAGCGTTTTTAGCATGAAGGGCTGTTGAATTTTGTCAAAAGCCTTTTCTGCATCTATTGAGATAATCATGTGGTTCTTGTCTTTGGTTCTGTTTATATGCTGGATTACGTTTATTGATTTGCGAATGTTGAACCAGCCTTGCATCCCAGGGATGAAGCCCACTTGATCATGGTGGATAAGCTTTTTGATGTGCTGCTGGATCCGGTTTGCCAGTATTTTATTGAGGATTTTTGCATCGATGTTCATCAGGGATATTGGTCTAAAATTCTCTTTTTTTGTTGTGTCTCTGGCAGGCTTTGGTATCAGGATGATGTTGGCCTCATAAAATGAGTTAGGGAGGATTCCCTCTTTTCCTATTGATTGGAATAGTTTCAGTAGGAATGGTACGAGCTCCTCCTTGTACCTGTGGTAGCATTCAGCTGTGAATACATCTGGTCCTGGACTTTTTTTGGTTGGTAGGCTATTAATTATTGCCTCAATTTCAGAGCCTGCTATTAGTCTATTCAGGGATTCAGCTTCTTCCTGGTTTAGTCTTGGGAGAGTGTAAGTGTCCAGGAAATTATCCATTTCTTCTAGATTTTCTAGTTGATTTGCGTAGAGATGTTTATAGTATTCTCTGATGGTAGTTTGTATTTCTGTGGAGTCGGTGGTGATATCCCCTTTATCATTTTCTATTGCGTCTATTTGATTCTTCTCTCTTTTCTTCTTTATTAGTCTTGCTAGCAGTCAATCAATTTTGTTGATCTTTTCAAAAAACCAACTCCTGGATTCATTGATTTTTTGGAGGGTTTTTTGTGTCTCTATCTCCTTCAGTTCTGCTCTTAGTTATTTCTTGCCTTCTGCTAGCTTTTGAATGTGTTTGCTCTTGCTTCTCTAGTTCTTTTAATTGTGATGTTAGAGTGTCAATTTTAGATCTTTCCTGCTTTCTCTTGTGGGCATTTAGTGCTATAAATTTCCCTCTACACACTGCTTTAAATGTGTCCCAGACATTCTGGTATGTTGTATCTTTGTTCTCATTGGTTTCAAAGAACATCTTTATTTCTGCCTTCATTTCGTTATGTACCCAGTAGTCATTCAGGAGCAGGTTATTCAGTTTCCATGTAGTTGAGTGGTTTTGATTGAGTTTCTTAGTCCTGAGTTCTAGTTTGATTGCACTGTGGTCTGAGAGACGATTTGTTACAATTTCTGTTTTTGTACATTTGCTGAGGAGTACTTTACTTCCAATTATGTGGTCAATTTTGGAATAAGTGATGTGGTGCTGAGAAGAATGTATATTCTGTTGATTTGGGGTGGAGAGTTCTGTAGATGTCTATTAGGTCTGCTTGCTGCAGAGATGAGTTCAATTCCTGTATATCCTTGTTAACTTTCTGTCTCGTTGATCTGTCTAATGTTAACAGTGGGGTGTTGAATTCTCCCATTATTATTGTATGGGAGTCTAAGTCCTTTTGTAAGTCTCTAAGGACTTGCTTTATGAATCTGGGTGCTCCTGTATTGTGTGCATCTATATTTAGGATAGTTAGCTCTTCCTGTTGAATTGATCCCTTTACCATTATGTAATGGCCTTGTCTCTTTTGATCTTTGATGGTTTAAAGTCTGTTTTATCAGAGACTAGTATTGCAACCCTGCTTTTTTTTGTTCTCCATTTGCTTGGTAGATCTTCCTCCATCCCTTTATTTTGAGCCTATGTATGTCTCTGCATGTGAGATGGGTCTCCTGAATACAGCAGACTGATGGGTCTTGACTCTTTATCCAATTTGCCAGTCTGTGTCTTTTAATTGGAGCATTTAGTCCATTTACATTTAAGGTTTATATTGTTATGTGTGAACTTGATCCTGCCATTATGATATTAACTGGTTATTTTGCTCGTTATTTGATGCAGTTTCTTCCTAGCCTCGATGGTCTTTACATTTTGGCATGTTTTTGCAATGGCTGGTACCGGTTGTTCCTTTCCATGTTTAGTGCTTCCTTCAGGGTTTCTTGTAAGGCAGGCTTGGTGGTGACAAAATCTCTAAGCATTTGCTTATCTGTAAAGGATTTTATTTCTCCTTCACTTATGAAACTTAGTTTGGCTGGATATGAAATTCTGGGTTTAAAATTCTTTTCTTTAAGAATGTTGAATATTGGCCGCCATTCTCTTCCGGCTTGTAGAGTTTCTGCCGAGAGATCTGCTGTTAGTCTGATGGGCTTCCCTTTGTGGGTAAGCCGACCTTTCTCTCTGGCTGCCCTTAAGATTTTTTCCTTCATTTCACCTTTGGTGAATCTGGCAATTATGTGTCTTGGAGTTGCTCTTCTCGAGGAGTATCTTTGTGGCGTTCTCTGTATTTCCTGAATTTGAATGTTGGCCTGCCCTACTAGGTTGGGGAAGTTCTCTTGGATGATATCCTGAAGAGTGTTTTCCAACTTGGTTCCATTTTCCCCCTCACTTTCAGGCACCCCAATCAGACGTAGATTTGGTCTTTTTACATAATCCCATACTTCTTGCAGGCTTTGTTCATTTGTTTCTTCTTTTTTCTTTAGACTTCTCTTCTCGCTTCATTTCATTCATTTGATCCTCAATTGCTGATACTCTTTCTTCCAGTTGATCGAGTCGGTCACTGAAGCTTGTGCATTTGTCACATATTTCTTGTGTCATGGTTTTCATCTCTGTCAGTTCGTTTATGGCCTTCTCTGCATTAATTATTCTGGTTATCAATTCTTCCACTTTTTTTTCAAGATTTTTAGTTTCTTTGCGCTGGGTACGTAATTCCTCCTTTAGCTCTGAGAAGTCTGATGGTCTGAAGCCTTCTTCTCTCATCTCATCAAAGTCATTGTCCATCCAGCTTTGATCCATTGCTGGCAATGAGCTGCGTTCCTTTGGAGGTGGAGATGCACTCTTATTCTTTGAATTTCCAGCTTTCCTGCCCTGCTTTTTCCTCATCTTTGTGGTTTTATCTGCCTCTGGTCGTTGATGATGGTGATGTACTGATGGGGTTTTGGTGTGGGTGTCCTTCCTGTTTGTTAGTTTTCCTTCTAACAGTCAGGACCCTCAGCTGTAGGTCTGTTGGAGATTGCTTGAGGTCCACTCCAGACCCTGTTTGCCTGGGTGTCAGCAGCAGAGGCTGCAGAAGATAGAATACTGCTGAACAGTGAGTTTACCTGTCTGATTCTTGCTTTGGAAGCTTCCTCTAAGGGGTGTACTCCATTGTGTGAGGTGTGGGGTGTCGGTCTGCCCCTAGTGGAGATGTCTCCCAGTTAGGCTACTCAGGGGTGAGGGACTCACTTGAGCAGGCACTCTGTCTGTTCTCAGATCTCAACCTCCATGTTGGGAGATCCACTGCTCTCTTCAAAGCTGTCAGACAGAGTCGTTTGCATCTGCAGAGGTTTCTGCTGCTTGTTTTGTTGTTGTTGTTGTTTAGCTGTGCCCTGTCCCCAGAGGTGGAGTCTACAGAGACAGGCAGGCCTCCTTGAGCTGCTGTGAGCTCCACCCAGTTTGAGCTTTGTTTACCTACTTAAGCCTCAGCAATGGCGGGCGCCCCTCCCCCAGCCTAGCTGCTGCCTTGCAGTTAGATTGCAGACTGCTGTGCTAGCAATGAGGAAGGCTCCGTGGGCGTGGGACCCTCCCGGCCAGGTGTGGGATATAATCTCCTGGTGTGCCCATTTGCTTAAAGTGGGAGTTACCTGATTTTCCAGGTGTTGTGTGTCTCAGTTCCCCTGGCTAGGAAAAGGGATTCCCTTCCCCCTTGCGCTTCCCAGGTGAGGCGATGCCTCGCCCTGCTTCAGCTCTGGCTGGTCGGGCTGCATCAGCTGACCAGCACTGATTGTCCGGCACTCCCTAGTGAGATAAACCCAGTACCTCAGTTGAAAAGGCAGAAATTACCTGTCTTCTGTGTCACTCGCGCTGGGAGCTGGAGACTGGAGCTGTTCCTATTCGGCTATCTTGCTCCTCCCTCCATTAAAGCCAATTTTTTTTCAAAGATGGCACATTAGGTAAGAGTTAACTTCTCTGTAATTGAAATAGTATCTGGTAGATTTAAAATTGGCGTCTTAGCATCTTATAAATCACAATATTTCTATTTTAATAATGCTTTATAGTATTTTTAACATGCATGATATATATAGAATATGACCCTAGATTATATATAGCTATATATAAATTAGTGACCCTAGATTAAGAAAGTCTATACCCTTAAAATGCATTTTTGCATACAGCACAGATTTTTTATGTTTTTAGAGTCATAGTCCTGTTCTGTTGCTCAGGTTGGAGTTCAGAAGCACAATCCTAGCTCACTGCAGCCTCAAACCCCTGGGCTCAAGTGACCCATCCGACTCAGTCTCTCAGGTAGCAAGGACAGTAAGTATGTACCACCATTCCTGGCTATTAAAAAAATTTTTTTTTGTAGAGATGGAGTCTCTGTATGTTGCCAGGCTGGGGCACAGAATTTCTGAGCATTCACTGTAATGTGCACTTCACATGAGCTTCAACTGAACCATAATATGGATTTCTCAGATTATTGGTTAGTTTTCAATCTCTGCTTGAATATAGTTAAAATGATTTACTTTATAATCCTGTTCCATAATGTAGAAGCATTTTTTGTACCATTTATATTATTCATGTGACAAATGGATTGCTGTAAATGTTCTAACACACACTTTGCTTCTTCTAAATAGTGACCGATATTAATAGATGTAATGGCCAACCTTCAGGTCTTCTGTCTAGAGAGATTAATGGCAAGTGCTTTGGTCTGTAAACTGAGAAAACAAAGAATCAGAAACAATGCTCAAACAGAAATGTGATTATAAATGACAAGAATATTGAGCTTTCTCAACTAATGTAGGAAGATTGAAAACAGGAATGAAAATATAAGTGGTGTTAGTTGACATCATATAGAGTTTTTTTTCTGGGCATTAGTAGCAAATAATATATTTATTGCCAAAAATATTAAACATTTAATACTATAGATGCCTTTTAAATGTGTAAGTCCTGCACAAAATAATTTACTGTACCATCTTCAGAGAATGTGTGTTTCTTAAATTCTTTTAGATGAAAATTCAAGCAACCTGGGAAATTGTGTCAGGGTAACCTGATATTTTCCTTTTAGTATGGGTCAGATATGCATTTAACGGACAATTCAAGTAAAACCGTTTGAGATCTCACCTCCTTTAGTTTTCTCGAAGTGTCACCTTCATGGTTGTCTGTTCTGATGCTTGAGGTTTCTGTGTTTAAGGGGAAAGGTGCTAACAGAATATAGAATTTTCTGAAGTGCTTTTTCCTTCATTCTGTTGCTGCTGCTTTTGTTTCAGGGGAGTTGGCAGCTGCCTTTTAGTTCCCTGATAGCTTAGGAAAACCTGCTCTGTAAGCATGTTAATTTTCTTCCTTCTAGAAGAGGTTTGCTAATCTCATGAGGTATTGCAAAGTTTAAATTGAAGTAAATAGAAAAATTGCTAAGTTGAAAAAAAAAAGTTCCACAGAGTTTTTTTATGAGTGGGAACACATCTGCCACACAATAGAATATGACATCCTTCAGCTTACTGCTTTCCTAGGACCTGTGAAGGAATTGTTTAGTATGCATTGGCTTGGAGCACTAGCAGGTAAAAGTTTAATTACTGATCTCTGTGTTACTTATCTGTGGATTATGTAGGAGTGGTTGACTCTCATTTTCTGCTTTTCCTAATGGAAATGACTTTTCCAAAAGACATCTTCGAAATAACCTGACCTCTTATTGTTTGTTTGTTCATTTTTTTTTGGTTTGAATTTTCATCTTTATTTAAGTGATATACTGAGAGTAGTTTGTGAACCATTCAAGAAGATAACTGAGTTTTCAATGCTATTAATTTTTTTTTTTTTTTTTTTGAGAAAGGATTTGCTCTGTTACCCAGGCTGAAATGCAATGGTGTGATCTTGGCTCACTGCAACCTCTGCCTCCTGGGCTCAAGCAATCCTCTCACCCTAGCCTCCCAAGTAGCTGGAACTACAGATGTGCACCACCACACCTGACTAATTTTTGTATTTTGGTAGATGGGGTTTTGCCGTGCTTCCCATGCTGGCCTCAAAGTCTTGAGCTCAAGCAATCTGCCCACCTCGGCCTCCCACGGTGTTGGGATTACAGGTGTGAGCCACTGCCTCCAGCTTTTAAAAGCTATTCTTTTCACAATAGTCATGCCAATGAGACCGACATGTGTATACATGTGTGCGTGTTAAATATGGGAGTCAACAATTGAAGAATGCATCAACTGGGGGCGATTTTGAGGATGGAGAGCAGACTAAATCCATCCTGACAAACGTTTGGAAAGGTGTGACAAATAGTCTATCTGGAAGTTATTGTTTCAAGCCAACAAATTTGGGGGTAATCTGTCATACTGTAATAGATAGCTAATACATTGCTCATCTCTCAAGCAAAGTAAATCCCATATTGTAACATATCTATCCTACTAAATGAAATGCAGAGCATACATGTGTTTCATGCCTCATGCTGTGCCCAAGTCCTTTTGTCTTTCCTTACAACTTGAAAAAACACTCAGCACATTGGATCTTCCATGTGCAGAGCTCAGGTTTTTCTTTATTGTTCCCCATCCCTAAGACCCTGAGACTGACCTGATTATATTGCAACATAATTTTGATATGTTAATCCAGATACATACAAATACAGATATGAGGGTGTATTATTTGCTGTATAATGGGAATAATCTTCAATTTTTCTCAATATTTGAGAATTCAGGTCATTTCCCTAAAGGGTAGAATGGAATAATGCCATCCTTGTTAATGCCTAGACTTGAACATGACACACACATTTTATTGGCCTAAAGTCAAAGAGACAGTGAAAGTCCTCAACAACAGAGACTGAATTGTTGATGAATTATAATATAGTCAGCCACAATAACTGAATTCGCATTACAAAATTTTGATTGAAAGAGGGTGAAAATTCTAAACATGATTCTATTTTCCTCTTTGCTCATCACCTTTCTTGTCATTTCTCCTTTCTGCACTCTTTTTTATCCTTAGATTAATGCCTTTAATAACTGCCTTAAGTTATGCTCATTTCTCCTGCATAATCTATTTGATATTAAATTGTATTTCTTTTTTGATTTAAGTAGCTTATTATAATGAGTTATTCCAAATCATAAAATATATGAAATATTTTGTGTTCCTATATGATATTAACTTTAACAGCTATATATTAACATTTATCTTTTTTAGTTTTCCTGCAGTTATTCCCTTTTACCATAACTAAAAATGAAAAACAAGTCACTGTTTTCCAATTTAATTCTCTCCAAATTCTGATGAATATTACAAGTAATTATTGGTGTCATTTTCCAAATCACATACTAATGCAGATGCAAGATTCTTTCTATTTTTGGAACATAATTGGAATAATCTACAAATAAGCTCTAGTCTCGATTTGAAAATTAAATTTAATTCTCTAAATAAAACATACTTCTGGCTGAGAATTTTATGAATGACTATGACAAAGAGCCTTTCAAGTGTAATTAGAAGAAATGTTTAACTTTATATGTACGGGAACATGAACTGAGGTCTTAGAGATTAAATAACTTGCCCACAGTTAAGAAACAAAGCACAATTCAAAGTCAGCATTTCAAAGCCAGATTCTACCAGTACTTGGATTCTTCTACAGTGTATGGTCTATCTCTCTTCCTTTTTCTTTTTCCCATTTCTTTCTTATTTGCTTTCTCTTTTTCTCCTTCCTTCTCTTATTTTAAAAACAAACAAACAAACAAACATTTATTGGCTACTGTAGAGCCTTTTTGAGTATCAGCAAATAAAGAAACATTGTAAAAGAAGAATTTCATAATATATTGCAATACGTTAAGTCATTAATATCTGAGTGTCAGTTGGTTCTTCTCATCATTTCCTTCTGTGAGATCAGGGACACAGGGATGATAGCAGAAAGTTCTATAACAGTAATGAGATGGACACAAGAAAAAGGAGCTAAGAGTGGGACAAATAACATTTTCCTTCACTTTGCATTTTCCCTAGACTTCCCAGGCTCTCATTTCGTTGCTTCATAAAGATTATTTTATCATAATACTGTGTTTTGACAATACTTTTGAAAGGGTTAAATACAGTCTGTTGCCAGTAAGTGATTCCTGGGAATTTTAATAAGCCTGAGCTCCTGCAATTTAGCAGATAACAGCTACCAGGATTATGGTGCATACAGAACTGCACAGTGTCATGTTTTCATGGCTGCACAATTCTTGTAGAAATTGCTCTTCGAATGACCCAGCTTTATAGATGACAAATTCACAAGGTGTTGGAGAAACTATCACAATGTTAAAACTCTCACTGGAGCCGTAACCTTGGGTTTTGAAGCCAACTGAACTAGAAGAATGACAGTAACTAACTGAAGACTGTTGTCAGTCCCCATCAAATGGTTACCTGAGAAAAGAAATGTCTCTTTGAGATGGCAGTTGAACTGTCCTCCAGCATGCCAGAGCCACTGCTTTATTCAGTGTCCCTGAGTGTGCAGGTAGGGGAAGAATTTGCTTCAGCATAGCACATGATACAAAGAGTCATAAATAGGGTCATTGTGGTGCTCAGTGTCTCAATGCCCAGAGTAATTAACTCCACATGCCACGGCTGAGGGCTGTGGCTGCGTTCAAGTGAGGTGATGAGGTGTCCAGCCCTGAAGGGCATGGTTTGCTTGACTTCTTTATTATAAACACGATGAAAAAGTAATAGTTTGTGCTACATGGCAATGCAGTGCTTCCAGTCAGGAAATGAATTTTCATGTGTTGGAACTCTTATGAATTCTGTGTGATTTTTGTCCCAGGAGTGTAAGAAAAACTGCTCTTTTTATACTACTAAGTGAGGCAATGTGTAGCCTAAACAGATGGAAACAGCTTGACTTTAGCATAAGTGTTTGAATATGCAGTTTAAGTGTAGAAATCCACAAGGTACAACTAACAGAAAATCTTTATCATTTACAAGGCCTATCAAGTTTACATTGACAAAGGGATTGAAACATTGCTGCATGAGGATTATTTTAAAAATATTTGCATGAAATTATTAGAGAATTTCAAATATGTGTTCCTCAAGAAAGGTAAAACATCACGATAATGTAAAATGGTAATTAGCACAAAGTAAGTGCTTATTAAACATTAGCTACTATTTTTTATTATTGTTAATTACATTTTCCTTCAGGCAAAAAAAAAAAAAAAAAAGAAAGAAAACCTTATTGTACTTTAAGTATTCTGTTAATAGACCCTGGAAACTTTTCTATATGATATATCCTGATAAGCCATTTTTTCACAAGATCTAAATCTTAAAATAGTTGCTCACTAATCTTTGTAATGTGTGGAGTGATGTCTTGCATAATATTGTTGTTTTCATATTTATCTCTCATACTTTTCTTATTAAGAAACATCTAGAAAAGGCAAAACTGAAATGAATTCTTAAATGTTTGATGAAGAAGTAAGACAAGAGCATCATAATGATCAGGATGCTATTGTTAAACACTATAGATGTTTAAAAATGAATATCAGCAGTATCCAAGAGAACTGACTAGTGGCAAAACTGTGAGGCTATGAGGTTAAGTTTTGGCCCCATGGCCCGGCTATTCTATGCCCCTTTCCATCCTCTATCCACCCTGTTTTTATGTTGGCTCACTCCCTTATTTATTTCCTCACCCGCCCATAGGGGTTAAAGTTGCTGGGTTATCCTCATTAGTTCATGTCCACCAGAAGGACAGCTAATAAAATGAACAGATTGTGGAGTATTAGTAATTTAATATAGTATTCTCCCCATGCTTATTCACATTTTGAAAGTGGATCTGGAGAAAAAGGAAATTTTTCATCTAAAGCAGTGATTCATTAATCACTGTCATCAGTGACAGGTCAATGGATGTCCTTCCCACACTTTTCAAATCACACCAATCACATAGGCAGCTGTTGTACCTGTGGGTCAGGATGGCCCTTCTATCAATGCTGTTACTGTGATTTAAGTGAGGAATGTTTCATTCTTTAAGTCTATTCATTTGTCTAGAGTATTATTTAAATGCAACTATTAGTTTGAGAGTCAGTATTTCTTTGCAGGGCCTTATCTTACAACTGGAGAAGACTTTAAGCCAATGAAACTCCATCTTTGTGCAGAAGCTAATTGAACGTGATTTATGTTATTAGTTATATATTTGACATAGTATAAGTATTCTGATTCATAATTTAATGTCAAAGAATCATAATTCTTTACATTTATTTGGGCAATTTATTTCAAATGAATAATTGTTCATTCAATTTTAAGAATCGTAAAATTTCTGTATAATAGATTAAGCAAAACAATAGTCCTCACAGAATTCGTCTCTTATGATTATGAATGATCACTTCAGAGATGAAAGGTAAGTGATAAGATGGGATGTAGTGGGGAGGATAGCTCTGAGTATGAGAATGTCTTTTAAACCTATGAATTGGGATCTAAACTATAAATAAAATGTTTCATTTTTACTGCTTTGGACTCTGAGCTAATCATTTAGCACCATCATATTAAAAGGATCACACTAATACTCAGAGTTCCCCATGGATTGGTATTGTTCCTTGGCCTGTTAGGAACTGGGCTCCATAGCAGAAGGTAGCAGCAGGGGAGGCAGCATTACTGCCTGAGCTCCACCTTCTGTCTGAGCAGGGATGGCAATAGACTCTCATGGAGCACTAACCCTATTGTGAATTGCGCATGCAGGGGATGTAGGTTGCATGCTCTTTATGAGAAGCTAAATAAGGCCTGATGATCTGAGATGGAACAGTGTCATCCCCAAATCATCCCCCCACTCCCATCCATGTCTTCCAGGAAGCCTGTCCCTGAAGCCAAAAAGGTTGGGGCCACTGATATATCTCATGATGTTTACCTACCAATAAGGGATTTTCATGTTGGAACCTTGAGGTTACAGTAGAATCCACAGTAGGTCTATTGCAATACTAAGCACCTCCTCTCCCTCTCCAGGCCTGTACTCAATGTACTATTTTGACCCAGGCTTTGTGTGCCTTCTCTTATACCAATAGCTCTCATTGAGAACAAGATACTAACCAATCACATGGCAAAGACTGTAGGACTGTGAGTTCTAAGATACAGAGTTTTTGATGGGGTTTTTTTTTTTTTTTTTTCTTGTAAATTTGTTTAAGTTCCTTGTAGATTCTGGATATTAGACGTTTGTCAGATGGATAGATTGCAAAAATTTTCTCCCATTCTGTAGGTTGCCTGTTCACTCTGATGATAGTTTCTTTTGCTGAGCAGAAGCTCTTTAGTTTAGTTAGTTTCCATTTGTCAATTTCGGCTTTTTTTGCAATTGCTTTTGGTGTTTTAGACATGAAGTCCTTGCCCATGCCTATGTACTGAATGGTATTGCCTAGGTTTTCTTCTAGGGTTTTTATGGTTTTGGGTTTATGGATGAAGCTGGAAATCATCATCCTCAGCAAACTAACACAGAGAGAGAAAACCAAACACCACATATTCTCACTCACAAGTGGGAGTTGAACAATGAGAACACATGACACAGGGAGGGAAGCATCACACGCCAGGGCCTGCTGGGAGGTGGGGTGAAAGGGGAAAGAGATCATTAGGACAAATACCTAATGCACGCAGGGCTTAAAACCTAAATGAAGGGTTGATAGGTGCAGCAAACCACCATGGCACATGTATAGCTATGTAACAAACCTGCTTGTTCAGCACATGTATCCCAGAACTTAAAAAAAAAAAAAAGATTCAGAGTTAGGGATGCATGGCTGATGAAGAAGCAAGACAAGAGCAATGTATGTAATGGTCACCTAAGCCTGGGATTCTAGGATTCTACCCAACTCAAGTCCTGTAATGTAAAAGGAGAACTCAGCTAGGGCACAATAATAGACAATGGACTGTTTTTACAACTTTTTGACCTTTTTTGCCTAAAAAATGCAAGGAATTTTTGTATTTTTAAATGAGTATACTGATTTTTTTTACTATAATGATAAATAGAACAGTAAATACACTCTTAACGATTGTATGTTGTTTTAAATAAATATGCTTTTATTCATTCTAGTTCATTCCATCCTTGAGAATTTTTAACCATGATTTTTGATTATTTGGAAGTTCTTCTCTTTTCACTGTGCATTCTCACTAATTGTAGATATCTGCATCAGAAATGCCAGCTAAATCTTTAGCATCAGACATGTTGAGAAAAATTTACAAAATTATTTTCATGAGAATTTTGTGATTTTTCAGTATCAACACACTTATATACAGAATGACCTTCACACACACACAAAGTCAAAACAATGAATAAAATTTTCATTTCCTATCAAAGTGCAAATCACCTTCAAACCACAGGATTAAGATTAATACTTGAGCTGTCTTGGATTTCTAGGATGGAAATATTGGGGTTTTAAAATCAGACATCTCTTCATGTGTAGGTATATGTGTATGGATAATATTGCTTTTAACTTCCACTAACCTATTTCAGATGGTTCACAAAACAGGTTTTTAAATATATTCATATATTTTTGGTTACAAATTATATCAATTTCTTCTTTAATGACTGCCACCAGCAAAAGGCTCAGAGTGGGCTACTATATTCACATATTTCAGGGCAATTTCTTCTAGGGTAATGTGTTACCTAGACTTACACATTACTTCTTATTGCCAATCTATTATATGTTATGGATCTGTATTTCACTTTACCACTTTCCCTACAGAGCAAATCTAATCTTAGAAGGCTGTATAGTACAAAACTAACAGTATGACAATTTTTGCCATATTCAGGGAAAGAAAATTGGGTAATACCATTTTACTACCCCAAATATATCACATATGTCTTCTAAGTAAATTTCATATTTGGAACATCTTCTCAATTAATTATAGTTATCAAGTTCTTATTAAATATTTCCTATATAGGTATGTTTTCTCATAAGATGCAGTTCAAGTAACATAATTTTTGCTCGAGAGTAGTGTTTGACATATTAAAATCTTTTACCTTTTACTATAGAATAAGCTGACCAATTCTATATGTTGTTTCTAGATGTCTGAATATTATTTATCCAACTTTTTCTAGTCTATAAAAACACATACATACATTTCAAATATGCCTAATATAATCTAAAATAATCTGGATAAATGTAAAAAATCATATGTAGGAAAGTGTTTCATTCTTGAGAAATTAACCTTATTTAAAATTTGCTTAACTGCACTAGAACTCAAGTTTCTAAACCAATCAGAATGTTGAATTTAAAAATGGATAACTTAACTATGATAGTCTGCCTTGAATATCCATTATCTGTATCCATCAAATCTACATTTAGCATAAGTCACAGTAATGATAGTGAAACAGGTTAAGTTTCTTTTACATTGAAAATAAAAATCTTAGCTTAGTATGAACTTTTTCCCCATAAATACCTTTGGCTTGCCTTGGCATTTATGCAACAGCAGGAGACCATTATCCAGTGACACATTCTATCCCACTGACATTATCACTTGAAGATGGTCGATTTCATTTTCAGGAAGGTCCCAGAGAGCCACAGACAAGTTACAATCAATCACACAACCACAATTGCTAGCTGAGTCACATTACTCTCAAAAAGAAAAAAATAAGGATAACTCAAATATACTAATGCATATTTAAATTTCACATTTAGCTCCTAAAGAACTGATAAGTTATAGCCTGTCTTCATATTAACAGTATCTTCATGTTTAATCCACGCTCACTTTTCCCTGTGACATAAATAAATACCAGAATGAGTTTAAATACTTTGCTGTGTGGATATAGAATACAGTCTGGCCAGGGGCTCTGGGAAAGGTGCAGTGATTCTATATATCAGGTAATCTATGAGTGAAAATGAACAGGAAGCTTTAAAGTTAGTCAAGCAAAGCTAGATATGGATCAGGCTCGGCCGAAGGGATAAAGGTAAACAGAACATAGACTGGGCAAGTGGTAAGTACAATGGTAAATGAAATCAGTGCTAGGATTAAATTAGGCTGAGCACAACACCAGGTGAAGGACAGAGTCAGGAATTCAGGCCCCTGGGTCTGAAAGAGCTTCAGACAGAGGCAGTCTGGTTCTATAAAGAGATTTTCAGGAAGGAATTTTCCTGGGTATTGAGCGAATTCTACAAGATGGGCTTTGGACTGTCAGCTGAAGAATTGGGAGGTTCATTCCTTTGAAAAGGAGAGCTTTATTTCTCATAAAGGATTGCAACCTGTGGGGTGGCCATTCTGACAGGCTGGGAAGCGTAGCTTCCCCCCAGAAGCTTGAAACACATACTTGGAGTGAGGGGCAAAGGGAACAAAAATTTTTGCTGAGCAAGGTGGCCCAATATCCATATTTAGTGAGCTGTGGGAGGAGTCATGAAGATTTATGAAAGGAGAAGCATTCACACGTGCATTTCAGCTTCATGTCCCTTCATGGGCCCCACGAGCAAAAATGGTGGCATTTGCATTATCAAAGGATGGACTTCCCTGCCCTCTAACCTCAAAGGTGAAGCAGAGAACATGAAAACCTTCACTGTGCTTTCTCCATAGACTGTCCAGAATCACTCTGTGATTGGTGGTCTCTTATCAGGAAGGAAGGCTGTTTGGTGGTTGTGCCAAAACTGAAAAGGGAGGGGGCAGTATCAGGTCATTGACTGATATCAGCTGTGGAGTTTTTACAACTGCTGGGTTTCTGTTCAGCCCTTAGGGAAGAAGAAAGCTTAATTGTGTTAGCAAGGGAGCGGGTATAATGACACATGCCCTACTTCCTGTCCTGTCATGGCCGAGAACTCAGTTTTAAAGATTATTCTGGGGTCCCCTTTGGCAAGAGATGGTCCAGTCAGTCAGTTAGGGCTCTTAAGATTTTATTTTTATTTCTCAGGACTGTCTCTCTCAAATCCTGGCTCTCTCTCTTTCTCTCTCTCTTGTTATAAGAAAAGTCATATTCCTATGTGTTAGTTCAAGACTTTGGGGACGCTTAAACTTAATTTCTTTCCCCCTTACATTTTTTTTTTTTTTTTTTTTAGTTTCTGTGTTGAAAGCTGGAATTAGGTCTTGTGACCTGATACGGAATTCCATTGGTCTATATCATGTGGGAATATAAGCATACGAGCAAGTTGGTTGCTATTCTCCTCTTAAATTCTCATTAAGGAGGAAGAGGGTCAGATGTTTCTTAAACCTTCTAATACTACTACACATGCCTCACAGGTTTTGAAACCACCTTCATCAAAGTTAAAAGTGGCACAACATTAACATTATGGTGAATTTGGGTAAGATATTTTCCTTTCTCTCTTGACTTTTTCCTGTTCTATGTGTGAATGCTTGCACATAATCATTTCAATAAATTGTAGTCACTAATAATTGAATATCTTCCTGTCCTGGCCTCTGGGTAGGCTGCGTGCAGGATTAATGAACTTGCTTTTATCTTAAAGAACAATGATCGTTAGATCATGCAGCCCCTCTCAATGCCTTCCAGAGGTTGGACTGGCCAACAGGGCGGGGGCGATGGGCAGCTTTGATAACTGGGGATCTCGCCTCCTGCAGTCTTTTCTGCTAAGCTGAAGGCATAGTTAAATGATAACTGCCATTGTTTTCAGTTTTCTTTCCACAGTACTTGGAGTCACAAACACTATTGTAAAACTTAAGTCTGGTCCTTGAGATATTTTTCAGACTTTGCCTACAAATGGACCAACCAATACCACCAAACGGGTAGCCCATGACCTCAACCAAGAAACTGAGTTGACTGGTCTTGTAACTCCCCCGCTTTCCAGGAACTGATTCAATGCTTGAAGACAGCTTCAACACCCCTGTGATTTCATCCCAGGCCAGTCAGCACCACCCATCCTCTAGCCTTTCTGCCTACCAAATCATCTTCAAAAACCATAGCTTCTGAAGTCTCAGGAAGGAAGGGGGCTTTGAGAACGACCTCCTAACCTCCTTGCTCAGTCTTCTTGCAATAATTAAACTCTTTCTGTAGTGCAATACCTGCTGTCTCAGTGTTCAGCTCTATCTGGGCAGTGGGCAAGAACCTGGTGAGGTGGTAACAGTTTCACCAGCAAGGAAACCAAGACTCAGCAAAATAAAAAAGCTTAAGCCATGTTCAAATTCATTAATAAGTAAGCTGATACTACTGGCTTGGCCTCTTGATAGACCAGTGGCCTTTCCACTTTATCAAATGACTTCTCCATGTAGCCTATTTTACTCACTCCAGGAGAGAGGACTAGCTAGTAAGCATTGCATTAGAGCACTAGAGGTAGATTTTATGGAATTCAGTTGTGAAACATTTTCTGTGAAATGTTTCCCTTTGTAATGTAAATGGAAGGCTATCAGGCTTGGTTGGCAGAATAAAGAAATTAAATTACCAAAAAGTTTTCCCATTGCTATCCATAATTGAGAAAAGAGCTCAACATATCAGACCATATTGTTATTTTCCACGTTACAATTTACTGTTAAATGAGCTCTATTAAGTTTATTAAGATGCACGTAATTTTAGTCATTCTCTAAAGAGCCCCCAAAGAAACTAACAACTCTTTTTAGAGTTAGCAATATTTATCAATAAAACAAACACATTGATATACATATGTGAAATATTCATACACAGAGATATTAAAGTTTTGGGTCAATTTGTTTAAATTTCCTTGAATTCAGTTATAAAATAGAGAAGAATATGAGGAAAATAAAATACTAGTTAAAACACAGATGCTAGTAACAGTTTTTCTGGTTCAAATAGTGGCTCTGCCACTTATTAGGTGTGTATTCTTAGCTAAGTTTTCTGTGCACTAATCTTTCTGTATGTAAAATGGGGCTAATTAGAACAACTCTGAAAATGAGTTAATATACAAAAAAAAAAAAAAACAAAAAACCAGAACAGTGATTGGCCCATAGTAAGCACTTTATTAGCTTTAGTTGTTATTGTAGTTAACTCTAATATTCGAATATTCTAGATCTATAATTTGATAATTCTATGAATATATCACATATGATAATTTTCTTTGAAAATAAGAATTTTATAATAATTAGAAGCTATTATTTTGACTTTTTAGAAGCAGAACAGATAATTTATTCTTGATTTCTAGAACCAGAATTAATTACATACTACATGACCATAAATAAATGTAACTTTAAATCAGTGGTTGTCATCCACACCGCACAGCTGGATATCTGTATTGGCTATTTTATACTCTTTCCCTAACATCAACTCTCTATGGCAGAGATGCTCAGTGATAATGGATCGGATCTAAGTCTCCTTATGAAGGCAGTGGTTGAAAGTGATTCTGATGCATCTCTCTACCAATCAAAATTGGTGCCATACCAACAACTCTAAATGAGAATTACCATTTGCACTATTGAATGTATTTTTAATACCTAATACAAATGGAATATGTCCAAGCTATCTGTTCAATTAGCTAGTTTAATAAAAATTAAAAATGTAATATATGTACGTGGTACTTCTTTCCTGCTTTAAAAACTGTTGGAAGTGGGTGGTGAAGGAGCCATTTAAGTTATCCATTTGACATGGAATAGTGGCTTTCGGATCAACATGATGATGAGTTATGGCACTGTTAAAAACCCCCAGTCGGCTAGATGATTGCAGCATAAAATGGGCAATATATCTCTGATAATAACATTTTTTGATTTATTTTTAATTTTATTATGCAGGTCCTCTGACCTGCCTAATAAGCTACCCTGGTATCTCAAGTTTTTTTCTGTTAACTCACAACTTTCTGGGCAACTGACTAACATCAATCATCCAACAGTTTTTGATAGCACATCTACATGAATCTGCATGAGCCAGGCATTACATACAGTGAACTCTAAAAACACAATTAAAAAGAGACTTTATATATCTCGTAAAGACACTCTTATTTGGATGACAGAAAAATTAACAGGCAATTAAAATTAATTGTATTAAGCATTATAATAATGGCATCTATAGGCATCTAATTCTGTAAACAAAGCATGGCAAATGAGTCAGAAATGCCTTATGGTGGTGTTGACGTCAAACCTGGAACGTAAAAGCTTGGGTAGTGGAAGCATATTTTAGACATAGAAAATAGTAGCATAGAATCTCTAAAGCAAAATTAAGTGTCTAATTTAGAGAATAGCCAGTAATTTCGTATGCCTGGAGCAGGAGTGAGTTATAATGAGGAAGACTAGACAGCTAAGATCATGGAGGATTTTAAAAGCCATGATAAGAAACTGGGAAATACTCCAAACACTGAGAGGTTTAATAGAATAAGTGACATAATCAGATTTGAATTTTTGAAGTATAACTCTGATTGCAATGGAGATATTAAAGAAAGACAAGACTATAGACAGGGACATCTGTTAGAAAAGTATTCATTCATGCGCAGGAATCAGTAATTGATGGCCTAATCTGAAGTTATGATGATGGAGATGAATAAATGACACTAAGAAACATTAAGAAAGTAGTGTTGATAGGATTTTAGGAAAGGAGAAATCAAATGGGACACCCACATTTTTGGCTTAAACAACTGAATGGAAGCTGGGACCCTTTCTGAAACAGAGGACTTAGGAAACAGGACAGATTTGTGGTGAAAGATGAACATTCAGCTTTGGGAATGTTGTGAGTAAGGTGCTTTTATGCTATAGAAGAGAAGATATTCAATAGAAGTAAGTATACAAGAAAGGAACAAGTGAGAAAAGTCTGAGGTAGAAATATAGACTAAAGAGTTATTAGGAGACAGGTGGTAATTGAAGAGTTGGAGTGGATGAGATCAATCCTGAGGAAAAAAATGATATTTTAAGAAATAAGCAGAAGGAGAGGATCTGGTGAAAAAAAGTGAGAGGAAGAGTAGGCAGGAGGATCACCTGAGGTCAGGAGTTTGAGACCAGCCTGGCCAACATGGTGAAACCCCATCTCTACTCAAAAAAAAAAATTAGCTGGGTGTGGTGGTGGGTGCCTGTTTGTTATCCCAGCTACTTAGGTGGCTGAGGAGGAGAACTGCTTGAACCCGGGAGGTGGAGGTTGCAGTGAGCCGAGATTGCACCACTGTACTCCAGCCTGGGCAACAGAGCAAGGCTCCATCTCAAAATAAAAATAAAAATAAAGTCTGGGGAGTATTGTTTCATAGCCCCAAAGGGGGCCACGTTTTACCTAAGATTAATATTAAACCTTGTCCATTAGGTTTAGCATCAAGATCATTGGTACCATGGCAGCTTCAGTGAAACGTTGGTAGGAAGCTAGATTACAGAATTTGAGGGGTGAATGGGAGATACAAGAGTGAAAATGTTGACTGTAGTAAACCTTTTCATGACTTCGGCTTAGAAGAGGCGAAAGAGCCAGAACACACTGGGTTGAGGAAGGGAGTAAACAAAATAAGGATACTTAAGCATCTTTAAATGTTAAGTGGCAAAAACTAGAGACAGGAGAAAGAAGTAGTATTGATTGTAATAAGATCCTTGTAAAGGAAAGAAGCAGGAAAAAGAGGGAAATAGAAGATTTGACACAGAAATTCACTTTAGATGGGAAAACAATTTTGGCAAAAGGGATGGAATCATGATGAATATGTATGCAGGTAAATGGGTAGGTGGAGGGAGAGGGGATAGGTGGAGTCTTTTTCTGTGGTTCTAGTTTCTTCATTGGGCAGAATAGGTGGAGTCTTTTTCTGTGGTTCTAGTTTCTTCGCTGGGCAGGACTGCCTAGTGGCTGTGAGGCGGCAGGAGGTGCAGAGTAGGAGACAATGGAAATGGAGATGGTTCACATAGCCACTGTGGAGTGTGAAAGAACAAAGGATAACTGATGATTGAAGAGACGTTGTAGGACGTTAGAGTCCCAGAATGATGTTAAGATGCACAAAAGGTCCAGTTTGAACTAGAAGCTATAAATTTGTAATGCCTCCAGTTTTCAAAGTTGTGCATTTTTTTTTCTAGGCTTATTCAGCATCCCTCATATAGCAGTTTAGAAATCAGAGCATTTGAATTTTCCAGGATTGTGATTTTTGCCAATAAATACAATAGAAGGATAAATAATTAACAGATAATTACATCACTAACGGAGTGATTGAAGTGATGGGCCGCAAAATCAAGTCTCCTGAGGGGAGGAAACAAGTAGTGGAGACCGCCTTTTAAAGAACAGATACAGAAAAAATCAACCAATGGAAATTAAAGAGTGGTGTTTGTTTTTTTCAAATGGTTGTTCTATCATACTAAATAAAATCTCATTCTGCAAAGTTTTTAACAATCTACCGATATAGATTAATAAATCAATGATAGCTAGAAGCAAAACAAGAGATCACTATTTAACTATGATTTGATGTTGAAGGTTGAGAAACTTCACGAGGCAAAGCCAGCTCTTCTAGTAATTTTTTTTTTATCAATTCAGATGCCCATTGACATTTTTAGTTTTAATAGTGTTTTCTCAGCACAAAAAATAAAAATGTTAAATTCCAACTCTATCTTCAGGGATTTCTAAAAATTTCTTTTCAGATAGAATTGATGGATACATGGAAGAGAGAAAGAAAGAGAGAGAGAGTAACTTTTCCAATTCCAGAGAGCTCACGTTGACTCAGTTCTTCTGTTTGTGAACACATAGATGTATAGAGATGTCTGAGGCTTCTCCCATCACTATACAGCCAAGTGGTTAGGGTCCTACTTTCATTTAACATGTGCTTAATATGTTAGTTTGGAAGCGGACATATCCATAGGGACAAATCTTGTGAAGACTCAGGAAAGGAAAGCATTTATTAACAAAAAAGTAAAAATTAAAATAAATGCAGAAAAGCATAGAGGGAAATAGAAGGTAGTGTGAAAATCCATTTTGATATCAATTTAAGCAGAAACACAAAAATATTTTATAATATTTGATTCATATTATATATTGTCCTGAAATTTTACTTGATACACTAAGGAGATATTGGACACTGGTAGATATTTATCTAAATGATCATTTTAGGCATGGAAAAAAATGCTATAATAATACCATGAGTTTTGTTTATTTTAACATTTACTATTATTAATAGCCAATTTCTTAATAAGAAATATTTAATTGTATTGGTTATTATATATTTATGAGGGTTTTTACAAGATGACAGTGTTTTAAATCAGTGAGTAAACAAATAATTATATATTAGTGGGATTACTGGATATTTATTTTTAAGAAATAATGATATTTGCTTTTCACCTTATATGCAATAATAAATTTTACATGGAACAAATATTTAAAAAATTAAATAAAAATATAGAAATAAAATAACAAACAGGGTTAATTAAAAGAAAATCTTGAGATGGGGAAGTTCTTCTGAAGCAGGGTTTAAAGTCCAAAACCAGAGTGTGGCTACATGAACTTTAGACCTCCATCATACGTGAATTACTACATCTTCATAATGTGTATTAATACATTCAAGGCATATTCTTCTACGTTAGCCTTTATTTTAAAAATATTGTCTTGGCTATTCTCTGATATCATTCTTCTCAACAAACCAATTAAAATACAGTTTATATAGGTGAAACTCAAAAGGGTTTCAAGCCCACTGCAATAACCATGGGATCCTTAGTGGCTTGTATCCCACAGGTTGAAAATCATTGCCTCAGAGAATGATTTATTTTTTGCTTGGTAGGTTGCACTTCATCTAGGAATGTGAGAGAGGTGAAGTCTAGAGTTCCTGTGTGACTTCGTTTAGAGACCTAACCTGGAGACATTTCCTTTCTTTAGGAGATGTTTAAATTCCAGCTCATGTCAGGTTTGAAAATTTATGCAATTGATAGATTAAAAGATGCTTTCTGAATCTAAAAGTTAATGATTTTATATCCATTTTATGTTTTATTTAGCTAGCTATCTCAAAGAATTTAGAAAAAAGAAAGTTCAACTACCAATTTTATGACATTCAATTTTATTAGTTTAAATAGCTTTCAGTAAAAAAGAACTCACACCAGTACCATTTTCCATAGCTGAAACAGTGCAGAATGAACACAACACTATATTTCTTTTGCAATCTACCTTCTTATGCAGAAAGGAAGGTTGTCATTGTTAACTAATTTCAAATTATGATTTCAGGTAGTAATGTACTAACTAATTTGTTTTAGAAAGAAAATAATTTTCTAATCATTGTTATGAGGTTTTATGTATGCCATAATTATATTTTTTTCATGATAAGGAAGAAAGATTAACTCAAAACTTGTTTTAACTGCTTTTCATTAAACCATAACTGAGTTTCATTGGGTTACATTTGGTAATTTTCCAATCTAAGTGTGTTTTAGGCTGGTGCCAAGACTAATTCAATTGCTTATCTTCTAGATTCATAGGTTTCATAAAAAGTTCATTTTATGTTAGCTTAGGGCTTTTCTGCCTAGTGAGGATTATAGTATTTGTCACAAGGGTGCCAAGATTTATTATAAGCAAAAAGAAAATAATTCATAAATTTTACCATTGAAATTACTATATTTAGAATGCTTAATAATGGCACTTAAGAGACAATAGTGTTTGCACATTCTTATGCTAATTAGCCTATTTGCTGTTGCTTTTCTTGATTGTGAAGGGTGGTTGCAGTGCAGAGTTCTGTGCTATGAGTTGTAGAATATTAAGACCTTAACTTTCATGAGGACATTCAGTAGAATTGGGTTATTTTCTTCTGCACAAATGATGTCACGTAACAGAAGGTACAAAACTGATCACGTTATTTGTTTGGTTGAGGGTAGCTCTCATGGAATAGATACAGGAGATTGTGGGACCTACACCTTTCCTGATGTGTTTCCTTGTTTGCAAGGAAGGCTGACTGTATTGCCATTGTCATTCTGGTCACAGCATAGAGACAACTTGGAATTTTAATAACTGCCCTATTCAGTGAATTATAGTCGTTTGATGTAGCAACTTGACAGTATTGTGATTAGCCAGCTAGGGATGCCCCTCCCCCTTGGTGTTCTAATAAGGCTGCTCCATCTAGGCCTGTAGGCATCTTGGATGCTGTACAAAGAGGTAACTGAAATGATGAAGTGTTGTATATTATTTATAGTTTCAATTTGCTGAACTAGCTTGTTTTGTGTTGGTGTTGAGTGAAGGGAAAGATCAGGCAACTCTAAATGATTTCCATTTGTGTCCTCTGGGTATGGTGCTCAGTTCACTGCACCCTCTAATTTAAAAGATGGTTTTACTGCTCAGATGAAAGTGATTGTGCCAGAACCTGGCTTGAGCCAGCTGCAGAACTAAATGAGGATTTGAAAAGCCAGTGTATGTCCCTAAATGCTTTAATGTACTACCAAGGAGCAACTTTAGCAAGAGGTGGGGCCGCTAGCTCATTAATCATTTCAACTTCAAGCAAAACAACTGCTATTTTTATTACCCTAAGACAATTAGTAAAACTTGTCTTAAGTCATGCTGCAAGTGACCTTTACATCAGGCTCTAGTCTAACGGTAACACGGTTGTTCTATTTTTTTTTTGTTTTAATTTCTCGGTGGAAGAAAAACAAAAACGTATTTTTCCCCTCTCTCCATCTTTCCATCCATTCACCCATCCTTTTGTCCATCTTTTCATCTCTGCATTTATCTAACTAGCCAACATGAATTGAATATCTACCAGGTGCCACTTACCTCTCTGTGCAATATTTAGTGTTTGCTATGTGATAGTCAATATAATCAGTGCTGGCTATACAGAGTGAATAAAACCCAATTCCACTTCTAAAATTACATGCTAACAAGCCATTACAAGACAATGTGCTAAGCAGTGGTGACAGCAGTATGGATATTATGCCATTGATGCATAGATGAAGGACACTTAGTTCACCCAGGAAGCTGTGACACAGTCAGGAAAGATCTGCAATTTGAGTTGAGATTGAAGAGCAAGCAGATACTGCCAAGCAGAAGCAGAGAAAAGTGCTCCTGACAGAGGGAAAGTTGTGTGTGCAGAAAAATGTACATACTAGGGACCTGCTCTTTGATAGGCCACAGTAGCAGAGGAAGCAGACAAAAATCCAACCAACAAGTGAAGTGCTACCTAGAGCTACGCACAGTTCCATGGAAATGCTCCACTATCTCTATGAGGTTTGTTTGGTCTTATATGTATACAAAGCAAACAAAAAGTTAATTCTAAGATTATATTTTTTTATTTCTAGGGATGACTGATTCTCCATATAAGGTTAAATAAGTGTACTCTGACTTCAATTGCAAAAAGACAGCAGGCACTGTGGAGTTAATGCAGCTATTCAGTAAATATGCAGTTATGAAGACATGATTGTCTTTGAAATGATAATGCCGTGTCTCAGTGGCAGCCTGCGTGGGAAGTTCTCGCAGCACTGTGTGAGGTTGGAACTAACTGATTTTAATTTCATGGACTAGGCCCCTGAGCCTTGGGTATGTTTAGTAACACCTGAGTTATAGTGTGGGTTCCAACTCAGCTCTGCCTCCCTCCAGAGCTTTGTGTTTACTCCTCATATTACGCTGTCTACATTGGGCCTGTTACTGTGCTAGGCAATAGAGTCCTGAGTGATAAAATGCTGGGCGATTACAGGCAAGAATGTGAGCAGTCTTCCAATTTCAAGGAGTGTTTAAAAGATTTGGTGAACAGAGACGATCCATACTTGAGAATGTTATAACACCCCTCAGTTGTGTGGTGCGTTTGGAGGATATGTTTGCCTTTAGGAGTTGGGCTTAATACTTCCTTCCCTGCCCTCTGAGCATTCTTCACTCTAAGACAGGATGAAGCTCTGGAATCTTCTAGAGCTACAAATCCCAGGAAAGAAAACATTGAGTTTGGGAAGAGAATTAGTAGCCACAGTTAGCAGTGTTCTCTATACTTGCTATGATTAATGGTTTCATGCTGAAATCTGGAGAAGTAGAATACATTTTTATTAGGCTACTTTCTGACCCACTGGAATAAATCCAATAAAATCACATTAAATATTGTTACTATCTTACATTTTGGGGGTGTATTCTGGCCTAATACGGTTTACAAGTCAGACTTTATAATGGCAAATCTGCAACCACCACATTCTTACTATCCTGATAATTTTTAGCAAGTAGATGCTATTCTATATAAAAGGCAGTGCTTTTCTGCTGAATATAACAGAGAAGGATTTCATGCTTTTCTAAGTTCTACAGCTATTTCAGCTTTTAGAAGAACATCAACATAACTACTGTACAGATGTGCTGCTTTTATTAAAGCAAGTTTACTAAGGTTTAAATGGTGTCATAAATTTTGTAACTGCTTGCCTACGGAAATTCTGGCATGATCTTAGATATTACAAAAAGAAGGCTTATTGGACCAGATTTGCCCTTTCCCACTATGCTACTTGTCTCTGTCTGCAATTTCAAATAGATATATGACAAACCTTTTCAATCAATCTTCCACATCTCTTAGCTTGTGTCATATTGTCCATTTCCTTGTTTCCTTGTGTTATGTGGATCATATACTTATTTTAGATCATTCTTCTCATGCTTTACTTTTCTTATCTCTTATTTGCTTTCTACTCCTTTGCTAAATTTTTAATTATCCTTTTCTCCTATGAAATATTATCTTTAATTTTTATTCAGATCATTTTTATTATCTTTAATATTTATTAATTAAATAGAAATCTTTAATTTTTATTCAGATCAATTCGATTATTTTTACAATATCTTGTCCTTCATCTATGGTGTATTCTTTTTGTTTTTCTTTAAGGATCATGAATGCATTTGTTTTCTATTTTGCCTGCCAGTTATAATTTATAAAACCTTGGGTCTCATTCTGTTGTTTCTAGCTGATGGCACTTGCTTCCCTTGTGTGCTTTTATTCTGATTTTTGGCCTCCAAGCCTATTCCTTGGACCTTTACCTTTTGCTGGTAGGGAAGTATGTGCAATAAGGGCTTTCACAGGACTTTTTGGTTGATGCACAATTTTAGTTCTTTAGACACATTATGGGCATGTGGCCATTCATTTTATTAGAATCCCTTAATATAATATATTGCTTTGAAAATTTTTAGAAAATTAAAGTATGTGCCTTTTTCTGTCCCTCTGATTACTTGTAGAATCCTTAATAGCTGGAAGTGGACACATAAGTCCACCAGATGTTTTGTAATTTGGTGATCTATTCAACAGCTTCCTCTGAAAATGTTTGTTCACATAAGTAACATTTATAGAGAACTTCCTGAGACAGAGTGGTGACTGCCTTGCTTCATTCGATAACCACGTTGAGTGATTATATATCAGACGTTTTAATATTCTGAGTTCATTCAGGCAGCAACGAAATTTGAGCAGAGACTTATTGAGGGCAGGTCTCTGAAGTGAGCCAAAATAATTGGTCTGCACGAAGGGCTCAAGTCTGAAATGAAATTTAAGTTTTCTAAGGTGATGGAGCAGAAACATATCTGTGACAATGGAGAGGCTTGGGGTAGTTTGAATGCATTGCATAGAAATACGTTTTTGAGGCCTTTATTGGTTTTGCTGTTAATGAAACACACATTTCTTGCAAAGCAGGTTTAAAGGTATCATCTTAGTGATTTCTTTAAAAAGCCTTTACACTATCAGCTGGACTTCCATGAAGAAGTGACTTTACAAAAATGAGTTGTGCGATACAGGCTGTCTATGTCAAGTGACCCAGAGTCTAGTGATAATGTTAAATCAGGAAGCAGTAATTAAGACAGATTTAGGTAATATTCGTTGTACTTCAATGTGTAAGACACATATCGACACACACCCTTTTGTGGACTACATATTTAATTATTTGTTAAGTAGGAGTCAATTTTTAAGATTTTCTCATTAAAATCTCTTATTATAAAAATAATAAAACAAAGAAATTAAATTATTTTATTTCAGCTAGAAACAGGGCCATGACCCAAATTTTTGGAATCCTGGCCTCATAGCTACTCTATTATTTCATTTTACCTTATTTAGTAAGTTGAAGTCTATATTTAAGTAAAATAAAAGGGGAATGGGCCACAAACATTGCCTTAAAAGTAGATAATATATGATACTTATGTGAACATATAATTTATAAAGCATAATTTACATCCTTAATTCTTAATTTTCTCCCAAATACAGTAGTTAATAGGCTCCAAAATACATTTTATAACATCTCCAAAGTTATTTTCAAAGTCATCCTTACTGCTGTCATATCACAGCTCCATATTTAACTATGTAAACCTAGACACCAAAGTTGAAAATGAAAAGAACTTGCAAAGAGATCACAAGTGAAAAGAGATTATAAAAACTGATTGATAGACAGCTTGGTTCATTGGCCACCACTGTGAGAGCCCATCTTTTGCAATGGCATGGCGTCTGCTAGAGAGTTCAGGCTGTGCACATGAGAGGGTTCATATATGGGTAGCCAGTTAATCTTTGCCTAATTTTGTGTCCACTGTGAATAAGTACAGTTGGCCCTCTACATCAATGGGATCCACATCCAGGGATTCAAACAACAGCGATAGAAAATATTTTTAATTGCATCTGTACTGAACATGTACAGACTTTTTTTTTCTTGTTATTAGTCCCTAAGCCATAAAGTGTAACTACTATTTACATAGCACTTACATTGTTTCAGGTATCATGAGTAATCTAGAGATGATTTAAAGTATACAGGGGGATGTGCAGAGATTATATGCCAATACTACACCATTTTATATCAGGGACTTGAGCATCCATGGATTTCGGTATCTGCAGGAGTTCCTGGAACTAATCTCTCATGGATATGAAAGGATGACTGTATTAACTTCGTGTTAGATGCCGCTTCACAAATACTAGTACCATTTATAACATGTCAGTAGGTTGATGTTCATATTTAAACTTTCTATTTTATTAATTTTTTCCAGAAGAAGTACAAGGATTTAGGAGTGGGTAGGAAATGCAAAAATTAATAACATCCTATTGAATAGTCAAAGGGGCAAGAAAAAGATAAGAAATCAAAATACGATCAGAAGTGGTGCTAGTGCTACAGGAATGCAGATTTTGGAATGATTAACTCTAACTGTAAAAGTTAAATGGGCTTCACGGATGAAGCAGACATTAAAAGGGTCTCGAAAGATCAGTAGTGGTTCACAAGATCTGAGGGTTGTAAAAAGTACTTCAGGCAAAGGCGGACTATGCAGGATAAAATTACATAAGAGAAGGCATGGAATATTCAGGAATTGTGGGAGGCAAATACTAGTGCAAAGCTGGAGGTCTACTGAGGGGATTCTATCCCCCATTCTCCAGGAAACAAAGTTAAAAAAAAATGGTTAACTGTTTTTACACAGTGAGAATTGAGGTCAGATTTGTGTTTCAGAAAAATAACCTGGTGTCATGAGAGAAAACAAATTGGAAAAAGGAGACAGTGAAGCTGTGGTCACATATTCAGCCCCTTTCCAGCAGTAATCACCAGCCTCTCCCTCCAGCAAACAAGAGACCCAAGTAAACTATGCATACTCCATTGTGCTACTTACAGAGCTTCAGGACATTTTCTTAGTTCCACCCTCCCCAAGGGATTTCCACCCTAAACTTCTATGTAGACATTATAAAGATTCCAAAAACCAAACCAAACCAGAATACCACTTAGAATGCTAGTGAAGTCATCCAAAACAGTGATGGGCATTAACATTAACTGGTGACTGCTTATACGGTAGATTAAATGGAAGACACCTTGGGTAATTGAATGGAAGGTGATAACTTGTCCACGACAAGAAATGCAGGTGGTGCAGCTTGTTTAAAGGCTGAAAAAGTAATTTTGGTTCTCAGCATATTGTCTGTGTTGGTCTTTAGCAGAAAACTTTGAATGGTGATTTGCAGACCATATTTTCTTCAGAAACCAATGTACCTTGCAAGTATCCTGTGATTGCTTTTCAAAGAATAGGTTGATTTCATCTTTATCCAACCATATTATTAATGGGTATGAGGATATACTTAAGAATAATCCATGGTAAATTTGTTGCTATGAAACAATATAGCATCCTTAGTATTGTCAGATATGTATATCTTCTATCAATGTCCTAAAGTAAGTCTACAGTTCTGTGGATTACCACAAAAACAATCAATTTTCTGCAAATTTATACTCCTTGATAAAAGGTTGCAAAGATGACCAAGAAACAAAAAGGTCCTATTTCAGGCCAACAATTCTTAATGCTTTTTAAATTATTTGATTTTATCTTATCTTACTCAAGATATATTGAGTAATTATCAAAATAAATGTAAAGTAAAATAAATTTTATTCACAGGAATTAAAAATAATAGCAACTTATTTTATTGGATTAAGGATTACCGGAGAGATATACAAATACTTCTATATTTTGACTTATCTAAATGCATATTTAATCTATATCAACTTGTGCTCAGTGGTCTAGAAAAAATAAGATTAATTTTTTTAAAGAAATATTTTGTCATTATGCAGAGAGGGCCAAAATTGCCTAGAATGCTCTCACCCATATATTCCTTTGGTTGGCTTTTTCTCATCCTTTGGGTTTCAGCTCAAAATCACCCCCTCAGAGAGGTCTTCACTGCCTCTCTGTCAAATATGAGGCCACTTCTCTATTGCATATTACCCCTCTGCCATGTATTTCCTTCCTAGCATGTCACTATCTGACATTACCTTGTTTATTTATCTGTTTAATTGTTAAGTTTTTGTCCTAGAATGTCAGCTCTCAGGGGTCTTGGCCACCACAGTGTTCCTCGTGCCTAGGTCTCTGTCTGGGAGTGTGGGCAATAAGTTAATATAAGTGGAAAGGATAAAGGAATAAATGAATAACTTAGAGTACATATGAAGAGAGGAGACATTTGAAATGGGACTATTGTTTTAAGATGGCAATTTAAGTCAAGAAAAAACATTCCGCCTGTCATCTGCTACCTTTTAAATGTAAAAGGTACTTACCCGTAGTTACCTAGAGAAAAAAAAATAAGGATTTTCCTTGTTAGCATTAAATTAAAACTTTCTGACAGAGAGCTGTAGGAAATGCTATGTCAGAAAAGAAATATCAGACCTATTATAAGTTTAAATATGTAAGTATAAAATTACTCCGTCACGTGGAGAGTACTGACAGTTGCTGGTATAAATCATCCTTATAGCATTCTTGACTGGGAAATTTAATATAAACCTTTTTTGGAAATCAGTAAAATTCCAGACACAAGACTAAAATCTCCAGGGAACAATTAACAGTTGCAATGAAATCACTGAAACTCTAGCATACCAAACTAATAATACTCATTCTTAAAGTCTACATTGAGGAGGGAAGCATAACTGACAATATATTCCATCAAAGCCTTTTATCTTAGACTGTAAGCAGGAATGGCTGCATTTTTGAGAGTCCATCAGACAGACGCTTTGGTTTCTGGCCAGCCCACAGTCTCTCACTACTCATTGTCTTCTGAGCAGTTTTACACCTCAACAGAGACTGGCCAGCTGCATCTTCACATCCGTAGCCTTTGAAGCAACCACATTGTCATTACTCATTTTCCCTTTTTATTTCCTATCTTTATAGCTTCTTTATTCTTTAAGCTTTATACAAATTTTAATACTTCATTTTGTTGTTGATGATTATTGCTTCCTTGCTTTTCTAACTTTATTTTTTATTGATACGTAATAAATGTACATAACTTTGTGGTACATGTGATGATTTAATACATTCATATAATTTATAAAAATCAAATCAGTATAATGGGGATATCCATTGCCTTAAATAATTGTCTTTCCTTTATGTTAGAAACATTGTTTGCTTGTTTCATTTCACTTCCTTGAATCTGAAATACTGTTCTGGTACTTCTTTCCTGAACCAGTGACCCCATCCCCCGCCACCTCGTTCCTCTACCCTTTCTCCAACCCACCACACAAATTCACACACTATGCTATTTCTCTAGAGCTCACGGCTATTTTGTCTGTATTTTGAGTTCTATCCTAAATTGCTTCATATTCTTCTTTCTTTCAGAATCTTTAAAAAAAAAATCTGCCACTTCCAGGTCTCCTTTTTTCAGTTCTGATACTGTTATTCCCTCACCCTCGATGATAATTTGCTTTCAATAGCAGTCAGCTATCTAAATCTTGCCTGTGTCTGTGGTTGTAGATGTGCTTGCTCATAGGTTTTCAAGACATTAACCCTCCTTACTGAATTTTTGACTTTGTATCTTTCTTTTCACAAATCAATACAAAGATCCTAAGTAATCTGTTAAACAGCAAATTGACTCTGATCTTGAATGTTCCACAGACACAGTTTTGAACAATTAATGCTCACTTGAAGTCACTGAATCACAGGATTTTCCCAATTATTTATCCTTTTTAAACCATGAGATAAGTAACAGCTTAGAGTAAGAAAAAATAATGTTTCAACCAATTATGAAAACACGTTTGTGATCAGCCTGAAATCGCAAACAGAATCACAATCATAGCCATGTCAAGTTCTTTAAATCAGTTATTATAAAAACATATATGTCTTACATGTAAAATAAAATTTTATAAAATTACAGGGTTTTGGAAATCTAGAGTTCAAGTTCTCCTAATTTTCTAGGTAAAGAAACTGAGACACAGAGAGATTAAACCTCTTAGCAAAGTCCATATCTTTTCTTTGTAAATCCTATATTTATTTTACTTCACATTTTGGGATTGCATATGTCCTACACTCATGACTGACACTGTCCTAAGAATATGAGCATAACCCAAGTGATGCTAAAGTCTGCAAGTGTGCCTTATCCGTCCATCATCATTTGCCTCTACTTTTGTTACAGAAGTGGGCAGGTACTAGAATGTGTCTCTTTCCTATGTGTGAGTGTGACAGTCTCTGTGAGCTGCATTATGTACTGTCTGCTGATCCCCCTGCAGTCCTCCACACCCTCATACTGAGACAACGATGTAAGAGGTAGAACCTGGAAATAATGGATCAGCTTCTCCTTTCCTACATGGGGTGATGTGAACTGTATTTTCTAAGAACTCAAAGCACAGTTGCATAAAGGGAATCACCCCCTATGGTCTGCTTGGAAAAGCATCTTTGTCTGTGATATTTGGGTTAAGCAGATTTTTGTCTCTTCTTTTATTCCTTCCACAAAGGCTTATTAAACATTATGAGACATGCATTGTGCTAGGCATTTAGAAAACAAAAAGGAATAAATCTACATTACCTATCTTCAAGGAGCTCGCAGTCTAGGAGAGGGAGGGCAAATAAATAGACAATAATAATAGCATAAAGTAAGTGATGTAATGATGGAAAACACATACTGCAGGAGAGACACATGAGGGGCATGTAATCCAGAAAAGAGGTCAAGAAAAGTTTTCCTGAGCCACAACACCTGTACCAAGTCTCCCAGGATTCTTAGGAATTATCTCAGTAAAGAAAGGCGAAGAAGTATCCTAGATCAGAGAATTAGGTCATCAGAGACCAGGTGAGCACTAGCAATGGTTTTGGATTTTATAGGCTCTGTGTCACAGCTGCTTCATAGTTAAACTCAAGGCTGCCCTAGAGGCCAACACCAAGGATGGTCCTCTTTGAAGGTGTGGGTATTATCCATCATTTAATGTGATTAGGCTAGGCTATTCTGCAATATAAAGTCCAAAATACCATTGGCTTAACACAATAAAAGTTTATTTCTCAATTGTACCAAGTTCAACATAAGACAAGTGAAATTCCTCAGTCTTGGGACCATACCAGTTGGGTCTGCATCCTCCAAAGTTGCAGTGGCAGGAGAACAATGGTAGAGATTTGCTTGGGATGCATTTAAAGAGTAGTCGTGGAAGAGGTTTAAGTCACCTTCTGTTGTTGACCAGAACACAGTAACCTATCTCCAGATGAACCACAAGTGAGGCTGGGAAATGTCTTTGTGTGTGCTAACAGAGAAAAAAGTATGTTGAACTCAGAATAGTATCTCCACCATAGCCAGAGTAGGAGAGTTCATCCCTTTAATTAGGTGGTCTCCTGAGGCCCTATTTAGGACAAGGCTATTGTTTTGTTTGTTTATTTAAGACAGAGTCTTGTTCTGTCACCCCAGACTGTAATGCAGTGGTGTGATTTTGGCTCACTGCAACCTCCGCCTCCCGGGCTCAAGCAATTCTCCTATCTCAGCCTCCTGATAGCTGGGATTACAGGCATGTGCCACCATGCCCCGGCTACGTTTTGTATATTTAGTACAGATGGGGTTTCACCATGTTGGCCAGGCTGGTCTCGAACTCCTGACCTCAAGTGATCCACCCACCTTGGCCTCCCAAAGTGCTGGGGTTACAGGCATGAGCCACTGTGCCCAGCCAATAAGACTATTTAAAAACTGCCTATAGCTATGCCCTCTCCAGAGGTCATTCAAATTAAATACTCCTTAATTTTCATTCTACCTACTAAAGTTTATGAAAGGGAATTTTGAATGAAGGAAAGTGAACAGAAATAAATAAGAATTGATGTTTTTCAGAACTGATGAACCGTCAGTGGCATACTTTGGCAGAAAGCATTTTTCTTTGTTCAATTAACAGTCCCAGCCCTTAACTTGGAGTTTCTAGAAAATCATTTGCAATTGTAGTTTACTTGAAGCAACTGAGGTGATTGAGCCAAATATTTTCTCTTTAAACAGCCTAAAGGGTAGAATTTCTGGAGGTCAAGATGTGAAGATCGGGAAGGCCACGGCTTTGCTTCAGGCTAACCCTGCCTGTTTTATGGCTTGCTTTATGAATCAGATGCTTCCAAGCTGTAATTACGTACAAATTATGAGTTCGGTAATATGTGGGAAACAGAACTGAGTAAAGCATTGTCCTTATCTACAGGGTGCCTATAATCTCTTTGGAGAGATTCAGATAAATATTAACAAATAGCAAATTGCACAATGAATATTGCTAGAATGAAATACTAGCATTGCAGATAATTGCACATAAAAGAATAAGTTAGCACTGTAGGGATTTGGGAAAGGTTTGAAAGAAAATATGATAGCGTAGAAGTTGAATTTTGAAGAGTGAGGTAAACTTTTAATAGAAGTTGGGATACAAAATATTCCAGGATGGGGAAATAGTATGAACAGTTACAGCTTTGTAAATTGTAAATATATATTGTGAAATGTTCAATAGCTTTGTGTGGCTGGAGCAATGTATGTTTGAAGGATACAGGTGAATAGAAGGAAGAGGATATTAGTTAGTACTCAAACTGCTCTTCTTATTTTTTTGTAACGAAGCTGCAGGATTTTTAGAGCTATTTTTATCCGGATAATAATTTATATAGAGCTCATTAAGTGGAACACATAGTTCTATCTGTAAAAGGTTTTCTGAAAAAAAAAAAAAATTCAAAAGAATACCTAAGAGACTTTTAGAGTTAACTACCCCTCCTTGATCTAGGAACATACTACAGTAAGAAGTTATAAAAAGAGAAGCCAATATAGATTTCCAATTCTCATGTTAATCAGTTGGGCCTGCTTCTAAAAACCAACCAGTTATTCAGTTTCTAAAACCTTAACATATATTTGGAGTGAGATTCAGCTAAACCTAGCATCATACAATGCCGGAGTTGGAAGACAGTTTAGGAGAATGGTTCCTAAACCTGACAGGTGGTCAATCTCGCAGGAAGCTTATAAAATATATGCACCCATAGGTTCTATCCTAGTCACACTAAATCAAATCCTTACTGAGCGGGGCCAAGAAATCTGTACATTTATCAAGTTCTCAAGATAATGAGCAGCTGAATTTGGAAATTTCTTTAAAGTACTGTCGAGGGCACTGAGGTCCAATATTGCAATGGGCGTTTAAAGTATTAAAAGTAAATGGGTAAGTCATGTATTCATGTGTTCATTTTCTTTTTCAATTAATATTTATTTTCTTATATACATAGTGCTTACTTACAGGCAAAGGATGCAAAGGGGAAAAATATGATCTCTGACTTCAAGTATTTATTAATTTTTAGCATCAAAACGGTGTAATAATGTAAATAGGCATGTGTATGTTTTCCAAAAACCATGAGGTTCAGATACTAATATTCCCAAAGTAATATTCTTCCTTTTCTACTCTATTTCAAGTAGAGGTACAACACATACGATTAATGGATTTTCCCATGGGAACAGAAAAAAAATATTAAAGAATAAAAGTGGACATATCAGTGTTTATTCTAGGTATTGAACTAAGCATTATATTTGTTCACATATAATCCTCACAATAACATTATCAAATGGGACTATCATTATTCCTGTTTATAACTGATGAAACTGAGACATAGAAAGGTTAAATAACATGCCCATAGTCACAGAGCCTTTAGGTAGTAGTGCCAGAAGTTGAGCTCCAGGATTGGTGGGCTTACTCACCATATGGTAGTGACTCTGGAATAAAGGAGAAAAAAAAATAATTTTTGCCATAAAATATCCAGTGGCACACTGTTGTTAGTAACAGATAAGACAATGGTATTCTGACATTCAGCAAGAAGGAAATCACTGGGATAACTATGTATTATAAACTCTTTGTGTCTAGTTCCATAAAATATACACCACCAAAAAGAAAAATTCTGACTGCAGAGAAACAGTACACTCTGTAGACCCCAGAAAAAAATAAATCACTATGAGATTTGACAACAATCAATTTCTCACTGCACACTAATCAAGCAGATAGAAAGAAGGCCATGGTAAGTGATTTACTTAATTAAATCTTTGAGGGAGGAGAGTTAGTTAGTTCATAGAGCTGTATGCTTTACACATTGACAAAACACAGCAATGTCAACAGTATGAAATGTGTATCACTCTAACAATGATGAATGCAAATGCATAGGATGCTCTGTCTGCCTGCTTCGTGTCAGAAAAATCAAGACACTTCTATTTGGCAACTGGTGCCTGAGTCCTGTTGTTTCCATTAACTTACCCATGGATGTGTGGCAATTTATTTCTCAGGGAATTGTCTTGAGGCTGCTCTGGCAACCAAAAACACCAGATGGCTCTCCTTGGGATAAAGGCCTGAATGTGGCTGGATGGGTATCCTTATTAAGGAAATAGACAAATTGTTTCCTTATTCCTTGGAGTTCCTTGGCCATCTGGGAATTACTTTAGGATATTCTGAAACCTGTTGTCAGCCTTCTCCTGTTCTACAGTGTCCCTTCCATCTTCTCATTAATCAAGGTTTGACTGCATCAGTCAGGTTAGTCTGGGTTATGCTGCAGTAACAAGCAACCTTCAAGACTAAATGGCTAAACCAAGTAAAAGTGTATTACTTGCTAATGCTACATGTGCAGCACAGAGGGGTATGGAAGTCTTGAGCTTAATATAATAGTCTAGAGTCAGGCTAAAAGAAGGCCTACCTCAATTCCAGTGTTTTCAATGACCGGAGGAGGAAAAGGAAATGTGGTAATTACACATTGGCTCATAAGATTTCTGTCTGGTAAAAATTAGATGTCACTTCGGATCCAGAGTACTTTTCTCATGCCAAAGCAAGTTACATGACTTTGAATAATTTTAAAGGAAACAGGTAAAAGATGTGAAGTAGAATACATGACCAATAGTCTTAATGTAAAAACAGGAGATACAGGAATCTTAGACATGCTGGTGAGTGCTGAGAATTTAGGAGCACCCACAACCTGATCTCTTGGGTTTCTAGCTGCGTGACTTTATGAACACCTTTTCTTGTCTTAAGCATCTTCCTTTACCTCAACCCAGGGCCAGGGTTCAATATTTAGAATAGTCTCTTCTCTACAGGATAAGGAGGAGACAGGGTTAGCAACAAAGAATACAGATCATAAATTGAGAGGCCCATGTTCTGTTTGTAAAAACAAAACTTTATATCTTTTGCCTAAAAACCAAAATTGATGGCAGGTGAGTTTGGATGTTTCCTGCTCAAATCTGATTAAGCCTCTCCAAAAATGTCTATGAGTCTTGCCCAGGCAACATGTGTGTTCACCTCCCCTTATCACTGCTCCCTCTGTCCTAGATAGTTTGCTTTTAGCTATTTAAAAAAATTAATTACATGTGGTTGCAATTGTTAAAAGCCATGAAAGGTAGCAACAACCATGGTATTATTCTTCAGTGTCCACCTGCAGAGCTGACTCTACCAGAGAAGAGTTCACCCCTCCAGAGCACACTGCCCCACACAACTGCCACACCACACTAATTGGAGTGTGTATCAATGTCAAAAGCCATCCCATTGCTGATATCATAGTGTCTCACTTTGAAGGAGGAGTAAGCTAATTCCACAGTCTTCTCCTGTAGGACAAATGCGAGGTAAATATTTTAGGTCATTAACAGTCTCTCTCTTCACTTCTAATTTCACATTTTACAAGAGTGTGACTTGGAGTGAAAGGTTTCATTTTTCTTACCAGAAGACATAACATTCTTCGAAAGAAGAGAAAATAAAAATGAAATGAGCATTTGCTCTTATTTGTCCTTATATTTTAATTCTCTTCCTAGTAAGCCCAAGGAAAAGCAGGTGTCTACACATTCCAACCAAGGGTACTAAAGCTGGGCCTTCCAAAATACTTTCTCCCAGTGGAATCATGGACCTTGAAATTACTGATAGGCGAATAATCCACATAATACCTCTTCATCCACTTTATCAGCAAGTCCTATTTTCTGTACTTTCCAATTCTGACTCTATGTTTTTCCCACCACTTCCACCAGAACTACCCTAGTCCATGCCACTACCATATCTCACCTAGGTTACTGAAACACTTTCCTAAGTGAACTGCATGAGTCTACTCTTGCTCTGCTATGCTCTATTTTCCATTCAAAACTTACAGTGTTCTTTTTCACAGTAAATCATAGTCACTCCCATTTCATAACCATTTAGCAGACTCATATTACAGACAGAGGGAGATCCAGATTCCTCTATAGTACACAGTGAAGTCTTGATTTCTACTTCAGCCTCTACTATTCTTCTCTTTGTCTGTATTCCAGTCAAATAGGCCAACTTACAGTTTCTTGAACATAACAAATGTGCTCAAGTTTTTTGTACTGTACAAGTTTGTTTGTTTTTTCTCAATGCTTAAAATCTTTTCCTTAAATCATATGCATTGTTTCCTTCTTAACTTGATGAAATGTCTGGTCTAATGTCACCTCACAAGAGTACCTTTCCTTGACTGCCCTGTTAGTTTTCTATAGCCATTTAAAATAGAAAACTGATTCCTATTGCTGTTTAAAAACCCCAAAACTCAGTGGCTTAAAGTAATAAATACTTATTATCTTACATGGTTTATGAGGGCAAGGAATCTGAAAGCAACTTAGCTTGATGGTTCTGACTCAGAGGTTTCAGTTAAGTTGTCAGCCAGGGAGGTAGTCACTTGAACGCTTGACTGGAGCTGAAGTACCCAATTCTAAGGAGGCTCCCTCAAAGTCCTAGCAAATCAATGCTGGATGTCTTCAGGAGACCTCTGATCATCAAATGGACAATCCAGGGGTGATTCCGTGTTTTCAAAACATGGTAGTTGGCTTTTCCCAGAATGAGTGGGTGAAGACAGAATAAAAAGGAAGCCTCAATGCTCTTTATAACTTAATCTTGGAAGTCAGCACACCTTCTCTTTCATTTTATTCTACTTGGTGGAATACTAAATCCAAACCTTACTCAAGGAGAGAGAAATTAGCCTCCTCCTCTTGGAAGGAGGAGTATCAAATAATGTGCATATCTTTTTTTCCCTTTCTTTCTTTTGAGACAGTGTCTTGCTGTGTCATTCAGGGTGGAGTGCAGTGGTGTGATCATGGCTTACTGCACCCTCGACCTCCAGGGCTCAAGTTATCCTCCCAGCTGTGCCTCCTGAGTAACTGGGACTATAGGCACATACACTCAACTAATTTTTGTGTTTTTTGTAGATATGGGGTTTTGCCATGTTACTCAGGCTGGTCTTGAACTCCTGGGCTCAAGCAGTTCACCTGTCTCAGCCTCGCAAAGTGCTGGGATCACAAACGTGAACCACCACACCTGGCCAGAAGGTTCTGGAAACCACTACAACAAGTAAAACTGTATGCCTCATGCCATTCTTCCTACAACTACCTCTCTCTGTGTCCTGCTTCATTCATCTTTATGCCATTTATGATGCTAAATAGACAATAAGGTAAAGTTAAGAATAGAGACAATAAGATAAAGTTAAGAATCCTCAGACCAGATTTTGTGAATTCAAGTCCCAAGTCTATGACTTATGGAGAGTAAAACCTCAGACAAATTATATAACTTCTCTGTGACTCAGTTTTTGGATCTTTAAAATTGGCCACTGAGCACCTACCTTAAAGAGTTGTGGGTGCTGGGCGTGGTGGCTCATGCCTGTAATCCCAGCACTTTAGGAGGCCAAGGCAGGTGGACCACGAGGTTGGGAGTTTGTGACCAGCCTGGCCAACATGGTGAAACCCCGTCTCTACTAAAAATACAAAAATTAGCTGGGCGTGGTGGTGGGCGCCTGTAATCCCAGCTACCCGGGAGGCTGAGGCAGGGGAATCACTTGAAACAGGAAGGTGGAGGTTGCAGTGAGCAGAGATCCTGCCAGTGTACTCCAGCCTGAGTGAAAGAGTGAGATTCCGTCTCAAAAACAAAAACAAAAAAGAAAGAAAAAAGAGTTGTGGGAGGAATAAAAGAAGAGGGGGGAGAAAGAGAGAGCGAGAGAGAGAGAGAATTAAGACAATATACAACACAAAATAAATGTCATAGAAATGTTACATATTACAATTGTTGCTATATTATTTTTAGCAAACCAGTGTTTATTCATTCTTTCCTTATTGGAATATGATTTGCGTCAGTGCAAAATATTTGTCTGCCTGTTCACTATTGTGTTCTTGGTGTTTAGAATAGGTTTTAAAAATACATGTTGACTAAACTTTTGCTCTAGAAGGCAAATATATTTATTTACATAATTCACATTTAAAAGATAAAAAGTACTTAAATATGTTCAATAATTTATCCATTCATTCCTTCATTCAAATGTTTTTGCTGAGTGCTTCCTAAAAGTTTCACAGGAGCACCTATTTAAAGACATCATCTTTTCACCCAGATATAAATTAGTGTTATATTAGAGGAAATTAGAATAGAAGAACCAAAGAAAGACTCAGACGAAAAGAACAGCAAGTAATTAAAATAATCTGTGATTATACCTAGAGTTATTATATTAATAATTTTATAATTTATAATTGCTTATAAGAAATAAGAATAATAACAATAATCTCGGTAAGAAATATGTAGGTTATACTGCTCTATCTTTCTACATAAAAAGTCATTAATTAACTGAGCAAGCATGAGAGAAGTACCTGAATGAGGAAAGAGAATCATGGAACATGTAACATATAATTTGGGAAACACTGCTATGGTCATCTTGCTTCTCTGAGGGTGGTATAAAGTGCTTGTTAAGTTTAATTTCAATGATGATCCTAAGATTTCTTAACAAATTGATGATTCAGAGACAGTAGAGGTTATTACATACTCTCTTTCAAAATTCAAAAGTTAAAAGTTTAAATAAATTTGAAATAAAAAATTGTATTTTAATTACACAGTATATGAGGACTTCACAGAATTTTCCATTTTGCCTGAACCAGTGCAAGCCAAGCACAATGTGGCTCACACAGCTGTCTACATTGGCCATCAACTACAAACAGACTCATAGCCCAAGGCCCATTTGGAAGAGGTCTGGAAACATGTTATGCCTGTATGTTATCACCACACTTACTCCTGCACCTGCAGTTTGCTTTCTGGAGTTATTAACAGGAAACCTCAAGTCCCTTTACATCAAATGTATTTGATGAAAGGATGGCAATGCTGCACCAGAAGGATGTGCATGTTAACAAGTTTGCCCAACCACAGGCATGGCCAGGTACTCTTGAGTGAATATGGTTTGGGCCAGAAAAACAAAGGGTGGCAGACTTCTTTTTAAATGACTGCTTTTAGCAAAAAACCTGGTGATGAGTGAATAGACCTAGACAAAGACTGTAGCGCACGGACCTTCCTGATTTATGGGTGCCCACTGCTTCTTTTCCTTATTGTGCTATGCTCATTTTATGTTTGCTTTTTGTGTGAACTCACACAACAAGATGTTATATATATTTTGTTTGTTTAGGATAGTGATTTTGAATGATGGCTGCAAAATTACACTCTGCTTCTAAGGAATGAATACAGGAATTAAATCTATTTCTGCCTATTGTGAAGAAAAACAAATACTGATCTTTTAAATAAGGTTCTTATGCAAAACAGAAAACAAAAGTACGTGTTAAATAAGATACTTATGCAAAGACAGCTTAAAGTTTGGGTTACTTCATGGAAATATTATGGAAAGATCAGATAATGAGTATATTTTTATTACAGAAATACTGTAATTTTTGAATAATATATTACAAACATTAGAAAATAAAGAGGAAGACTTCATACTATTCTCCTTTTATTAATTCCTTAAAAATATATATATATATATATCATGCATATCACACATATGGCATGCGCTGGGCATTGAGGATGAAAGGTAGACAAAACATAAATGGTCTCTGAACTCCGGGTGCTTATGTCAGCACTGAGTATAGGGAATGCAAACATTAAACAAATAACTACACAAGATGTGAGGTTAAAGGTGTGTCTGTGCAAGTGCCTTGAGCAAGAAGTATCGTGAATTACTCACACAAGAATACTTATTGAGTAGCTACTATATGTACCCTTTCCCTTTTAAGGATATAATAGTGAACAAAATCAGAAAACTCTTCTTTTTTAACTGAAAAAAATCAGCAAAAATCTCTGCTTTTGGAGAAGGAATAAACAAAATAGATAAATTCTTAAAAATCTTGTATCAGTCACAGATATGGTATAATAGGAGATAGAGAGTAATAGAAGATGTGATCAGAGAGGAGCTAAGTTAGGAGGTAGAAAAAGTAGGGCCTTCTAGTTCATTTCAGGGGCACAGGCTTGTATTCTGGTAAGATGGAAAGTTATGGAGAGTTTGAGGAGTGGCACGGTCTGACACGTCTTAAGAAGGTCACCCTCGGCCAGGCATGGTGGCTCACGCCTGTAATCCCAACACTGAGGTGGGTGGATCATCTGAAGTCAGGAGTTCAAGACTAGCCTGGCCAAGATGGTGAAACCCCGTCTCTACTAAAAACACAAAAATTAGCCGGATGTGGTGGTCAGCACCTGTAATCCCAGCTACTCAGGAGGCTGAGGCAGGAGAATTGCTTGAACTCGGGAGGCGGAGATTGCAGTGAGCCGAGATCGTGCCATTGGACTCCAGCCTGGGCGACAAGAGCTAAACTCTGTCTAAAAAAAAAAAAAAGAAGAAGATTACTCTGGCTGTAAGTAGCAAAGAGAGAAGCATGGAGACCCATGAGAAGTCTACTCCACCTTCTAGGCACAGATAAGGGTAGTTCAGGTATGGGTGGCAAAATTACAGATAGTGAAAAGTGGTTGTGTTCCAGATATAATTTCAAGGTGCAGCCAAGAGCCGGCTGCTGCATTTAATAACAAAGGGAAAAAGAGAGGAGTCGGGGTATACCTAGGAACTCTTGAGATAGTGAGGTATTTTAAGAAATTCTTCCTTGAGGGAGTGACAATTGAGTTATTTGAAGGAATAATAAGAATTAGAAAAAGAGTAAGGAGGGACAGAACACATAGGTTGAGAATTGATTATATTTGTAGGACACCTTCTCCTAGGAAGATGAAAGGAAGAGGCTTTTTTGTTTATTGAGCTATTAACTATCAAAAGATAATGAAATTAGAGTAGCATTATACTTGTAAAAGTTTTAGGGAAGATGTCATTTGCAACAATTTGTAGCATAAGACCATCACATATGGTATAGTATTAATCAAAAATTTTTATATTAGGCTTTACATTAATTAGTTTATTGTACATGAATCTAATAAATTTCATATCAAAATGACTATTAACAGAATGTTTTTCTTGACACTATTCATCTGTACGCAACCATTAAGGAAAAAAGGTCAAATTGTGTATTTCCATAATACACAAAAGACCATTCTCCTTTTTAACAACAGTGAGGAGTGGAGAGTAGTATGTGTATTAGGATAATATAATGCCCTGGTAGTTCTGGAGCCTTCTACTGTAAACAAATTAGAAAACTTCCAGCCTGCTTATAAAGATTCAAAGCACACATTTAACCTGGATATGAACTATATTAAATCTGATCACATATTAAATAAATCTAAGTAAATATGTACAGGATCAGCAAACGTGTAATATTTCCAAACATTTTCTCTTTCTGTCAAATATTTACATCTTTTAATAGTTTCATGTTTATTTTACTTATTAAATAATTGCTCACCTCTTTTCAGTTTCTTAAACAGTATTTACATAAAAGAAGTCATAACAAGATGGCATTGCCACCTCTGTTGTGTTGAATGTATCTTAAAGCATTGTGCTTGCACTTTTACTTTAGTTTTTATGGTTTGTATTTTTATTGTTTTAGAGCTGCTACTAGAAGTACTTAATCTCAGATGAGTTATTAACCAAATTTTAAAAATCAGGTTACGCAAACTGCCCAAAGAAATAATAATAAAAGACATGAAAGGCTTTGTATTTTGCTATTTTTAAAACTAGGACCAGTCAAGTTTGGTTTGATTTTTCTAAGGGAAGGAATCAGAAGTATTAGGGCAGGATGTACAGAATTATGACAATGAAGCTCTCCCAGCATGGAGCTGACAGAATAAAGGAAGCCCCGTCAGGGACACATCTGGCTGCAGGCTTGCATTTTAACATGATGTATCATGTCTTCTGGCTTGAAAATGGTGGTAAACTACCAGATCACATTCTCCAAGAGTTTGGAAATTCAGATATGCTTTTGGGAGAAAATAATAGATTTTCATTTTTCCTTTTATGATGGAGTTAGGTTGAGGTGACTTGTATGATGATCCAATAGAGTTGGTTCAGGAAAATCAGTCATTTAATCAGTTATTTTAGTTATTAACAGAAACAAAACAATTCTTACGATAGTGGTATTACATAAAGAGAAATATATATATGCAATTATTTTCTACTTGATTTAAACATATATAAATTTTCCTCAATAAAAACTTGTTTTCTTTGTGATAAAGGCAGAATATTATTCAGGTGACTCTTACAATTCTACAAGTCTAAATTCTTAGACTTTGGTGGATTTTCTTAGGATAATTTTTCTGAAGTGAGTCACATGCCAGGAGAAGACATGAGAAACCATTGTTGCAGCTGTCTTCTGTATAGGCCACCAAGTTTGCTTTTATACAACTGCCTAGATCATAACTCTGGCCTAATGCTACCAGGACATCTCTAAGAACTGATATGTCAACCTATTTTATCTTAAGGCTTTATTACTGCCTAAAATAAGAGTGATGCACAAATTATATAAACTATATCAAATCAAATGAACACAAGTCACGTCCAATTCCTGCTTCATGCTTCTAAAATTCTGGCTATGGAGCATTATTGATACCTCCAGTTCACTGCATTCACTTACAGTATCTATCAAGTGTGGTTATTCCAAAGACAAGCTCTCTTATGAGTGAATGTATTATTAATAATCACCTAGTGTTCACATAATGTTCACATAATCCTCCAGTTTTATAATTTGTTTTAATAATGCCAATACAAGTGTTCTTTGAAGAAGAAATGAAATCAATTATTGCCATAGACTGAAAGTTTGTGTGCCCCAGAATTCATATGTCAAAACCTAATTGTCAATGTAATGGCATTACAGGATGGGACCTTTGTGAAATGATTAGGTCATGAAGGTGGGGCCTTCATGAATGAGATTAGTGCCCTTATAAAAGAGTCTCCAGAAAGCTGGTTAACCCCTTCTCCCATGTGCGAATGCAGCAAGAAGACAGCCATCTATAAATCAGGAAGCAGACACTCACTAGACATTGAGTCTGCTGGTACCTTGATCTCGGACTTCCCAGCCTCCAGAACTGTGAAAAATAAATTTCCGCTGTTTATAAGCCATATAGTCTTTGGTATATCCTATAACAACCTAAATGGAAAAATTAATTATTATCCTCATTTTACTGATGAGAAAAATGAAGGTTTTAAAGATACTGAATCTGTATTCTGGTGGTACTTTGCACTTACCTTTTTGTGTATATTGAGGTGACATTGTGACATTGATTATTATTGGTAGTAGTATTACTAATACTACTACCTACTACTACTACTGAAACCACCTTTGCAAAGTTATAACTGAGGAAATTATGACAGTGAAAGAAACAGACCTAACAGAGTCTATCTTGCTTTTAACTTTTAAACTGTCTTTGTTCATTCCTGGGAATAGGCCAAACTAACTTTGGGAAGGAATTCAGTTCATGGTTTGACTCTGAAACAAAATTGGTAACAGCCCTTTCCTGAAAAGATCCCCTTCTTGCCTGGGGACCAGTCGGACTTTACAGGACTAACCAATTAGCTACAAGTTTAGAAATTACAGTTTAGGGGTCATGTAGCCTCTGGCTCCAAGAGTCTGAACCTCCCCAAATGGCTTCTTGGGATAATATCACTATTATAAAACCTAAGATCAGTGCTTGAGATATTTTGCAGACCCTGCACTGGTTGGATCAGCTGATAACACTCAGGCCAGTAATCTGGTTCAACCAGTTCTGCCATCCTATCCAGGAGCAGAAGACATCAAGGAAACCTTACTTTAACCCTCTATGATTCCATCTCCAACCTGACTAATCAGCACTCCCCACTTCCCAAGCCCCTACCTGCCAAATTATCTTTAAAAACACTGATCCCTAGCTAATTTTGTATTTTTAGAAGGGACGGGGTTTCTCCATGTTGGTCAGGCTAGTCTTGAACTCCTGACCTCAGGTGACCCACCCACCTCAGCTGGGTGTGGTGGCACATGCTTGTAATCCTAGCTACTAGGAAGGCTGAGGCAGGAGAATTGCTTGAACCTGGGAGGCGAAGGTTGCAGTGAGCCGAGGTCCCACCATGGCACTCCAGCCTGGGCAACGAGCAAAAACTCTTTCTCAAACAAACCAACAAACGAAAAACAAAACTCTGATCCCCAAATGCTGATTTGAATAATAATAAAACTCTGGCCTCCTACACAGATGGCTCTGCATGAATTACCCTTTCTCCACTGCAATTCCCCTGTCTTGAAAAAGTGGCTCGTCTAGCGGGCAAGGTGAACCTATTGGGAGGTTACACTGCCTCATTGCTACTGGGGCTCTTCACTGCAGCTCCGTAATACTGCATAATTTTGTCCAAGTGAAAGCATTTCTGTGTTGAAGTTTTCTGTGCAAAGTCTGTTCACAGTGTTTTTTTTTTTTTTTTTTCTTTTATTTCCGTGATCCATGCTTGAGGAGTTCTCTAAGCAGGGATTGGTAATGGTTTTTATAAGGAGTATCTGTCAGCCTTTGCATTCTTTCTTTACACATCGTTGAGTTTTAAAGTGCCAGACTGTGGCAGCCTACTATATAACATGACCTCCATAAACCTGTTGATTGGAGACTTGGCTCAGGACATTTCAAAAGCCTCATACTGGCCTGAGTACATTTGAGGAAAATGTCCCCTCTCAGTGGGAACAGGTGGAAATCTAAATGCAGTGTTGGCCCTGGTTAGAAAACAGCCCCAAAACATCAAGGATTACTGAATGTGTGAATCTAAAATCTGCCTTTAAACCCATTTTAACAACTCTCATTCAACTCTGCAAGAAGTCGGAAGTACTGCTTCAAGGGTCAGTCTTTGTTGCTTGAGTTTTATATTCTTAAATACTGCTGATGATCTTCATTCAAGAGTGAGGTCTGCTAAGGGCAACTCTTTAGATGGAAGATAACTCACTTATAATAGCAAATTTAGAACTAAAGAGTTAGAGCTTATTGGCAAATAGCCTCAATTTAGTGTGGACTGTTGTGCTAAAGAAAAGTACCACTTTGGTAGGCTGGGGTCAAAGTTCACTTTGTATTCAAATTTCAGGGTCACCAGCCTTGTCCTGGAGTTTCATCACTAGATGGGTAGACTGTTGCTGTTTTCTCTGTTTTTGTAGTATTTTAGCTCTTAGAACATACTGTCTGTTTAATGGCAATTAATACTTCCCAGTTCTCCTCTAGGGATATACTCATTCTTTCTGCACTGTACACAAGAGCAGGACATTTTACATGGAGGCAGAATAGAGAGTTGAATATCATCTGATATATCGAGACTGAAAGTTCCTTCCTTTACAGTAATCTCTTCCAATATCTGATGTCTTCTTCCCGAGTTTCCACTTATAAGAGGTCACTGTACCCCAATGTACTAATTTTTACTCAAGTATAAGCATTCACTACTAAAACATTATAATTCAGTTTATCTGATTATCTGGTTGACTGTATATCAAAGAAAGAGACACCAACATGATCAAGTTTTGATTCAGAGATTTTCATTATGGGAATAAAATTCAGGTGAAGACATTTGAATACACAGAATTTTTTTTCATTCCTTCTATTTGAAACTATCCTATGTAACCGTGATTCCCAGGCTGGAATGCTGTGGGCTATCTTGGCTAACAGCACCCTCTGCCTCCTGGGTTCAAGTGATTCTCTTGCCTCAGCCTCTTGAGTAGCTGAGATTAGAGGCACCAGCCATTAATGCCTGGCTGATTTTTGTATTTTTGTAGAGATGGGATTTCACTATGTTGGCCAGTCTGGTCTTGAACTCCTGGCCTCAAGTGATCCACCCGCCTCTGCCTCCCAAAGTGTTGGGATTACAGGTGTAAGCCACCATGCCCCGCCAACTGTGATCTTTCAATGCATATTTACCTATCATCTATTTTATTCAAGAGACTGTGGTGCTAGAAAATTAAATAGACAATTTAATTAGGGTATATATACATATAAATATGTATATATATGTGTGTGTGTGTGTGTGTGTGTGTGTGTGTAGAATATGAGAAAATACTGGCAATGAAATCAGAGATGTAGGCAAAGTTTTGTGCATAAGCAGATGATTTGAAAATTAACCATCTCTCAGATGGACTGGCTCAGAGAGGAACTAGCATTTGTGCTCTGTTCTGAGCTGTGACTTGGATCAGGAAAGGTAGGACAAAGGGAGGGAGGATTCCTGGGAGAGGGGGTAACGGGGTGGATATGGATGTGTGAATGTGAGAAAGGGTGTCGTGTGGGGAATGGCAAGGGATTACAATTTCCTAGGAAAGCCGGTTTCTTACAAAGATAGACAGATGAGAAGTAAGATACAGAGGGTTAGAAACTTGTTATAAGTGTTTTGAATTAATCATGTAGGTAATAGAAATTATATGAGGATTATACACAGAGGAGTGGTGTGATCAGTTCTACACTTTATGGAGAAAATAACTGGCAAATAGGAGAATGATTCAGAGAAGAGCATAGAGGCCTTTACAATAGTTAGGAAAGAATATGAAAAGAAAACAGAAACAATGAGGACCTGACCAGGGTAATGGGATCAAAATAAAGTGTGAAAAAAATAGAATAGAGTACCAAAAAGATTTTATGACTTACTAAACGTAGGCACTGGAGCAATGGATGCCCCTGAAAGAAGAATATGTAAAAGAGAGGAAAAAGATGAAGCCACCTTTGCAAAAATTATACCAGTGAGAAAAATTATGAGAGTAAAGTAAGCTAACCTGCCCTCATCTTGCCTTTCCCTTAATTATTTCTGGGCTGTTGGGTAAAGCTAACTTTGTAAAACGTTTAGGCTATAGTTTAAAAGATAATAGGCCTTGCCAGGAAACTCAACGTTTTTGTAAATCTAATGGGCAGCCATCAGGCTGGTAGGAGGAGAGAATCCTGTGTCCTGCTAAAGTGCAGACATAAACGATTGTCAGACATTATTCGGGAAGTTATAAGATATGCGACTTCTCCAGTTACTCCTGCAAATAACACCATTGGTGTAGATTTTGAGATATCTTTTCAGGTTTTTTGCATGTCTGACAAACATGGCTCCACCTAGACCCTCCAACTCTGCTCCTGTGGCCTCACTCAGAGGCAAGTCAGCCTGCAGGAGGACAACTTTGACCCCTTATGATGTCATCTCATCCCCAACCAATCAGCAGCAATTACCTGGCCTTCCTCACCAATTACCAGTCAGACCATTACCTGGCCTTCCTCACCCCTTCCCCCAAACTGCTTTTGCAAAACCCCTAACCTATGAGCTTTGGACAAGATGATTGGAGCATGAACTCTGTCTCCCATGTGACATGGTTGGGCTCGTGTCTACTAAACTCTTTCTTTACTGCAATGCTATGGTCCTTCATGCAGCAGATGGGAAGAACCCCTTGGACAGTTACAAAGATATTAAATTAAAAAAATGTTCCCTTATCATCGTGGATACCACACCTGACTGACATAGTAATAATAATATTGACAGTAGTGTTAAATAGATAATAAGTGTTTATTCTAATCCTCACAACAACTATCGTGATACATGTATATTATTGATACTTTATAGATGAAAATGAAAATTCAGAAAGGGTAAATGTATTACAAAATTTAGATGACTGACAAGTTACAAAAAAGGTGAAATTCAAATGTATTTACTCCAAGTTTAAGCTTCTGAACACTCCGTCAGAGTTGCTTTGCATGTACACCACTGGATTCAAAATACCCAATTAGATTCATGATGAGTATGAAGTGCTCTTATTATTTTGTTTATTTTTTATTTTGTAAACATCATACAGTGATTTTCTTTCTCTGCCAGGAGAAGGAAAAACAGGCAAATAAATAGGCAAAACAAAAGTATAAAGGTTGAAATATTAAAGGTAAAATTTGCAAAATTAAAGACAATTAGAAATAAGGTTATTTTTGTTGTGTTGATTAGCACTACAAGTAATTCTTGAGCCTCACAAGAAATGATGTAGTCTTTGTTATTCCTCTGAAATTGACACCTTTATTGAAGCCTTTTATTTCTCTAGTTATTATAGTGTACATTTTCTTTTCACATCTCATTGTAAATTGAGTTAGTTAATTTTGTATTTTATTTTCTCTTCAAAACAACTTTTTTTTTTTTTTTTTTTAAGTAGATGTGACTGTTTCTTTTTATATTCATTTTAGAGGTAAGGAAATCAAGAATGTTCCTTGTAGCAATTAAATGACAAAACTGGAACTTGAACCTTAATCTTCTGACTCAGTATCTGGGATTCTTTCCATGATCCTACATTACGTAAGAGAAAAATGGTCTAGTATCTAAGGGCAAACAGTTTCTATTATGAGAAAAGAATTTGAGAGTTAATTTTTTAAATTGCCCTTCCGCCTCTGAAAGATTTGAAAGAGGAAGCCGCAAGCAAGCTGGGAATGCTTCATTTATCTTATCTCTGACAAGGAATAAGAAGTATTTTGGAATTCCCTAGAGCCCAGAATGTCTATTATGCACTGACAGAGCTTCCTGTAATTAAAGGCTGTATTACATTTGGATGGAAGTGACACACTCCCTTCTGGAAGCATATAGCCATATGCACGCTTTTATTTAATAAAAAAGAAATCAGAAATCAATTGAAAGTGAGATTTGTTAGGATTAGGATGTTGAATAAAACCATGTTCAGGGCAGAGTTGACAAAATCTTTCTCTTTGAGTTGGTACAAAGTTAAGAAGCTTCTACAATCATACAAAAAAAATTTATTTTAGAAGTAAGTGAAAAAGAGAGATTATTTGTTGGTTTGAGTGGAAGACTACAGAACTTTTCAGAAGATTTGGTGAGCAGATGCTTTTAAAAGCTCTTACCAGCTCAGTCTTTACTACTAGTAATTTCAAACAAAGCAGGAGGTCGGAGCATTAATGTTATTTTCCTTCCTTTTTCTATAGTCCTTTTGGCTAACCACTGATAGAGAACAGCCTGGAGAAGCCTTGAAAAGCCCCTGTGGTGAAAACACATCAATGTCAGCTTTAAACTGGGGGCTTGTTTTCAGCGTGAACTAATTTTTCCAGTTTCTCCCTTACTTTACCTTTTCATAACCACATTAAAAACAAGAAAATATCCATGATTTATCTCCAAGTATATGCTATTTTGTTTGGGTTGATATCATGAATTTGTCATTTCTTACCCATTCTGAATTTTACATAAGATTTCATGAATAGTAAGATGAGAGAGTATATGAGGAATTAGCAGTGGCTCTTGTTACAGGCATTATTTTCCACTATAGAAGTTGCTCTCTTAGGTCAAGATCCTTAGAAATAAATCTTGAGATGAGCTTTTATGCCCAAGAGACACATTAAGAAGGTACTTCCTGGAGACACTAATATGGAAAGGCAGAAGGAGAACAAAAAGAGGAAGAAGCCAGCACTATGGTATGAATGTGTGTCCCCCATAATATTCATATGTTGAAACCTAATCACCAATGTGATAATTTTAGGAGGTGGAGAATTTACCAAGTGATTAGATGATAAGAGCAGAGTCCTTATGAATAGGGTCAGTGTCATTATAGAAAAGGCCTCAAAGAGCTCCCATGCCCCTTCCGCCATGTGTGTACACAGTGAATAGGAGTCATCTATGAATCAGAAAGCAGGCCCTTACCAGACAGTGAATCTGCTGATGCCTAGATCTTGGACTTCTCAGCCTCTAGAGCCATGAGAAATGAATTTCTGTTGTATACAAGCCACTCAGTTTATATTATTTTGTTATGGCAGTTTGAACTGGTTATATTATTTTGTTATGGCAGTTTGAACTGATTAAGACACCAACAAAGGTAAAATTTCTGGCAAAATCCTCCTGATGATTGCCTGATCCCACCTTCCAGGGAAGTGATTTCACCTTGGGTTCAGAGAGTTAGGCTTTCTACTCTCTTACTTCCTGGTCATTTACTAAGGTCACCCTTTGGGGATGCCAGCTCATGGAATTGCCATCTTCAATAGCCCCTAGAAGTAGATTCTCATAGGCAAGTTGAACAAATGTCTTTTAAAGCTGGGAGAGGTAATCACAGAAATAATAAAATAGGGCCAAGGCGATCTAGGCAGACCATAGCTTATGGAGAAACCAATTGGTTTAAAAGGAATTGGGTTGAGCTGCGTTAAAGATGTTTTACTTTCCTAGACTGTGTAAAAATTCCTAAAGTTGATTATGACACGGATGGTAATGAACCGTCTGCAGTCTTTCAAGAACTGTGACTAGAGAGGGTTGAGGTGCAAGGAAAGACAGTGAGAGGGAGCCAGGAGTTAGGCAAAGCAGTGGCAAGGTTTGCTTCTACAGTACACTAAATATCAACCTTTGGGATGAGGTAATTTTACTTCTAAGTAGGCTATTTTAAAATAACTATTACTATTTTTACCTAAACTCCCACCATAGGCAAAAAAAAAAAAAAAAAAAGGAAAAGAAAAAATCCAGAACACCGATGGTAATTTCAGCTCTTTTAGGAGCAAGCAAGAGTTCATTCATTTCCTTCCCACTGACTTTTTAAGGATGTATAAGCTGCCTTGATCTGCTCTCCTGTATTTACCTCTGTGATCTGCTTTGCCAACTCCAAATCGGAGAATGTATTACTAAGGCAGCAGAATTTGATGACAACTTTGTATCTCCAATGAACATCTCTCCTTGCTATGGCTCTGCTCCGCTCCACCGCACCAGTTGGATTCAGAGCATGGTTGCAGGCAGGATAGTAAAGCAGTTGTTAAAGAGTGGGCAGAGTAGAGAGTTTGTAAATAGAGAATTTAGAAAAAACTCATAGGATCTGTTCAAACAATGAGACTTGACTTTTGACAAACAACTGTTCAAATAGATCAACCCCATTTCATTGTGAGAAAGAATGTTGCACAGCTCCTACATCTTCAAATTATGATAACCATGTGAATTGTAGACAGAGCCAGTAAGAACGTAGTTTAAATATAGAGTAACTTCTCAGAAATAATAATCACTGGCATTTACAACTGCATAATAATAACACTGCCAGAATTGCCAATTTCCTAAATAAAGGTCAAAAACATGCATTTTGAAATCTGGGAACAGACTATTAAAATCTGGAAAACAGATTATTAAAGGTGGGAAGGTATCCAGGCTGAAAGTGCTCTAGCTGCTTCTTTCTGTCCGCAAAACTAGATAATACTTTGTGTGCATGTGGAGTGTGGAATATTCCCCATCAACTCCCCTTCTCAAGACCCAGATCCACTCTCCACCCTGTCCACTTGGAGTTCCCTTTGCCCTCTCTTTGGTTGACTCGGCCAATGAGAGGCACTGAGTGGAGACTGCTGGGTGCATGAGAGTGAGATTGGAGTGTTCATTCCCTGATTCCCTCCGTCCTGGGCTGTGGAGGGCACTACAGCGCTCTCTTAGGGATTTGGTAACTCTTCCCTCCTCCTTGAAGTTTAGATTAGGAGCTGGTCACATGTTCTCCTGTGACTAGTCCCATTTTTTCCCACTGTTTCTCACTGTTTTTCAATGAGACCAGCTCTAGTAGTGTTTAAGCATCCCTCGTTGGTTTCCCTGAACCCTGCTCATACTTTTGGCAATAGTTCCTTTACTATATACTCCTAGGCTTCCCCATTTGAGCATCGTCTATGGGACTTGACTAAAATAGAAAGGTAGAATTGCTTTATTCTAGGAGTCATGTTTGTTACAAAACCAATCCCTCCCACATCATTCCTTATTCTATTAGCAGCTGCCTTGAGACCCGGACAAGAAGAGGCCCCATGCTTTATAAAGCTTCACTTATCACAAACACGAAATGATAATAATATATTCATTATACTCGTTAAAAAAACATCTGGATGCCTCTGTCACTTGAAATCTGGTAGTTAGCACTGGTGTGGCACTACCTGAAAAGCTAAACATCTGCTCTCGTGACCACCAGTGTTAGGCCGCAAGAAAATATTTCTCCACATTTTTTCTATTGTCTTGAAACCAAAAGCTTTCTGTCCAAACCTTTCAAGGTCAGAAGTCATCCTTCTGATAATGTGGGAGACAGATACTATTTTAGGATGAGGAAAAATTTTCATGGTGATGCTCATAGGTAAGAAACAAATAATATCAATTTTTTTCAGATATATGGATGTAATAGTTTCTTGCCTAATGAAATATCCTCTCCTAGTAGTGTAATGTACCCATTTTCCTTTTTGCTCTTCCTATTCCAATTATTCCAATTTGTAGTTCTGGAGTTAGTGTTGAATTAGAATGAGGTGATGACAATGACTGCACCAACTAGGGAAAGAAACAGTTTTGAAACTCCACAATCACGTTTCTTTTAAATTTATATATATATTTATTTATATATATATATATATATATATATATATATATATGTAAGTCAAGATCTAACTTACTTAAAGCTATTGGTAAACAAATAGACATCAAAAAGTGAAATTGCAAATAATTTTGTTTTTATAAAAATGTGTAATAAAATAAATGCATTTTCTTTAAATATTTTTTCTTTAAATTTTGATGTTTATTAATCATAATTGATGTTTCTTTTTGCTTTTAACAATTTTCAGTATTTTAGAAGAAAAAAGATTTTGAGAATAATGTCAGTCTTGAATATTCAGTTTATGTTTTAATGAAGAATATGTTTAACTTTGTAGACTTCCATAAAGTTACATTTTAATTTTGAATTCTTAAGGCTAGGGATTGAAAAGCTTTCTGTAAAGGGCCAGAAAAAGTTACTACTAGTTAACTCTGAAATTGTAGTGCAAAAGCTGCCAAAGACAATATGTAAATAATGGACAAGGCTGTGTTCTAATAAAATTTTATTTGCAAACACAGGCAGCTAACTCACCAGCCTTAGTTCTACAACAATTGCTTTTAATTTGTATTGTAATAGAATAAAAATTATGTGAAAATTTCACTTTAATAATACAATTAGTAATTTTCCTTACATTTAAGTCAGTATGAATGATTTATCAATTATGTCTTTATTTCATTACTCAGTAAAACAGAAAAATTCACCAACAGAGCCCATGAACTTGATAATAGTAATAAATATAGTCTTCTGATACTTTGCCTACTCTTAGCCAGAAAAGTAACCATAGCTTTACAGAAATATTTAAAATTGTGTTGTTTGAAGTATATTTATCAAGACAACCCTAAAATGTATTTAATATAAATGTTTGTTAGCTTTATTTGTAGTTTACAAATATTTAGAGATACAGTGTGTGGGACTTCAATGCTACTCTTGCCCCAGGCTCAGACCAGTTTTAAGGTGGGTCTGATTAGTTATTTTCCTCTCTGGGAGCAAGTGATCTTATCAAAAGACAAAGTTTTATTTCAGAAGTTGCAAACTGAGAACCTTCGGGTTGTATTTAACTCACTCGTTTTGGATCTGCAAAGGTTCATAAAAATGTGAATCAGTTGCACACTAATTCCAAGTAAAAATCTAGATGTCGGTCTGCTATTTGGAAATCTTGTAAAACTAAATCTCTCCCTAGGGGTCTCAGCAGTCCCCTTTAGAAGAGACATGGGACATCACCCAAGTCTTCCGCACCATCGAGGGCCCCAACCCAGCCAGCCAACTTCACTATCTGTACTGCTTGACCTACCCTCTATAGCCTTTGACTTTTAAAGCTATTTCAGACCATTGGAAACTGGCCCTTTTCTAATTTGTATCCTGCTTGCAGTAAATGCTGATTCCCAAAACAAAATACGCAAACAAATCCAACCAGCAAAACAACCACCAAAATGGCAGCTCCTTTTAATCCTAAGAATCTCTGGTCTTTTTTGTCCCTGCCTAGGACGTGGAGTTGGTGACACTGCTCTGATTACTCTCTGCCCCTTCCCTCCAATTAATAGAAGGAAAAAGAGTGAGCAACAGTTTGCACCAATCTTTTCACATTTTCCAAAGCGATGTTTCAACTCAGTCATCCTAGAACTGTGATCAGGAACAACATAGAAAGTGGCCTAGTGTGTGACAATATAACTATGATAAAATGATATTACCTGATAATCATATCTATTATTAATAAAAGAAAAAATGAATTGCCCTTTTTATTAAAAAATACAAAGGAAGATAAAAGGACTTTGAGAATTTGAATCCTTGCTAACAGTGATAACTTAATGGGAGGAAAGGCATAGCTACTAAGAAGATCTTGGCTGAGCAATAGACCCCTTTCTGTTTCTTGACAAGTCCACAGAGGAGCAATTTAGAATTGAGGAGGAAAAGGATAGGAATTAGTTGCCCTGCATAGCACTAGAGGTTCATCCTATAGTAACTTAACCAAGAACACTGCTTTGAAAATTAAGTTAGGAAAATGATTTTCCTACTCATTGGTTTAGTCTGGTGAGTGTGCACATATGTGTATGTGTTTGTGCTGTATGTTCTTCTACCAGCAGTTACCTGTTAGACAGTGATTTTCATTGTTTGGTTGAATCCTAAAGTAAGAAGGGCATTTTATATTGTGAGTGTACATAAATACACATGCCATAATTTATATAATTTTGGAAAAACATTTTTATAAAATAATACCTGTTGTTATACTGCTTGTGATAAACACTGCTGACATTTACTATCTTTTTTTTCAGTATCATCTAAAAAAATCTGATAGCAATCCTCTAAATCATGCATTCTCAATGGGGGTGATACTGTCCCCAAAGGGGAAAAATGGTTTCTTAGGGACAAAGAAAACTTAGTAAAATGGTTTGTGGCCTTCCAAAAGGTCACAGTACATAAATAGGTATTAACATTTCATGAGGGTAAAATATTAGGGGAAACATGTCTAGAAAGTCTCCCTAGAAGGCAACTTTTCAAAAAGATTGAGAAACACTACAAAAATGACCTGCAGTTGGAAAAACACTATGTTGAAAAATTCAGATACTAAAGCAAGTATGTCTGCAAATTCACATGGTTAGAGAAAACGCAAATGAGACCAAAAGTTACAGCCCATGGCAGATTGAGCATTTATTTGATGACCCAGAATCCCAATACCCTAGTCCCATTTTTTTTTCCTGTGGGACTTAGATGCCAGCTGCCTTTCTGAAACTATCACCCTCCCTATTCTGTTACTGCAGATTAAACAAATTATCTTCCCTCTGCGCTGAGAAGTCAGGATCCCAGCTCTAGCTCTGCTATGAGAAGGGAAGAAAGGAGATTATTATAATAAAGTTTGAGGTTAAAATTTTAAATTGGGCTGATTTTAGGAACCAAAAGTGATCATTCAACTATGGAATTTTCCCAAGGTATTATTGAAGGAAATGAAAGGAGGCTGATGATATAAGGCAGCAATTGGGGGAAATCATTTTTTTTTTTTTTTTAGCATTTATAGCACAAAGAGTTAAGACTGCTTAATGAAAGAATTACATTGAAATTACATTAAAATGAAAGAATTGTCAACATGTTTGTTCTACTTTGCTGTTTTCTATTTCTCATTTTTTCCCCTGCATTTCCGTTACTGAATCACCCATTGGTAAACTCCATAGTACTGAAAAACAATGAATGTTATTAATACCTTATATGAGAAAAGGAGACACTTTAAACAAGATTTCTTTCTACACGAAGTCTAATACCCAAGAACATGCAGAAATAGATTTTCATATTCATCACGTAAATTTGAATATATTTATAATTCACTGCAAGAAATTACACCAAAATTTGCAGCAATATCTGCAAATAATTGCACTTTAGAGTGCCAATAGATATTTCTCACAGCTCTGATAAATATGTAATTGCAGTAACAGAAAAATAGAATCTGAGCAATGGAGGATAAGGTAATGTGCACACCACTTTATCCCTATCCATATGTTGATTAAGCTATTCAAAGCTTTAGTCACAAAATGCAGATGTTTGTTAGCATTTTAGTCAACACTATCTCCGGTAGAGGTATATATGGTTCATACGCCCATTCTGAACAGGAAAGCAAGAAAACTGCAGGCAAATTGTATCATGCACCTGCTGTATTCAGAGGATGGCAAAAAGGCTGAGTAACAGAGGTGACCAAAGAGTCGGATGTCACTGTTGCAGGTGGGGTGAGAGCAGGGAGACAGAGCATACGGACACCTCGATCAAGAAAGTGTTTATTATAAAGTGATGTGTTTTAATAAGAAATATTATCTTTTCTTTTTCTGGGAGGATATAGGGATAAGTTGAGATGAAAACCAGCCACGTATAGAACTTTTCCTGTGAAATGTAATTCTCTCAATCATTTTCTGGGTTTTCGTAGTTCATGGTCTCAGATGGACAATTTGAAGTATTCACATTAATTCACCATTCTCAAAAAACTATAATTTAGAGTCATTTTAAAGAATGGCATCTAATATCCAGATTCAAAATGATGGAGTGTTGTTTGTTATAATATCATTACAGATGTTTTCACTCAGTCATCAGTTTATTTGGTAATGATACAATATGATTTATAATGAGGTCCTGTGGAAGGATTTTTTTTCAGAAAGTTCATGAACTTAATCCCACTCTGGACACATCATTTAAAATGGCAGGGGGGATTTGTCTTTAAGCAAATGAGCGCACACACACACACATACACAGCCTCACTGAATATTCAGCGAAGCATTTACAAAGTGTTATTGTCACAAGGTCATTGTTATTTATCAGATAACTACTCAAAGTTTTCACTAAACCATCAGTATATATTTTCTCCATATGCTTTCCTCTATGTCTCTTACTGTCTGAAATATGTGACTTCTCACATTTAAGGCAAAGAACAAGTTTAAAGAGAAGGTAATCTTTATAATTGAATTTTCTTTAGGCTAGAAACCTCTTCGAATATAAGGTTACCTACAATGGGAAATCTCTACCTGTATCATGCCTTTAGGTATCCTTGGAACAAATTATAAAAATATGACTTCTTTATTTTTTGAATGAGTTTACGTTTTTAGCTGGCAGAATTCTCCTTTTCTATTTGTAATGCATTTTTTTTTAATTAGACACTAGAATATGCTCAATATGGCTGCATTGATCTTTCCCAGATGCTTTTGAAAACAGACCATCACTAATAATTTTGGTTAGCGAGGTTAGCTAATAGTGATGGGTACCAGTGTATGCATCTGTATTCTTGCAGTAACTTACACTCTAGGGAGAATTGTCACTTGCTAACTATTAATAATCACGCTGGAGCATTTATCACTCTAGACTTACTGGAGTAGATGGCAACAGCCTCCTTATTATGCAATAGTTTAAAAAATATCCACTCAATTCTTTCCTTTTTCCTTTGAAATTTCAGGTTACTCCAGGCTGAGAAATTATAAAATATAGATACACTTTTAGTTTGATATTCTTAAAACATCCAAAACATCCTCATTTTCGTGTCTAATTAAGGCTCTTCCTTTCTTAGCTTATTATGTAATATATCATATTGTATCCTATTATTATATTCTGGCTTGTCTGGACAATACTGCAATAAATTGTAATGGCTGACAGAGCATTATGTGAATTTCAATAAATTATGAGAAACTTCATTCTGCCAGCTATGCAAAAAACACTTGACACCTCAAAAAAAAAAAAAAAGGCAAAATAAGGGCTTTAAAATGAACCTCTAAAATCTGCATATTATCCTACTGTGTTTGCATTCTGTACCAGTTGTTGTATACATAGAGAAAACAGAATAAACATTTTCCAATACTCTGCTATGATAAGGTCTATCTTTATATAAAGTCCTTGAAAACTAAGTTCATTCAAAATTTTAAGATACTTTTTCCTTTTAAAATTGTTCACATCTTGAAGCTTTTACTAAACAAGTGTTACATTTGTCATGGTTAATAATTTATCATCACCCATATCAGGTCATTGGTCTCTGGCCAATTAAAGATTACAGTTTTTTTGAGGATTTAGTGAAGGCTCATCTCTTACTATCATATGTATTTAACATGGCAATTGGAAGAAAATTTAGGGTGGGCTCAATGACTCACGCCTGTAATCCCAGCACTTTGGGAGGCCTAGGAGGGGGCACCACTTGGGCCCACGAGGGCGAGACCAGCCTGAACAACATCGTGAGACTCTTTCTCCACAAAATTCTTTTAAAAAAATTATCTTGGTGAGGTGTCAGGTGCCTGTGGTTCAAGCCACTTGGTAGGCTGAGGTGTGAGGATCTGTTGAGTCCAGGAGGCCAAAGCTACCGTGAGTGATGATTGCGCCACTGCACTCGGGCCTGGGTAACAGAGAGAGACACTGTCTCAAGAAAAAAAAAAAAGGGGGGGGGGTGTTTATACATTGTGTGGCAATCATGAAATATGAAATGTATCATCTGAACTGGATGCTTTGATAGGGAAAGAGGGTGTTTTGTTCAGGTGTGACCTCTGGACTACCAGAGAAAACCAGCACGACCAAGAGGAAAGCAGTATGCATGGTTTCCCTATGCAATGCAGATGCGTAATACAAGGATCTCAAAATTTTAAAAACGTATCTGCTTCTCATTCTGTCAAAATTTTCAATGAGAGCTGTAAATTATTTTCGTCCAAATGTTTGCAATAAACCCACTACTTAATGTGTTAGGGGGAGGAAATACATGTACATATTTGCTCTTATTTTAATAATTTTAATGTGAATCTTTCACTTCTCTTTTTTATAATTTGCTTTGAATTAACCTCCTTTTCCCTTTTGTCATTCCATTTCTCCATTTTTCCTCTCCTTCTCTCTTTGTATTTCATGCCTGGGTGATGGTGGGAGGGTTGAGGTGGAACAGATGTCTGGCAGCTGGAAGGTGTGGTCTGAAAGTTTTCACACGGAGATGGGATGGGCTTCTCCCTGGGCAGCAGCGTCCTTGCTGAGGGGGACAGGAATGGGAATCAAGGTACCAACCTTCTCTATATTCAAACTTCCAAGTTGTCTTCCTCTCTGCACCCACCACCACCCACTCAGCTCCAGCTTCACCATTGTTCTGTGTGAAGCAATTATATTCTGGCAGGTTTGCCATTGTACCCTGTGAATCGAAGACTTGAGCCTCTCAGAAATTCTGAAGTTTAAAATATTTATTTCTAGTGAAGGTCTGTACCTTAAAGCTCCGATCCTTTTACTGAATCAGTTATCTGTCAATCTCTCTATCTTTCAAAAACGTCTTGAAATACCTCACCTGCTCCTGTCCAAATCGGTTAACATTTGTGTATGTATACTTTTTAAATTATTTTATTTTTGTGATTTTGGAGTTTTGAAGGAGAAAGTAAGTGAACAATTGTGTATTTATTTCATTTCCTGCAAACATAAGTCTTTTAGAATGATAGTGTCGGAGTCTAAATCTGATGATGTAAATTTTTTTAGGTGAATTACCAAATCTTTTGATGTTGCTACTGGATCTAAATATATCTCTACACTCATCTTGAATTTTGTATTCCTCATTCCCTTTGTTACACACACACACAAACGCACACACACACACATCTATTTTGGTTCTTTGAATATGTCATGCTGCTTCTGTCACAGGCCTCATTCTCTCTGAAGATAGCTTTTTTTTTTTTTTTTTAGCACTTTTTATGGGTTTTTTTTGAGGGGAGAGGTTGAGGGACAGGAGTTATCACAGAAATGCAAAGTTGTTTCTTAATTGAAATTTTTATTGGAATACTTGCAAATTTATATGTAGTTTTAATTAGAAATAATGCAGAGAGATCCCTTGTGACCTTTATCCTCTTTTCCCAATTGTAACATTTTGCAAACTATAGTATAACACCACAACCAAGACATTGATATTAAGTCTACTTCCCAATTTAACTTCTATTTATTTGTGTCTCTGTGTGTGTGTGTGTGCTTGTATTTGTTTCTATGCAATTTTAATACATGTGTACAATTATGTATCTACTACCGCAGTCAAGATGCTGAGTATTCCTATTAACACAAGGATCCTTTGTGTTGCTCTTTTATAACACAGTCATCTCCCTTCCATCCCCCGGCAATCACAATACTCTATTTCTAAACTTTTATCATTTCAAAAATATTCTGTAAATGGAACCATATAATATGTAATCTTTGGGGACTTTTTCACTCAGCATAATTCCTTGGAGATTCATTCAAGTTGCTTCTTTTTATTGCTTAATAGGATTTATTCTGAATAGTATATATGTACTACAGTTGTTTAAAGTATAAACCCACTGCAGGACATCTGGTCTGTTGCAGTTTCTGGGTCTTACAAATAAAGCTGCTGTCAACATTTGTGTATACGTGTTCACATGATCGTTTTTAACTCATCTTCTAGTGAAGACTTATCTAAGGGAGGGCATGCTTTCATTGAATTGCAACTTTTCTTTTAAAGCACTTATCAGAGGTATAATTTTTCATTTACATGGTTGTGATAATTCAATTACAGTTAAGATGTTCTCTTGGACCTTAAGACCCACAGGGCCAGGATTTGTGTCTGTTTTTTTCATAATTGTTTCTCTAGTTCCTAATATAATGGCTTGCTAGAGAGTGAATATTTGTGTACCTTCCAAATCCATATGTTGAGACCTAACTGCCAATGTGATGGTATTAGGGCATGGGGCTTAAAGAAGGTAATTAGGTCATGAGGGTCGGGCTCCCATGAATGGAATTAGTGCCTTTTAAGAAAGAAACAGGAGAGAACTTGTTTCCTTTTCCTCTGTTTTTCAACATGCAAGGACACAGCAAGAAAATGGCCAGCAGCAAACCAGAAAGAGAGGCCCCATTGGAACCTGATCACACTAGCATCATGATTCATATGTCTCAGCCTTCAGAACATTAGAGATAAATTCTGTAGTTTAAGCCTCCTAGTCTCTCTATGGTTTTCTGATACAGCAGCACTAACTGAGACATGCCAGGCACATAGATATTTGTGAAATGTACTGTTGGTTGAATGAAACCATCATAATGATAGATAATGTACACAAATTGCCTATCTAGTCTTATGAAATCCCTGAAATTTATAAATTTAATTATTATTTTACAGATGAGGAAAATTAAGTAATTTATTCAAAACGCTCTGCCCAAAAGTAGACAAGGTGGAATTTAAACGCATATCTGTTTGACTTTAAAACTTTAAAACTCCACCTCTTTCCACTGAGCTATCCTTTTCCTTGCAGCTATGAAATTAATTCTACTTTTCTATGATGGGGCAATTCAACTGCAAGCACAGAGAAGCAGCTGTGACAAAATACTATATACAATTGATAACCTAATACAATGATATAATGAAATAGAAACCAAACCCCATTGCCTTTTGTTTTTTGATAGGCCACATGAAGAAAGCATATGTAGCTGCTATGTAATTTGCAGTATGCAGGTGTGAAAATCTCTATTTCATAAGACACAAATAAGCCTGGACATATTTGGTAATTACTGTGTTAATACAGAGTAATTGCACAGCTATTTCTTTCTTACAAATTATATGGTAGTTATACTTGGAATTACCATAAAAATGAAAAACTTCTAGTTGCCAGTAAATGATTGCCTTATAATTACAAAATAATTACACAGTTATTTAGGCCTAGAAATATAAAGCATGGTACAAAATCCATATACTTTGCTGCCAGAGCTGCTAAGGTTCAAGGCTATCAGTCCATTTAGGAATTGCCCTTAGGACTACCTAAAATTCTCAAAAATGCTAGCTTCTCTGGGAAGAAAAAAAATATGTCACAAGAGAAATAGCCTCTCTCATTAAACTAGAATTTTCAGTGACCCCAAAGCTATTACACTGTAAAAATTAAGTCAGCAATGGTAGTAACAGAACTCTTTTGCCTACCCCTGATGAGACCTGGCTGGCTGTGATTACTCAAAAAGAAATCAGTTAATCTAGCAGAATCCTTATGAATTGCCACATGTCACAGAGTCAACTTGCTATGTGGAAATTGTGGCAGTTATTAACTTATTCAACTTTTCTGTCACATAAAATATTTACTTTGTTATGTTTGCTTGTCCATACAACTTTTTATTATCTCATATTTTTTCAGACCTTATTAAAGCATTCCATTATGGAACATTAAAATATTATATGTACAGAGTGATCATTACTTATGACGCCAATTCTGCTTATTTGTGTATTTAAGACAAGACTTTTTTTAAGGAAGTGAAAGATAAAACAAAGCAAATATGCCATTTGAAACTATTGAATTGGAAACTGTAATAGAAAACAATTTCAACCTCAAATTTTTGGATATTCAGTTAGCGTTGCAAATTATTTGTACTGTGACATGACACGATGCTTTAGTAGGGCAAAGAATGAAAAATATATATATATATATATTTTTTTTTTTCGAGGCGGAGTCTTGCTCTGTCGCCCGGACTGGAGTGCAGTGGCCGGATCTCAGCTCACTGCAAGCTCCGCCTCCCGGGTTTACGCCATTCTCCTGCCTCAGCCTCCCGAGTAGCTGAGACTACAGGCGCCCGCCACCTCGCCCGGCTAGTTTTTGTATTTTTAGTAGAGACGGGGTTTCACTGTGTTAGCCAGGATGGTCTCGATCTCCTGACCTTGTGATCCGCCCGTCTCGGCCTCCCAAAGTGCTGGGATTACAGGCTTGAGCCACCGCGCCCGGCCTGAAAAATATTTTTAATTTAAATTTTTGAATATGAATTTGTTCTCTAATAGAAATTGATAGCGCTGAAACACGTTGAAAATTCATATTTTGAAAACTTCAATGTGAAATTCCAGTCCAAGGCATAATTAGTGTAAGACTTATTATTTCAATATAAATATGTTTTAAATTGAAAAATACATATTATTATATATAGTGTCTCTATGTAGATATATATATTATATTATGTATAAAATATATAATATGCAATATACAAAGTGCATAATTATATGTAATATATGTATATAAAACAATTACATTATATATATATATATCTTCACACACACATATATTTTTATATGATGCATCTGTCTTCAGGCATTGGCAACAAGTAGTATCTGCCTGTGATACTTTCAGGGAAGGAAAAGTTATGAAGTAGGAACCACTTCATCCCAGTTTTCTCCCTGAGGCACTTTGTGTACTTCTGCACAGGAGATTAGAACCCAAACCGAACAACAGTCTCCTGTGCAAAAGATAAAATAGATCAAAGTTGAGAATTGTTGAGGTGCCTGGAGTTTTCTTTTTGAGAAATTTAAAGATTACATGTTTTAGGGTTCCTTTGAATTGTTGGTCAGATACTCACCTGTGCATTAATATAGTGAAACTCTATGGGACTTGGCCAAAATAGCCAATTAGGACCCTGTGGACTAAAAGAAGATGCCAGACTTCATATAGCAATAGGAGATTTTAGGGTTGCAACCATTCAGAGTGGGGAGATGAGGCATTCAACTGAATTTTTAGAAAATTCGGACCTCGTCATAGGTAAATCCCTTTTTAAAACTCATTCTTCTAAAGTCTAAAAAAGTACTCCACAATATAGAACAGATTTACCAGTAAATTTACAGCTTGCCAAAGAAAATGCAACACTTTATATAGAAAGTTAACAAAGTCTCTATGCTTTACAATACGTCATGCACAATCTCCATAATTATATTTTTTAAAATTCAGAATATGAAGAATTAGAAAAATGTGACCTCTAACTAGGAGAAGCAAGAGAAACTGATCAAGAAATGACACTGGTATTAGAAGACAAGGGATTAAAAACATTTGTGTTACATACATTCCAGGATTTACAGGAAAGAGTAGACAGATGAGTAAACATATGTATCTTCACAAAAGAAAATGAAAAAATTTTTATTTTATTTATTTATTTATTTATTTATTTATTTATTTATTTATTTATTGAGACAGAGTCTCCCTCTATTGCTAAGGCTGGAACGATCTCGGCTCACTGTAATCTCCACCTCCTGGGCTCAATCAGTTCTCTGTCTAGGCCTTCCAAGTAGCTGGCATTACAGGTGCGCACCACCACGCCTGGCTAATTTTTTTTGTATTTTTAGTAGAAACGGGGTTTCACCATCTTGGCCAGGGTGGTCTTGAACTCCTGACCTCGTGATCCACCTGCCTTGGCCTCCCAAAGTGCTGGGATTACAGGCGTGAGCCACTGACCCCAGCCAAAAATTATTTTTTTAAAAGGGAATTCTAAAACAAAAAATTATTATTTCTAAGGCAAAAATCACATTAGATAGGTTTAGCAGCAGCTTTGACTCCAAAAAAGAATAGGTAATTGAGCTGAAAAGAATCAAACAAAATGATCAAGATTGAAAGAGAATAAGAGAAAGAAGATTAAAAAAATCAATCTTCATTGAACTTGCAGACACCATCAGTAATCTAACATATGCGTAAATAAAGTCACAGAAAGAAACAGAGAATAATTTGGGCAGAAAATAAATCATAATAGCCAAATATTTTCCAAATTAGGTTAAAATTTTTATATAAAAAGTTCAGCAAATCCAAAGTCAGAAAAAAATAAGAAAACCATACACAGGAATATGATAATCAATTGCAGAAAATCTAAGGTAAAGAAATGCCTCTTAAAACCAATAAAAGTTAACAAATGCATTGTGTATTGTCAAAGTCATGAAGGATACTGCTGACTAGTTATCTGAAACAATACAAGCCGAAAGACAATGGGACCAGATTTTTAAAATGCTGAGTGGGAAAAAGAATTGCAATTAATCTAGAATTCTATATAAAGCAAAAAATATGTTTCAATTATATCCATGAAATTAGAACATTTTTAGATTAGGAAAAGCTGATTACCAAGAGACCTGTACTAGTATAAATGTTCAAGAAAGTTTTTCATCTTAAAGGAAATAATACTAGAAAGAGAATTTAACCCACACAAAAGAATAAAAAGCATCAGAGGTTGTAAACATATGATAAATAAATTTTTACATTTTTTCTTGTCCCTTAATTTGCTTATAACTGTTAAAACCTAAGATGTATCACTTTTGTGGTGTATAACATATATTGAAAATACATGTGGCAAAATACCACAAAGTGTGAGAGGGAATAAATGAGAATATTTCTATTGCAAAATTCTTATGTGTGGTTTGTGGCACCATATTAACTCACAATTGACAGTAACTAAGGATGACTATCATATTCCCTAGAGCAAATGATGTAAGAATGACAGAAAGAAGTAAGACATATAATTAAATAACTCAAAAGATAACAGGAGAATATCAAACAAATTAAATGGGCCCAGGGGAAATCAACCAGCAAGATAGAGAACTTAAATTTAACATTTAGAGTATATATAAGTAGCCAATGTATCACAATAAAAAGAAAAATATTTTAACATTAACATTTGTTAAAAAATAATAGACCATACCCATTTTAAGTGTAAAATGTTATGTTTTAACAATTGTGTACATATGTGAAACCAAGATACAATCAAGATAATACACATATATATCACATGCAAAAAAAGTTTCTTGTCACCCTTTGCCAAGACTTCTGCCTACAGTTTCTTTCTTTTCATCCCATCTTCTACTTCACTCCATTTACAAAAATTAACTTAAAATGGATGAATGAACTAAATACAAGAACTGAAACTATAAAAATATTAAACAAAAATGTAGGGGTAAATCTTTATGACCTCAGATTTGTCAAGGGATTTTTATATTTGACATCAAAAGCACAAGAAACAATACAAAAATAGATAAATTGAGCTTCCTCCAAGTGAAAAATGTTATGCATCAAAGAACATTATCGAGAAAGTAAAGTAAAAAGCTTAATGTGTGTCCTCTAAGATCAAGAATGAGTTAAGGATGGCTACTCCTGCCATTTTTATTAAACATGCTACTGAAGTCCTAGCCAGAGTACTTAAGCAAGAAAGAGAAAAACTATCCAAATTGGTAAGAAAGAAGTAAAACTGTCTCTGTTTGTAGAAGATATAATCTCATATATAGAAAATTCTACAGATTCCACCAGAAAATCTCTTAGAGTTAATAAAAAATTCAGTAACTTTGCGGGATACAAAAATTGACATACAAAAATCAGTTTTGTTTCAATGCACTAACAACAAACTATCCAAGACAAGGAATTAAGATAACATTTTTATTTACAAAATAAATTTACAAATAAATAAATTCATAAAACATAAATAAAAGAGGAAAAAAATTTAACCAAGGAAGTGGAAAATATGTACACTGAAAATTATGAAATATCGATGAAATTGAAGAATATGTAAATAAGTGGACAAATATCTTGTATTCATGAGTTGGAAGAATTAATATTATCGAAATATCCATACTACTCAAAGTGATCTACACAATCCCTCTCAAAGTTCCAATGGCATCTTTCACAGAAACAGAGAAACAATTCTAAAATTGCTATGGAACTAAAAAGACCCCTAATAACTGAAGCAATCTTAAGCAAGAAGCACAATGCTGGAGGCATCACAATCCCTGATTTCAAATTTTATTATGAAACTTCCACAGTTAAAACGGTATGGTGCTAGTATATAAAAAGACACATAGACAAATGGAACAGAATAGAAAACTCAGAAATAAGTCACACCCATACAGCCAACTAATTTTGGACAAAGGGACCAATAATTCACAGTGAGGAAAGGATAGTCTCTTCAATAAATAATGTTGGGAAAACGGAATATCCAGATGCAAACTAATAAAATTGGATCTTTGTTTTACACTATGCACAAAAATCAGTGCAAAATGGATTAAGACTTAAGCATAAGTCTTGACTATGAAACTCCCAGAAGAAAACATAGAGGAAAAGCTCCATAGTTTCATCCTGGCAATTATTTTTTGGATATGATAATAAAAGCACAGACAACAAAAGCAAAAAAAAAAAAATTGGGACCGCATATAAAGTTTCTACACAGAAAAATAAAACAATCAACAAATGCAAAGGCAACCTACAGAATGAGAGAAAGTATTTTTAATCCATATATCTAAGAATGTGATAATATGCAAAATACATGAGGAGCAAATCTTAGTTGTTTTCTGCCACTATAACAGAAAATCTGAGCCTGAGTAATTTATAAAGGAAAGAGTTTCTATAGCTCACAATTCTGGAGGTTGGGAGGTCCAAGACTCAGGTAGCCACATCAGCTCAGCTTCTGGTCAAGGCCTTTGCTGCATTATCATACTGGAGAAGAAAAAGGGAAAATGAGTGCATGCAGAGAATGAAAGTGAGAGGTAGCCTCGGTTTATAACCACTCACTCTCAGGGTAACAAATCAAGTCCTCTGAGAGTGAGAACTCACTCCTGAAAGAAAAGGCATTAAACACTCTTAACAGTCTAGTCATCTCTTATAGGCACCACCTGCCAACACTGCCTCATTGGAGTCCAAGTTTAAACATGAATTTTGGTGGGGAAAAATTATCTTCAAATCATAGCAGAACACATACAACTCAACAGCCAAAACAACCCCTGATTTAAAGACATTTTTTCCAAAGAAAACATAAAAATGGCCAAAAAAATATATGAAAGGGTGCTTCATATCACTCATCCCCAAATGCAAATCAAAACCACAATGAGATATCCATCTCACACCTGTTGGGATGGCTACTACCAAAAAGTCAAAATATAACAAGTGTGTGTGAGGATATGGAGAAGAGAACCCTTGTGTACTGTTGGTGGGAATGTAAATCGATACAGCCATTATATAGAAAATTATGAAGTTTCCTCAAAAATTTAAAAACAGAATTACCATACGATCCAGCAACCCCTCTTATGAAGGTAAAATTCAGTAATGTACTCTCTTATGAGGGTAAATGCAAAGGAAATAAAATCACTATCTCAAAGAGATATCTGCACCACCATGTTCATTGCAGCATTATTCATAATAGCTAAGATATGGAAAAGACCTAAGTGTTTAAAATGGATGAATGCCATGTGTGTGTGTAAAATGGAATATTATTTAGCTTTAAAAAAGAATGAAATCCTGTCATATGCAACAACATGTATGGCTGGCCCTGGAGGACATTCTACTAAGTGAAAAAAGCCAGACTCCGAAAGATAAATACTATATGATTTCACTTATATGTGGAATCAAAAAAGTCAAACTCATAGAAAGAGAAAGTAAAGTGTTAGTGACCTGAGATTAGGCGTGGGGGAAGTAGGAAAATATTGGTTACAGGGTACACATTTTCAGTTATAAGATGAATACATTCTGGAGACCTAATATACATGGTCACTGTGATGTATAGTTGAAAAATACATGGTTGCTGTAATGTATAATCGAAATATACATGGTTGCTATAATGTGTACTTGAAATATACATGGTAGCTATAATGCATAGTTGAAATTTGCTAAATGACTAGATCTTAAGTATTTTCATCACATACATATCTGTGTGAGGTAATATATATGTTAATTAGCTTAGCTATGGTCACCATTTCATAATGTATACATGTATCAAGACATTACATTGTACACCTTAAATATGTACAATTTTAATTTATCAATTATGTCTCAGTAAAGCTAGAAATACTGTTTGTAATAGCTCCAAAACAAGATGGTCATTGTTAAAGATCTTTCTAAGCTTTGCAAGGATTTGGGCCTACTAAAACTTTTATGATCAAAGATGCATGTTTGTACTTGACATATTACTTAGTGTTTCTAATTTATATGTATTTATGCTATAACTAACTTTTCTGTCCTTCTACTAGAACTAAATTTTAGTGTATTGACTCAGTTTTCATGTTCTAGGCCTAAATGATGCAATTGATGCAATTTTGTTTTCTGATGTTAGTTATCTTTTGCTTTCACTTTTCTCTTCCTTTGCATACCATATTCTGGAGATACAGCACTATCTAGTTATACATATTAACTAATTAAAAATGTGTTTTGCTTAATTTAACTGTCCAACAACAATAGAGTGATTCAGTTATGATAATCCTTTCAATAGTATATTTTAAATTTAATTGCATTTTAAAAAATATTTCATGACCTGGAAAAATTTTGATATAATGCTAAGAAATAAATATAAGAATAGAAACTTATAACTAGAAATCATGTCATTAATGGTCTTTATTTTCCCTTTATAAAAGACTTCTTAATTTTGTGAACAAAATATATGAATTCATGAAATGATCTTCAGATATTAATAGAGCAAAACGCTATTTTCAATTATTTGCAACCCCCACCCTCAATTATTGTGAAAACATTAGTTTAAGTCTCATGTGAGGGAAAGTGTAAGTTTTTAAAATCCACTTGCATTAGTATCAACTGAAAAGATTTTCTAGAAACAGTTCAATGAATTTGAAAAAATAATAAATGCTTTCTAAATCTTAATCTTCATTTAGCAATAGCACGACGGTTTCTGAGGAATTAAATATTGGGGACTGATGGAGAGAACACTAAGGTAAATGTCTAAGATTGAAATTTATTAGCTAACGATATTTTCCCATGGATTTTATTTACTCCAATATCATGTGTAACATTCCTTTGAAAACAAGTTGTAAAAATAAATTTTCATCCTCTGCAAAACAGACTGTTATTTGTTCCCCCACCAGGTTTACTTCTTGATAATTATAACTAGTACATAACCAATCTATTTTATTACATTTTCATATGAGCCTTTTGAACCTCTTTTTTGCCTTAGTTTCTATAATATTGCTCATCCTTGGTACAACAATGCATAATTTCACCTATGAATTTTTAGATCAATGCATTATACCTGTTGCTTAATGTTGCTTCAACCACAATTTTTGCCAAATAATATAATTCCTTTGAATTTCTTAAAAAGACACAAATAACCTTTTCCTTACCCTCAGTTCTATAAACTAAGATGTAATATTTTGTACCAGAGATCTTTCCACAAAACTAGGAGAAGAAATGACAGGGATTCCAAAAATAAAATTAGAGCTATATATTCAAATGTGGATTCCTCAGTTGAGATCATAGTTCCTCAAGAAGTAATAGTTGTTATAGGAAAACACTTATACCTTAAAACTATTTGACTGCTTTTATTTTGTGATATTGGAACAGTAGGTATTATTTCATAGTCATGCTGGATAGCACTTTCATTGAATGATACCATCATGTTAGCAAAATAGTTCCATAGCTGTAGATTTTCACTTGTTTAATAGGCAATACGGCAGTGTAAGAGACTGCACGTTACCTCCGCCTCTGGCTTTTCAGTTATATAAAACAGCTTATTGTGACCTGTGGAAGGTGCAGTCTTAGTTACATTCCAGCATTTCCCAAGTTGGGAAGCAGAGTCGGGTGACTTTAGACACAGGTGTTATTCTGAAATAATTTGGAAAACGTTATGAGCATGTGTATAGGGGCATTTGCAGTGAGTAGCTTGATGTGAATATTGGAATTATCTTATCTCATAAAACTTTGATTGATGGTTAATTCTAGGAATAGTAAGAAATTCTTTGCAACTTTATGTAAATATCCTAAGGCACATTTTTCACTGAATTTCCTATATCCTAAATTTTAAAGTAAATTTGTTTCATTGAAAACATTTGCTCACTGTGGTTTCCCTTGGTGAATGACACCCACAGAACTACTTCTTTACTCCGGAGATCTGAGTAGAAGCTGGAAACAAGCACAGATACAGTAAATGCCAGTCCTGTAAAGGACTTAAATCAGACAATTGGAAGAAAGCAACAGAGGTGTGGTGGGAGAAGGTTAATAAAATTTTATGCCCACTGTATGGATGAGCTTAACTAAATGCATTCTACCACCCCCGTGCGAGTGTATGTTGAAATTAAAGATGAAAATAAAGGCAAATTGGGCCAATCAACCACTTTATTTGTATGGAAGTAAAAATGTAGAGACCAGCTTTTAGTGCTTAGCGGGTCTGATTTGAAAGACTGTTTTTTTAAGGCACTTTCCTTTCCTTAGGGTTTTCTTATTCTATAATGAAAAATTAGTTAGGATGGTCTGTTTAAATCCGAAAGAATTTTACGTATATATTTATCTTGATTGAGTATTACTAATAGCTGTTTTGAAGCATTGATTTTGGTTCTCCACCGGAGTAAACAATATGGTAAATATATCAAGTAACTCAGAAAATAAAGCATACTGATATTTTTCTTTGAATTTGTTCTTATAAGAAATAATTATTTATGTTTTTCAAAGCGTATTCTTTTTTCTCATTAAATTCTTAGAAAATAAATTCTGAAATTATGAATGCTTATAGTCAGGGAAACTATGCTATAGAGTGAGATATTTGAATATTTAAAAATATCTGATGTAAGCTTTTGATTCTTTAGATTTTCTTCAATGAGTAAAGCACAACATTTTCTATCTACCCTCCATAACATTTACTGACTATGTTGCTAGTTTGGCCCGTGGCATAAGCAGACTTGGATTACAATCTTCAGAAATACTAATATTTTATGTGACCCCTCCTTGATTTTAGGAAGAAAGCCTTTTTTCCCTCTGAAATTCTCATAACACAGAAAATATGTAGTGTGCTGTAGTTGATTCCACAACTTGCTCTTTTCACCTTTAATATCTCTTGGAATCAAAATCATACATCATAAAAATGGAGTCATATATAAGGCCAAAATCCCAAGAAACACTTCTTTTTATGGGTTTGTTTTAAAGCCCAGAGGAGAAAGAAAAACTTCTCTTTTATATCAAGCAGTTGGATGGGATATCTATCCTTCTTTGCATAACAACTGCTTTCTTTAATCGGTGGATCAGAATCTCACCAGCTTACTATATAAGTAAAGTGCATATCATTCATAAAAATTACACTCTCAGTCAAGAATGATCAAATGCTTCCAACAAAAAGAAGGCTATAATAGTGTGTTATTCTGGCGTGAAGATGGTCAGCTGACAGTATCATTCGTTTTGTTTTAATGGGTGGCAATAATGCATTAAAAGCTATTTTATTAAAAGTTAATATTTATTTGTGAATAAGTGGATTTAGGTAGGCATAAGAAAAATCTTCACTTAGTTATTAAATCAGTTTTATATTATCCAAAGCAAAAGCTTCACACCAAATGTATGTAAATCACTGACTTTCAGAGCACCAAAGGGAATGTACTTTATACTATAACTTAAATACTAATGAAATCAACTGAAAATGATAGTCATTAGTCAGCTGTGCCTTGATAGGGTTCCCTGTGGACTGAAATAAATTCACCATTAGAAATGGATTCTTTCACAGTCCACAGTGAGCATTTAATTTTTTCTTCAAGGCAGATTTAAATTTGATATTTAATGCATAGTGGTTGGCTTTTTTCAAAAGTTTTAGATAGCATACTTTGTATTTGCAACTTATATTTAGTTTTCAAATGCTATGGGCCTGCGTGAAATGTATAGGATAGATAGTTATAATCACCAATAGAAACATGCTAATTATTAAAAAGCTCAAGCCAAATCCTAATAGGAGCAAAACATATATTCATCTATACAACTTGAGTCTTGATTTCGGAGCAGCTCTGCAGAAACTGGAGAGCAAATGTGTATAATATTATTACATCCTTCTAGGTTAAGAAACAGTTAGAATTATGTTAGGTGTGGATATTTAAAATAGTGCTAATATTTATAAATTTATCATGTGATAATCCTATAACAATGCAAATATATGCATGCATACTGATGCATACTCTTTGGAAGTGATATGAGACACAAATTTCAAATGCATTTGTACAAATATATTGAGAATCAATAAGGAGGGAAAGTAAGGTCAGGAAAACTATTTTATAAAAAATTGTGTATATACTTGTTATCACAGAAAATAGATGAATTTCTGAAATTAATATAGCATATCTTGCTATGTAGATACAGCATTCAGTGAAAATACCCTATCTTTGAAATTTTTCAGGAAGTTTTGGTATTGGAATTTTGGAAGAAAAATTGCACCATGAGTTTTAAGCAAAAACTACCCAAATGTCTTTATATAAAATAGCTTAAATTTATTTTATTTACTACCAAAGATCCTACTGTGCATAAATATAGATTTACTTTACCTCAGTATCCAAATTAGTTGCTGGTGATGTCTAGAAGGGACTTTACCTCTTCCAAGCCAGTACAGTATTAAAACATATGGTGATAGATGCTATTAATTAGCTTTGTGTGAGTATATGGTTTTGAAAGCTAACAGTATTAAATACTAGGGGTCTCTAATCTTTAGGCTGCCTATCGATACTGTTCGTGGCTTGCTAGGAACCGGGTCACACAGCATGAGGTGAGAGGCCAGGAGTGAGCATTACCACCTAAGCTCCTCCTCCTGTGAGATCAGTTGGGGCATTAGATGCTCATAGGAGGGTGAATTCTTATTTGTGAACTGTGTATCTGAGAGATCTAGGTTGCGTGCTCCCTATGAGAGTTTGACTAATGCCTGATGATATGATGTGGAATGGTTTCATCACAAAACCATCAGACCCCCCTGCCCCATCCAATGTGTCCACGGAAAAATTGTTTTTCATGAAACTGGTGCCTGGTGCCATAAAGTCTGGGGACAGCTGTTATATACCTTTCATAAGATAATAGCAATTGAACTTCAGGGAAATGTGTGACAATATTTTCTCTAATTTTTGCAATAGTTTTCTGGGTGTGCAAATTGCTAATATATTTTGTTTAATTTTACCATTAAAGAGCAACATATAGTGAGGAATTTTCTCACACAAAAAAACATGGAAATAAATACAAATGGCCAAGTAGATCAAAGGCAGGAGCAGATAACTCATAGACAAAGAGGTGTAAACATGTTAAGATTATTCTTAAAGTTTAGATGTATTCAATAAAATTAAGTCTAATGAAATGCAAAGTATAACTGCTAATTTATATTTACTTTTTAATTAATGATATCTAATTTCTATGTATTTATAATTTCTCTATAATACTGATATCAATTATATATAAACACATATACACATACATTTATATACATAAAAGATGTAAATGCATAAACATATGTACTTACATATAGGGTTGATGATAAGTTTAGTTGAGTAGACTTCTTAGGGAAAATTATTTTGATTCTTTAACTACTACCCTTGGAAAGTTTTCCTAAAGAAATAACAAATTTATCTGTGTTATTAGGTTCCTAATGACATTTAAAAATAATTACTTATTTATACTTAAAAGCATTAAATTGTGTTTTTATATTGGGTCATAATTTTTAATGTAAAATATGAAGGAAAAACAGGCAAAATGACAATAAAGAGTGTTATGTCTGTAGAACTTGTGAACGTTCTATCCAGGAATACTATCCAGATGTGGGAGCTACTTGTTTTGGTCAAACTACGCACTTCTGCATGCTTTGTCTCTGCAAACCACCCTGATCCCTTTGAGATCACCATGGTAGAAAGAACCACTGTTGATGAAAGGGTGTTTTATCCCTCTGTGTTCTGTGACAGACATTTGAAAATAATTAATGCGGATGACAGGTCAGAACAAAATCTTTGGCTATATCTAGGCCTTTACCACCTAAGGCAAGGCTGCCAGTTGGAGTTGAAAATAAGAAGAGGGGCCTTTGCTATACATCTGTGCTCTTATTCATCCTGATCACCTCTGTTTCTTTCTTTTACCACCTTTCTGAGAAACCTGTTAAGACCTTCAAGTGATGTATTTGAGGCTGGGAAAAGGATGAAGAAGGAACCGAAAAATGTGATGGCATATTGTCAGAGGATATAAGTAGAGAAGAGACATCTAGCTATCTGACTCTGGATAAGACTATAGCATTTCTCAAAGAACGTATTTCATATTTTATTGATACTTGCTCTGCAGAATTTACATCACCTAATCCTAGAGAGTGAATGGGGCCCATGTATGCAGTTGTTTGCTTAAATGTAGGAATGGAAGTGGAAAAAATGCACACAAAAATCCTCAATGTTTGGGCAGATTTTGGATTAGTAAAGCAAACAGCAAAAATATATTCTAGAAAATCAGAAACTTCTCTAACTGCTAGAGCACATTCCTGTAGTTCCATTATAATAAATGATCGTTTCTCCCAGGACTTGAAAAAGATTGTATTTCATGTATAATAGGTCTCTTTTGAATCAACTGGCCTCTGCCCCAGGAAGCTGCCAGCAAAGGGAAAAATTGGGGGAAAAAAAGTATGCATTCTTGTCACGTGAAAATATGATGAAATTTCAGGAGCAATATTGAATATTTCATAATGTCTTATTTTTCTCTCTCCCTGTAATTTACATTTCATTCTAGATTCTCCAGAAGGAAAGGGCAAAAATAAACAAAAATTCCCCTTGTTAAGTGTCAGGACAAAAATGTTTAGTTATGGTTTGTGTGATGTTGAATTCGAATCCATGTATCACTAATAACATAAAGTTTATCACAAATGAATTTAAAAAATAGTAAGTTTGTTTTACAAAATAGAAGTCTGCTAGGTATCAAGAAAGTTCAAGTGCTGGATATTTATTGACTCTCTCTGTCTTCCACAAAATATAAGCATGATTTGGACATATCTTAGTGAACCAGAATATTTTGTTGTCAGCAATTGCCATTTTGAGTTGACTTTTCTAGAAATGTCTGATCTGATTTTGTGATAACTCAATTTCTGCCTTAAGCCTGATATCTGAAAAGCTAGCTGAGTTTTTGGGCTCCAAGGAGGGATAGGGAGGAGTTTAAAACTCATTGTGAACCATCATTGATAGAAGGATACTGAGTAGCAATGACCTTCCCTCTTTATGTAACAATTTGTTTGGTAATGACACAAGGCAGAGTAGCATGCGGTGGGCTATTCCATCCCCAAATCCTGTTGGCAGAGCTGATCACAAAAACTCTTTTGCTCCTGTCAGTGAGCTAACAGCATGTGACATTGAATGACCCAGCAAAGCAGAAGTGTTAGTACCAAAGCAACAGCCACATTTTCTCTATCACAACAGTGAAATGTACCTTCCTAAATGTCATACGCTTGTGTCTGTGAACATTCCAATTTCTCCCTCAGTTCACTATCTCTATAGTGTACATCCATGTGAAGCTGTGCTTTACTGTTGTCTGCCTTTCCAACAATCAACCCATTCGTACCTTTTTCTAATATTATAACATTTACTAAGTCTGGCTGATCTGAAATGTCATTCTTCCCCCTTTAAAATATTTTCATTCACTTTTATCAATAGAGCCAAGCTATGTGAATTTCAGGAGAAGCAAAAACTCAAAAGAACTTTGCCAGATTTGCTACTTGGGAAAGATCTGTGCATTTGGCAGACAACTGTGATATATGTAGTGTAATTGCACATAGAAGCCGTGCTGATAACAAGAACAAGAAAACCCCTCTGTGACAGTATGTATGATAACAGAAAGAGAGAGAAAGAGATAAAACAAAAAGAGGGAGAGAGAGCAGGCACCAGATCCTGTAAAGTTGTATCCTGCACTTGCACAAACTTGTATTAGTTATCAACTACTTCACTTCACCAGCACTGTAAGTCACTTACATCACACGCTGTTATTAGTATCATGTAACAAAATTGAAAATGGGGGTTCTGAATTAAAATAGGTAGAGTTAGTGAACTTCATGAATTTTCTGAATGGGTCAAAATCTTATACTAAGCAGGACTTTGCATTTTCTTTTGCAGTAAATTGCACTGCACTAGAGTGAAAAATCATGTCATATTTTATTATTAAACCTGGAATCTCAAATCAGGGATCAATGAGACTTCAAAAAGGGTACTTCTTAAGAGTTGCCAGTGGCAAGCACAAACATGGTTTCCAAAGCTTTACCTTCTTTCTTTCATTTTTCTTAACTTTTTCATTTCAGGCTGTCTTTTCACAAGTTTTCACAAATACTAGAAAAGGCAATTACTAAATCCAGATGCTAGGGTCAAGTCAACCTAAAATTCTCTTAAACACATATTTTGAAAAAAGGAATTTTTGGAGAACTCTACTTAAGACATCATATCCTCATTTTATGCAGGAAAAAGTAACAGCAATTATTTCCAAGTAATTGCCTAATGGACTTAGCACACTTAAAACTATTTCCACAAACATTTATTAAATACTTGAAAAATTTTCCACAGGACACTCAATTTTGTGATCTTTTTCTCCTATTTTGAATTTTTGATAAAAGTTAGGCATTTATATTGTGAAACTGTAATACAATTCCTTCTGCTGGGATTTCAAAGTTGCTTTGTTGAGTAATCTAATAGAGTTCAAAATATAAAGAATACAGTGGAGCATTGTTCATACTATATACCAATAAGCTATGCAAAGCAATAACCTTCCTTTCATTTTGTCTAATCTGAATGATTACATCAGTACATGCACACACATGTTTATATATTGGAGCGTACATAGCTGCCTGTGTACATTAATTTATACCTTTAGTCACAATAAAGTCTTGATTCTTACACTTACAGCTTCCACTGCACAAGAGGAGTGTCAAATACTATCAGTTAAATTAGCAAGCACATTTTCAGGGAAATTGATTTTTTGAGTCTGAAATCCCTGAAATCACTCAAAGTCCTTGTTGCTTTTCAGGTGCCCCATTAATCTTTATAGGACTCTATTGACATTGGTGTCGGCTGCATTCCCTTGCAGAGCTTAGGGCAGATGTGAGCAGAACATCACAACCCAGGGATTCAGTTCTAATTCAACAGAACTCACATTACTCCTTTAAACTAAACAGAAAATGATATAGAAGGGATTTGTAAAGACAAGGGTGTAAATTACAACAATGGTGCTGAACTATTCCTTGATGAAGCTGGTTTCAGGGAAGAGCTTGTTTCTTGAATTACCTCCGTTGCCACTTTATGTGGCTTGAAATTTAATAAGAGTGGGTCTCAAAGCCAAGGAAGTGCTTCTCATCCAAATGCTGCCTCCTTTGGTGCATACTTAGGAGTATGGGAAGCAGCTAGGACTGGAAGTGTTGGTAGGAAAAAAAGAACAAAGTGAACCCAAATCTGCAAACCCTATCTATAGAGATAAAAAGAGCTATCAATGAAACTGAAGTTTAAAATAATAAATAAGGCAAAATCATTAAAAAAATAAAAAAAAACTATAATGTGACAATGTTTTCTTCTACATCCAGCTGGAGCTAAACTGGGTAGTCTGAGCCCTAATTTAATGAGGATTCTATTGAAAGTGTCCTTCTTCCCTGAAAGAAGAACAAAAATAAAAAGTTACTGTGGATTTTTCAGAATTTTCAACAATAGCTGTAATTCTCTTGCAGGTAAAAAGAATAAAATTTAAAAAACACTTAGGAAGAAGTAGTTTTCCAAATTGTTAGCATTATTTCTAGGAAAACAAAACCTGTTTTTGGTTTCCTCTCTGGCATATCACTTGCAAACTCTGTTGCCATTGTGGCCTTAGATTCAGTTCTCAGGGTAGAGCAATTAGCAATCCATTTGTGAATGCAGGACACACAAACAGACTTTCTGTCCATATACTCTAAATTGTGCATGTAATGTAGATGGTGTGGTTAAGAAATATTGGTTATTTACTGAAAATATGACCAATTTTACAGCAAATATTTAAAAATAACTGAGACAGGAGTAATGACTCGGTGGTGAACAATAAAAGACCATAATGATTGCAGTGATGACATCGTCCCATTGCTTAGGAAGTCAGAATAAGTATGTTAAACCATGAGATACAATGCCTTTTTTCAAAGCAGCATTCTCTTTCATCTGAAAATGAGAGAAATTAAATATAGACAGACAGATAAAAAGGATTTACACCATTTTCAAGGTAATTTATTTCCAGTGCTTACTTTCTCAGCTTTATTTTCTGTATTAAACTCTATAAAAGCTCTCTTGATTAAGTTCCCCCAAGCATCTCTGAGTGAAGCAGTCCAAAACATACATGGATTTGATCATAAAGTGCATTTTATTCCTCTTGTCAAAACAACAAAAAACGTCAGTAGGATATCTGGAATCACATAAAACAGACTCAAGAGAAAGAGAGATGCATTAAAATCTTCTAATATCTGACACTCATAGAGAACAACTGCATGAGGATGATTCAGACACTTATGCTTGATATTAACCGGAAGAAAACATTCACTTTCTGTTATTTAAGAATTGCATATGGGCAGGCTTTACTTATCGTTTTTCCTCTGGGTATACTGATAAATTTGAAAGCACAAAAGAGTGGAATATTAAAGTTGACTCATCATTTCGCCAAAAAAACATGTGGCTGTTTATGTGAATTATACATCACTGCCACTTTAAATAAATGTTGGAAAAAGAAAACTTGGATGTGTAATCCTGGTGAACATTTTAAAAATGGAGATTCTTTCAACAGATAGACAAGAGGTTTTTAAACAACTTAAACACTGATCCTCATAAACCTCCACTGGGTTAACCTGTGATTCTAATGGACAATGTGATCACCCAAGACATAGCAGAGTGCAGCCAGGATAGCAGATCGCTTCACTGCCAGCCACAAGGATCATCCTTAAGTGAGAACCACAGCCAAATTTTCCAACTGCTATGGACTGAATGTTTCTGTCCATCCCAAATTCATATGTTGAAGATAAATCTCTAATGTGATGGTATTTGGAGGTGGGGCCTTTGGGAGCTAATTAGGCCATTAAGGGGAAACCCTCAAGAATGGGATTAGCGTCCCTATAAGTGGAGAAGAGACCAGAACTATCTCTCAGCCATATAAAAATACTATGAGAAAATGGCCATCTGTAAACCAAGAGGGGGGCCCTTGCCAAGTACCCGACCATATTGGCACCATGGTCTGAGTCTTCTGGCCTCCAAAACTGTGAGAAATAAATGTTTGATATTTAAATCATAAAGTCAGTGGTGTCTTGTTACTGCAGCCAAAACTGACTAAGACAACAATCTTACACAGATCATCAAATTTTTCTTGTGCTTTCCAGTATACAAAATAAATTCACTTGAGTTCCTTTAATCCTTATAATAACTCAATGGATCAGGTACAAACTCAATGGGTCAGCATAGATGGGTAGATCTTCATGCTACCCATGGGGAAGACACAAAATGAGGTTTGGAGACATTGTGTGACTTACATAAAGTCACAGATCTGATAAATGACTTAGTGGGATAAGACTCCCATTCTTCATACTACTAGGATAATGTTCTATCCATTATACAAGTCTTTTTACTTCTTTTTTTTTTTTTTTACCACTTCGATTTTTTTTCCCTTTTGTTTTATGGACTTTGTGTTTTGAAAGATTGTGTTAATTAAATGACTCAACACTTATCAAATGGTCGTCACTGTAGCTTTACCATACACAAGTAAATGCGGAACTTTCCTTGTGTTCTCAAATAGGAAACAGACAGTGTAAGCTTCTTATTCTCTTAGAGCATTCTGAGACTTACTATACCATACCCAACTCACCTCCCACTGAGAAAATAACCCCAGGATCTATCTATCATACACCAGTGTCAGTTTGATAGCTTTTCTTCTGCCACTCATGAAGTCTGGGGAGAGTATTTGGATGAATGTAGAGAAAAATGGAACATTTTGGAATAGCTCGAAGTCTTTTTAGAGACTACCGGAAGCAGGAAGGAGAATGAGGATATTATATACTTCATATTTTTTCCCAGGGTTGACCTTGCTTTATATATAAAATGAAAAACAGAAATGAGACAATGGCCATAATTTAATGACTAAAGTAAATAGTTTACTGAAGGTCAGATGGATTATTTGTAGCCTTCATAATAAGCAAATCAAATCACTGTCTGATTCAGATGGTCAAATGATGCACAGTTGAATATAAAAATAACTGAACATGACAGATAATTTGAACTGTGCCCAGGTAGCAACTACATGATTTGTGTTAACTTCGCAAAAGCAACTTGCTAAAGACCTGCAATAGCTAACATCTACACAGATGTTAAAGAAGTAGAAGGCTCAACCCCCAGCCAGAACATTCTGAAAATGCAGCCTATTCAATGCTGAATAAGAATGTGAGGAGGCGTCTGACTAATACAATTCCGGTCACACTGTAGAGTTATGTAATATGAACCTACTTTATCCATCAATTATACTTCAGGATGTACTGGTAAGCCTTAAGTTAGCAATTAAATTCAAACAGACAATCTAATATTCACAAAAGACATATTGCATGTGTGTTACCTTTATCATTTGTGCATTTTCCTTTGTACCTTTAATTATTTTTATTCTGTACAATCCAAACTCCTTAGCAGACCATGACTTTTACAACAGATTTTCAGATAACCGCTACTGTCTTCTCTATACACACTTATTTAGTCTCACCAAGCTCCTTGAGACTTCCCTCATCTTACCTTGCTCTTTCGTATCACTCCACTGTTCCACACGACTGCCCCTCTTTCCTTTAAATCTTTCCTACACTTATCAACTTGATGAACTCCTATTTATCACTCACAGTCTTCTTTGTGGAGTCTTTCATGATGTCTCACCTTTCTCCCCACTCTATGCAGAGCTAGGTGTTCTCTTCTCTTTGATCCTGTGACATGTTTTTGATCGAGTGCTTTAGTTATGGTCTTTTTGACATTTTATTAGCTGTCCGTGTACTGCCGCCCACGCCCCCCCCCCCCCCCCCCCCCCCCCCCCCCCCCCCCCCCCCCCCCCGCCCAAGAACTCAAGCTCCAGAAAGAGAGAACTGTAGTATACTCATATATGAATCTCTGGAGTTTAGCTCAAAACCTGGCACAAAGCAAGTGTTCAATAAACGTTTGTTGAGTAAATGTCTTAGGTCAGATTCCCTAGAAACAGAACCTGAGACTGAAATTCTTATCCAGTGATTTATTGAAGGAGCTCCCTTAGGAGAAGCCTGAAAGGAAGCGGGGGAAGCAGGATAGAAGGCTGGGAAAGGAACCAAGCAAATAAGTGATTTCAGCTGAGTTCTAGGCTCAGCCTCATCCCAGGATGTCTCTGGAGTGTGAGGGACACCCCAGAGTTGTTCCCTCTTGAGGCAACAGGGCTTGCGTTCAGTATCCTCATGTCATTCAGTTTTTAACTGTGGCCACCTGGAGAGAGAATATGAAAAATTCCAGGCATTTCCAAGCAAGACAGCTTCAGTCTGCCCAGCAAGTCTCCCGAGAAGGGATACAGTTGAATATTTATCATTCATAGCAACCCCAGGGTGGGTGCGCTGTCCCAGGAAAGGGACCTGGTTAGGGTAACAGTGTTTACTGCCTCCTCCCAAAAAAGATTTAAGAGTCTTCTTTTATACACATCATAAAACATGTTCCCAGAGAAAATTCGACTAATAGGAATTTCCAAACTTCTGGAAGTACAAATTTCTGCATCAATCCTTTAATTGTTCTTTTTACCAAAATAAACTCAGGGACTGAAAAGGAATAGGAAATGATAATGAGGGTGTTTATGCATCAAGTACACACCCATTCTCCAAACTATTGTGTATAATACTGCACATAAAATAGAATTATGAATGTGGAATACCAGAAAGAGTTCATACTAGCAATCAGACATCCAGTTCAAATACGAGGTTTGCCTGTGTAGCCCAAGGCAGGTCACTGTCCCTCTCATCTCAGTTTTCTGCTTTGGGAAATGATGATGATAAGATCTACTTCATATGTTTCTGGTAAAGATTAGACAAAAAATATATAAACAACCTTACAAGGTACTTAGTACAGCGTTAGGGTGGTGTTATATATTATTTCACTTCATTTATTTACTGTATTAAAAAACAAATATAGTTCTTGGCAGCACATTCTACTAATAGTCTTTCATAATGAGAGTCCTCTTTCAATATTTTAGAATATTTTTGAAGTACAGGATGCATAGTAGGGAAGAAGCTAAGCTCATTCTCATGTTCAGCTTAAAGACCGAATTTAACCACCTTAGAAAACATTTCTACTTCCTCTAATCACTCTTTTTCATTACCCTAAGTTACTACCTTCAGAGCACTAATCACTATGTAAAATTGTTTAAATGTGTTACCTCTTTTGGTTTTATTGTCTACTACTCTCTCCAAGTAAAATCTAATCTTTTTAAGGGTAGCTACCTATTTTCTTGTTCAACGTAGCATCATTGTCATCAAACTCTGCCTGGCACATTGTTGGTAGTAAATAAATAACTGACCAACTGTCTTACAACTATTTTAAATTATCTTATCAAAATCTCAAGCTTGTTTTTGACTTACGGGAAGGGTTAAATGTGTTTCCACTTAGAAGAGATTAAAGGCCACACCTGCTATAGCTATTCTGTGACCTATGTGAGCACACTTCATTCCAGAGAGACAGGTATGTCACTAGAATTAATAGTCACTTAACCATTAATTATGACAACTCTTAGCAAACTCTTAATTCAGATTCTCAATTCAAGCAAAGTTGCAATTCTGTGCACTTCAAAATACTACTAGCACTCCAAGAATGTAGTAAATAGACAAGTCACAGAATTGTCATATAGTTCTTGAATTACCATGATAACCAAAAAATGATTCTTTATACTTGTGTGGGATAAGAAAAAATAATGCTTCATAATTGTATAGTATTTTGTATGCATCATCATATTTCATCCTGTGAATGTTTCTATACATAATGATATTTTGTTTATTCATTTGTTTTTCAAAATTTTCTGCTGGCATCTAGCCTGCTTTCTTGGTGGGGTCTTTAGACATATGTAAATATAAATTTATATTTTTCTACATTATGACTTTTTAAAGATGTTTTAGATTCTTAATTTGCTTGATTATATTTGCAGTTAGATGTGAATAGCAGTCTAACCTTTTTCCTTTATATGGCTTAATACAACACAACCCACTTTAGAACCTTAAATGACCAAAGTTAGAGTTAGCGGTAATATTGATAGCAGTCAAAAGAACAAAGAAAAAAAAGGAGGTGTGAGGTTTAATGTAATTACATAAATGTATGCACGGATATCTGAGGGTTTCTAGTGTTGACTTACGTTTACCACTGTCCTGGTTGCTGATGAGTGTAAATATATGAATGGTGGTGATTCTCATTGCTTTTACTACTCTGTTCTCTTCCTCTTGATATACCTGTAAGACGCGATTCATCTCTGCAACAGAACACTAATGCAGTAAAAAATACAAAACAATTATCTGAGAAATAATTATTTTTTCTTTCACCTTAGAAGTTAATATAAGTACTTATAGTTACGTAATCCAAATAGTTAATTCTCTATATTTACTCCAATAATCTTTCTCAGACACATATAGAAAAATCTGGCAAAATTCAAACATGCTGAAGATCAGATCAAATGTGATATTGTGTTTGACCAAGTGGTTACTAAATATTTATTGAGAAAAAATATACATTCAATGATTTAAGGATTGCATATTGAGTAACTCTATTTATTTTCAGTTTCACATTTAAATTTGAAATATACACACTAAATATCTAGACTTTATTTCATTTGAAGTCTGAATGTCTGCCCATTCCAAGGTGATGGATGAATTATGCAAAGAAAATATAACTCAGTCCATAACTTTTGAGTTAGAAAATTGTTTCTTCTCATTTACTAAATTACTCAGTAACAATTTAATGGGTAAAGGGAGAAAAGGAATACAAAAAAAAACCTGAAAATCTAGGCTCTCAGAATGAATAAGATGAGAATTTTTCAGACGAATGCTTTAGATTCTATCAATGGAAAAGTACCTGATTTAAAAAATGAATGTTTAATATTGGAAAGAAATTAAATTCCCCTGGATCCCTGCTAAAAGTTTCATTGCATTTCCAAATTAAACAACTCTTTCAGGAACTGCTCAATGTGTCAGTCATCTTTATTAATTGAATTTGCTCCAAGAAATAAGCAAATAAAGAGCTTCTGATTTTTATTCTATGTCTTTATCACATTGGACAACTTCAAATTTTGAAATTTAATTTGATCATTTGTTTTCTGGACTTACTTCTTTATTTTGTAGGCCAGAAGTTGATGCTGAAGTTATCTTGACATTAACTTTTTTCATTATGATGTGACAAGCCAAACAACTAAACAGATTGTGAAACTGTGTGACTTAGGGCTGCAATGATCATTTGCAGGATCCACAGGGAGATCTGTTTCTGAATATGCAAAGATCTCTTTTTTCACCCTAGCTTTAAAGTTTCCTTTGGTCTGTTAGCTTTCTAAGCATACTCATACCTAAAGTAAAATTAGTAAGTCACGTGAAATGTGACATGGTATAAATGTTTTGGGATAATATTTGCAAAGTTCTCTAAATATAAATTTCTGCCATTCAGATAAATATCAGGTAAAGATATTTCATTGCAAGATTTCAAGGCAAGTAATTGATGTGCCTCATAAGCAGTGTTTAAGTTTGTTGTTCTCTGTGAAATAATGTGTAGTTGGGTCCATACTAGTCTATATTTACATTCATATTAAGCAGATTATTTTATGGGAGAAGTACTTTTGGCAATAAATTAAGGTTTTAGCAAATTAAATTATTATACTTAATTCAAGTTTTCTTTATTTAACTAATAATACTTTGTTCCTTTATTTTGTTGGATGAGCTATAGACCATAACAACAACAAACTGAAGAGAAGAAAAAATAACAGACATGAGTTCTGTTAGAAATAGAAATATCTGTCTATTTCTAACCCAACATATGTCTAAATCATTTCACTTCCCTGCAGCCTTTATCAGTTCTCAGTCAGCTTGAAATAGTTTTTCCCTATATGAGGTAATTTTGCACAATAGACTATTTAACATATTATTGTTCTTTTATTTAGGAATACTATATATATATGTGTGTGTATATGTGTGTGTGTGTATATGTGTGTGTGTGTATATGTGTGTGTGTATATGTGTGTGTGTATATGTGTGTGTGTGTATATATATGGAGAGAGAAAGAGAGAGAGAGAGAGTGAGACCACTATATCCTTAGTAAATGTAGACAAGAACAAATAAGGAAAATGTACTCTCATTACTCATCACCATAGAAAGTTGCTATTAACTTTCTGTTGTATGCATACATAAATTGTAAAAATGACATTATGTATTACAATCTGTTTTGCTATTTAGTGTGGTCACTTGACAATCTATTATGAAGATATTTTCATTTCAATTAATGTATTTCACCCTATAGTTGTTATTCATTATCGTAATTCTGCTATGATCCTACTCGTTTCTAAACCTTCCTTGAAGGAAGCCTGATAGTTCTTTTATCAGCATTCATACTTTATATTGCTGTCTTTTACCTAATTTTGTCGAGAATATATATTATGCTTCCTTGACCTGTATTCTCAGATATCGTGAGGTTTAATGTAATTACATAATACTTGATCGTACTTTTTTCATTATGATGTCACAAGCCAAACAACTAAACAGAAAAATTGTGAAACTGTGTGACTTAGGGCTGCAGTGATCATTTGCAGGATCCACAGGGAGATCTGTTTCTGAATAGCTTTAAAGTCCCCTTTGGCCCAGGAAATTTTTATTCTTTCCTCTTTTGACCGTTAGCTTGTTTCCATTCATTCTGTGTTTTATTCAGGAAAATAGACCATCTGGACGTTGGGTCTCTTTTGTCACTTATCACATTCTCTTTGCTTTTCTATTATTTTTGTGACCTTTTTCTCTGCATCCCAGAAAATCTTCTTAAATATCTTTCCTACATCACAGATTTACGTTTTGTAAATTATGGTCAATGTTTTCATTCCCATTTCAAATATCATTCAAAATTCTGTTATGACATTTTTCCACTTCTCTTAAACTTTTCTAACCCCTATTTTATTTTCATTTTCAAGCATTTCACTTCCTTTTCATAGAAATCACATCTGCCTTCATTCCTTAGAGCAAACAGATTCTATCTCATTTTGCTTTTGTTTCCTGTTAAATATATTATTAAAAAACCATTGTCTTTATCCACTTTTAAATTACTTTATATTTTTATATTGCAAAATAGCTTTAATAAGTCCCCTGTTAATTTTTTTGCCTCAAATGAAGTGACGACACCCCTGGCCTTACATTTTGCTGCTAAATGTTGTAAAAGCTCCATCTTTACATTCACTCACTCCATTGGTACCTTATGCCCATATAAGAAGCCTAAGGCCAAACCAAACTCAGGGGAAAGGGAGATGTACCAGATATTGAATATCGTCCCAGGAGGTAAAATCTTCTCTATGTTAAAAAGACTTCTCTGTGCTCGTGAAAAATACTTTCAGATACCAGCTTTCATCGTTTAAATTTTTGTGCATCCTGGTCTCTGTTCTAGGTACACAATATAGTGTAAAATTCTATATAACTGTATACAATTATAGTATAAAACTGTGGTCAGCTTCTTTCAAGTGGCTGTTTTCATTATGGAAGGACCCATTGCTGCACCAGAGAAGAGCTCTAAAGCACCATGTTAGGTCTCACCTTTCAAAAGAGCGCTCGTCATGATAAAAAGCCCTTTTAGAGAAAGTAAGCTCTTAAAGGTTATCCTAATGGTTCTAGCAGCCAAGTTTCTGAGTGCTGTGGAATCACCATGGTAAACCAAGGTTCAGGTGGATTGGCTTCCACCTGGCACAGGACACTAGAATCAGGTCTTCTACATTTTATGTTTAAAATCTTATAGGTGAATTTGAATAAATAAAAATGAATCAATGAAAGGAGAATGTACAGTAAGATTCGTTCCATATTAAAATTATTCTGTAATTTTACTTTTTTCCTTGATGTATATATGCATAACTGGATATAAATATATTAGTATATGTGTAGATATACTAATATATCTATATACAAAAATATATATACATATATATGTTTTACAAAAAAACATATATAATAGAGCCTTTCTATATACTTTATTTACTAAAATTACAAGTAATATAAAGTTCCTTATTTGTTCAAAAGATTATTTAATGACCAATTATAAAATATAATTGAAGTTCCTTCTTTTACATTCCAATGCATGTTAAATTTAATTTTGAATTTCCTGGGAACCAAAACAAATAACAATATATTACAGATTATTCACATACGGTCAATGAAAACAGATCAATGATTCAGATTAGAGAACATTACTGAACTAAATTCTAAAATTACAGCTTATAAGGCAAGTTATATTCACTGGCCATTATAAAACATAACAGACCAATTATATTTATTTTTCTAAAAAGTGTAAAGCTAAGCATATTAGGCCCCTTTAATTGTAATTAACCTTGATGGCCCTGCTAGCATAAAGGACCCATGATGAAGTTTATGAAAGATATCTAGAAGCCTGGTACTTGGAATATTATTTCTGATTATTTACTGCCTCAAGATGGCATGACATAAAATCAGATAAATAATCACCAGGATGGCATGTAAGATAAACACACTCACTTTCTGTCAACTAGCTCAGTGGTTCTCAAACTGCAGTGTGCATTGGAATGTCCATGGGAGCATGTTAAAAATCAAATGTCTGACCCTATCCTGAGTGTCTGATTCAGTAGGTCTGAGGTAGGGCCTTTGAGATTACATTTCTAACAGGGTCCCAGATAATGTGGCCAGTCCAGGACCACACTTTGATAATCCCATTTCTAGGGTATTCTGCTTCACAGGAACATTATTCAGAAGGTAGTTTTGGAATTATTGTGGACATAGAGGTTAAAAAAATAAAAACAATATTTGAAGAAGGATGCCAATGATATATTCATTGTAATGATACTATGTTAACAATTATTTAGTTCTCTATATTTTACTTACGACATTATTTCATTTACCCCTCAAAATAATCTTGTGAATATTGACTCATTATCACCATTTTCAACCAAAGGAACTGAAACTGAGAGAATCTAAGTGAGAGAACCCAGAGAAGAACCTACATATCTTAATTTTCAAGCAATATTATTTTTGAACAATATGGTACACACAGCTACATTTTTTTTTTCATGAAGGAATATGTGACAGTTGCTAGTGGTTTACTAGAATGTCATATCCTTCAGTTTGTATATTTTCATCTAATACTTTTGAAACAACAGCAATTACAGAGAATGCAGGTCAACATCAGGCCACTGGAAATTTGTGATTCAATGTTCTCCTCTTGCATATAGTGTGTTATTTAAACTTAGTATAGACAAGATGCAATTTTGATTCTGTTTTTGTTTTTCTTCTTTTTGTTTGGCTACTACAGAGAACCTGTAGCTGGAATGTCATTATTAAGAATTGAGATAGGAAATTCCAGGTCATCATATTTGCTGGCTTAGTCTGTAGAGATTCTGCAGGTATGAGATGTTTTCAGTGATTTGATATGACCATTTTTATCTTTGCCCTCTGTATTTTGGTATCATTCTCTTGTACTCCAAGTGTTTATAGAAGAAATTTTTAAAAACATCTAGCTAATGTTAAAATTCTAGCATTTTGTGTTTATCATAAAAAATGCATTTCTACAGAATTCTGTGACAACTTCACAGGGGCAACCCAAATTTACTTCTAGTATCACACATACTCCCCAAATATGTACAACTATGATATATCAATTAAAAATATTTAAAAATCATATATGTCTTTTCTCCCTTTTCTCTCTCCAGCCAAAGGCAAACAAAATAGTGATTTTTCTAATAGGTCGCATTGGGACAGCACCTATGGGGGCAACGCTACGTAGCAACCACTCTTTTACCCTATAGGAACTGTATTTTTTTCCCCCACTTCCTAAGCCAGAGAGAAAATTGAAGCTCTGGGGATCAAGAGGCTTTTGATAAAAGTAAAGTAGAAATGATGCCAAGGAAATAGTAAAACGCATGTAATTGTGTCTCAAGCATAGAACTGGCATGAAACAAGAGTGCTGTGTGTGACTCTGCAAATATTCAAGATTATGATGGATGTGGTAAAAATTGTTCAAACGTCCTTGTTTCCCTGCTTTATAGTGCACTGGTAAATGGATTCTATTATGTTAGAAGATAGGACCATTAGAGAAAAAAAGAGAAAGAAAGGGAGAAAAACAAAGACTTTTCAACCTGTGCAGAGTGCCAATGGCCGTAGGTAAAATCAGTGCGATCATTGAGAAGTTTGGTGCATTTCTGATCACTATGCTTGATAAGAGTATATACACTTTAATTTTATTATGTCTATATCTTCTGAAAGCGAAAAAATGTATTAATCAAATTAGGGTTACAAAATTAAGGCATTTCAACCAGGTCTCTCTCTCTTTTTTCCTCATTAACTCTATGAGTGGTTTGATTTTATGTTTAAGGTAGCTTTAAAATAGTAAAATATGAGGTTGGTGCATCTCATCGTTTCTTAGATCTACCTTCTAATGAAAATGATGAAAAGGGACCATAAAAATTTTTAATTTTGCTAAAGAATAGGAGAAAATTCAGCACTAGTAAGTGTTCTAAACATGCATTTTAGATTTATCACCCTTTACAGTGTCTTATCCATGTATGTGACTATGTCCCCAACTGTACAGTAAACTCCTAGAAAGCAGGGATCTTTGATATCCCCAGCTCATAGTTGTGAGTTCTCAATATCTATTGGTTAAATAAATGGAAGAAAAGCACAAATATTGGAATAATTATATTCATGTTTTTTACTGAAGACAAAACTATGCAAAAGAGACAATATGAAAATATCAGATCTTATTGTAAAAGAGAGCCTACATATTCTGAATTTGAATTCAGGGTTCTAGAAACTAATAATAATAATAATAATAATACTAAGTCTATTCAGGAGTGATACTGAAAGTTCTATATAAAAGCATCATTTGGATTAGACTTGACTGATAAGTGGAAATATTTGTAATTCATTTAATATCTGAACCCAAATTTCTGATTGCTTTTGTAAAATTGACATGATTTTGACAAAGTGCTCTCTGTGAATACCATTGAGTATTCACTTTCCAATCTCTAGGCCTTTGAGATTTCTCTCTGTCCCCTTTCACTACTCACATACACGTGTGCTTATTCCTCTCTCTTCCTTTAGCTCTTGGCTCACTGGAGGTCCTTCCTGACGGTGCTGTTGACAAAAACATCTTTGCCACTTTATTATCTACCCCTTATTCTGTTCTCCTTTTTATATGGTATTAACCCTCTGTAAATATTAACCTGGGAGTAAAAGTCAGAATATGTAACAGTCAGCATGGGAATGCCAGGACCACTAGTAAGGGTGGGTGCCTGCCAAGTTCCTATTGAGCCAGGCACTAATCATCTAGATCTTAGTTCTAGAGAAAGTCTAGGGAATCTCTAGGGAGTGTCTGTGGAGGCCACAGCAAAAGAGGTAAACTTAAGGGACTACTTATCATGTGAAACAGAAATATTTCAGTAGTTCAGTCTCTGTACAGCTATTCTAGCCCATTCCAGTGGAATATCAGCCCTGTATTTATTTGACATTTGTGTTCCTACCTTTGAGTCTGGATCTCCTGCTTCTAAAATATAAGCTTTGTAAGAGTAGAAGCTCTGTTTTGTTCATTGTGATCTCCTTAGGTTCCAGAACAATGCCTTCCATATGTAGATGCACAATAAATATCTGTTGAATGAGTTAATAAATAAATGATATGTAACAAACTTACATGATGTGAGGAGAACTGTTCTCTCAAAATTTATTTTTTCCCTAAATATTACAAAAACATACCTGATAGAAATTCATTTATAGTAGCTCAATATTATTTTCCAGTGTTTCAGAATGGCATTTTTTATTTCGGCTATATAATGTATTCTCAAATCCATATGTGCAGATGGCTGCATAATGGAATTCTGAAGGAAGTGATAGCCAAACACTTGTGATACTGTGCTTCATTATTAAAATGTTTTGAGCCTTTAATATATGCATGCATATTTCTTTTACAAGCATAGGTATTCTGCTAGTATTATTGATATGGGAGGGGAGCAGAGAAGTTCTGGGTAGAGGAGGGCGTGGTCCCTGGCCAGGGTTCCACCCCTAGATCTGTGCCCACAGACCTAGGTGAGAACAGGTATTTCCCAAGACCACCCTGGTCTGTCACGCCCTCATTCTGTACTTACAAAAATCCCAGAGACCCTAGCAGGCAGGGGTTGCAAGTGGCTGAACGTTGAGAGGAACAGGTCGGTGGAAGAAGACACAAGCAGCTAGACGTCAAGAGGCACATTGCAGAGTAAAAGCACATCAACAGATGCCCGCAGGCCAGCAGGCCATCGACCGGCAGAACAACGTGGAGTTTGGCTGGGGCGGTGGGAGGAGGGTCCAGGCGGCCCAACTCCAGGGAAAATCCACTTTCCCACTCCATCTCCCTTATGGCTCCCCCATCTGCTGAGAGCTACTTTCACTCAATAAAACCTTGCACTCATTCTCCAAGCCCATGTGTGATCCAATTCTTTTCGTACACCAAGGCAAGAAACCCGGAATACAGAAACCCCTGTCTTTGCAATGAGGCAGTGGGTATAATTGAGCTGATTAACACAAGCCGCCTAAGGATGGCTTAACTAAAAGAGTTCCCTGTAACACATGCCCACTGGGAACTCAAGAGCTGTAAACATTCACCCATACACAGTGCTGTGGAGTCGAAGCCCCACAACCTGCTCATCTGCCTGCTTCCCCAAGGGTTTTTGAGCAACGGGGAATCAAAGAAGTGAGCCACACCCCCATGCTGGGGTGACAAAAGAAATTTTCCTGTTTCATTATTATATGCATAAAACATATTCCAAATTAGAAATGTGAAAGTGAGATAAAGATGAAGTAAGCAATATTCAACATTATATTTATATTCTATTTATCACTGTTAAACTTTTTACAGTAAAACACTAATTAATAACTAATTAGTAATGTGACTTTTAGTGCTAGCAATATTATTTAATCTATTTTGTTTTTCTGAAAAATAGTGTTGAAATACATTAGGATAAAATTGCTGTTTGTAAGTTAATCTAAGTAATTTGATTTTCATGGCTCTGATAGCTAGAGATAACCTTACAAAGACACAATAATCCAAATATGAGATCACCAACTACACTTATTCAATCATGATACATATTTTAAACTTTCATCTATCTGAGCAATTATACAAATAATTTTTTTGAAATTTAGCTTGTTAATTTCAATCTTTGCTCATGTCTAATAATTGTTATTTCAAACAACTTAGAAAGGGTTAAATAATTACTTTTCTTAGCAAATGAATTAAACCTCCTGAAATTCCTCATTTGGAATGTTAAAACAGTTTTAAAAAAATCTACTTTTTAGTAACTTCATATTTATAAGTACAGTACACAGATGACACTCTTAGATATATTTTGGAATATAATTACCTAACTAGGCAAACATCTCCAAGCAACTATTTTCAAAGCGCTCATGGATATTTTCTGAAAGACTATTACTTCCTCATCATTTTAAAATACAAATTGGTCACAACTTGAGATATTTTTGTACCTATAATCTTACACATCCTTAATAAAATGCTAAAGTTTTCATGATATGCTCTTACCTTGAAGGGGCAGATTGTGTTCATTTTTTTTTTTTTTTCTAAAATATCTGTTTGGTATCATGTTACTCACCACCACTAAATTTGAAATGTTGCCTGACATAACTTTACCTAATTACTTCTTTTCTTATTACAAAACCTTGTAAGGATACCAATATTTGGGTTGGTAGAATTCAAATCCACATAAGTCGTCATATATATTGCAATTTGCCATATGGGACTGGAGGAGCGTGATGGAGTATGGTGGGCACTGCCAACATCTATGTACTCTGCTGAGCGCTCTTTCCAATGAGAAACTTGAATGTGGAGGAAGTGAATTTCTGACGTATAGATACAGCAAGGTCATCAACTTCGCTACATTAAGAAAATTAGAATAAAAGCTTAATTCCTTGTTTATATTTCGGAAAAAATAGAAAAGGGATTTCTAATATTTCTTCTCATACCCCAAATTTGCACCCATTCCTGTGAGTGTACATGCCCCTTTGGAGGCAGCCATCTGGAATCCACAGATATAACTGCTATTGACCATGGCTAAATATTTTGACTTTGTGAATATGCTATTTAGAAACAGATTCTCTATTCTTTGTAAAATAAATCCACTTGGCAAAATTAAACACCCAGTTTTTCCTTTCTCTTTTTAAAACACGATGTAGACAATCAGTTTTTAGGTAAGGAAAAAATATTCAGACCTATGTTTTCAGTTTTTACAAAAGGTTAATGTGTATATACTAATTAACTTTAGTAGCTTCAGGCCACTTGTTTGGATCTTCACATTTAGGAAAAGAAATCTTTAGAGAAGGTTAGATTTGATGGGGAATAGAAATTGATATGTATTAATGTGAGCCATCATATCCTATTCTTACCGAAGTTTTCTTTTCCAATATCCCTTACACATCACTTCTTCATTTTACTAAGCTTAAAACATTTGTATTATCATACAAGATATCAGTAGAAACGTCTACATACAAATTCTGTTTCTTTTGCTCTTTGGTCTCATATTGCAATGCTTTCAAGTCAATTTTCTTTTTAACATTTTTTTGAGAGACTTGAGCTGTCTTTTCTGATCCATATAATTTGCCTATCTTAAATATCATGGTAACTTAAGCACTTTATTAAGGATGTATAAGATTGTAGGTACCAAAATATCTCAAGTTGTGACCAGGTGAGATTCTTTCTCCTCTTTCGGAGCATCCAGGGGAATGAGAGGGGGAAGCTGTGGAATTGACAGCTGGTTGTCAGTCTCCAAACTGTCAGAATAATTTGAAAGCAGATTAGTTTTACAGATTGTTTATTAACATACTCACAAAGGGGAGATGACAAGTGGCCTGTTTCCTGTTTGGTTCTGCATAAATTGGGCCTTCCTATGAGACAACTTTTCTGTGAAATTGGGAATGGGAAGTGGATTAGGGAGAGAACAAAGAAAACATGTTTCACAATTGAAAGCAGCACTGTAGACCTTAATTTAAGATCATTAGCAAGCAGGCTCAACAAAAACTTTTTCCGAAGAACTCAATCAAGCTCATATGTTTTCCTTGATTGTTTACATAAAACAAGCTTATGAGGGATGAAGATCTCTTCAAAAAATTATTTCAGTTTTTATCAGTGTGTGTGTGCTTGTGTCAGGGAGATGTTTATATCTTTAGTAGATAATTTGTGTTTCTCATGTGGTTTATACAACCCAAGTCAAGCAAAACACAGAATTAGCAAATAAATCTTCCGCCACATAATAAAATAACTTAGCAAAATGAAAGCAGCACATGACACTTTGGCATGATATTGGTTGTCTTGGAATTTACTATTTGTAGATTCTAGTTGATCTCTGCACAGCCCTGGACTTGTTTTAGATTTCTACCCTGGCCTTTTGAGTGCAATCGACTATTGAAAATAATTTGCTTGAGGTAACCTTGACAAGCCAGTAAGACTGCATGTTTTTCAATCTACGCTTAAGATTTTCCAAAACTTTAAAAAATACTGCCTTAACACTTGAACCCAAAATGTGGAGAACTCCAAAAGCCAGGGACTAATAATCCCAGAAGTCTATATCATGATGCTTACATTTTATTCTTAACCATTGATAGAATTCAGACTCTCTTCAAACTTGGTCTATTTCTTAAGCCTATGACCAGATTTTCATTTTTAGTTCATTTCCTTGTATTTATTTGAGCTGTGCTAGCCTCTGAAAACCAAGTGCAGGCATTTGTCCAGAGAGGCCACATAGCACTAAAATAATAGTGGAAAAGTTGGATCCTATTTCTTTCCACTCCAGGGGTAAGGCCTTCTCTGGAATTAGAGTCTAGGAGGGAAGCTCAAATATATGGGGGATACTAGAACTATATCAAGAGGGAGAACGCAATGGAGTTAATAGATTACAGTTGCGGAAGACATTTTGATTCAGTCCAGGGTACCAAGGCAGAGGTCAGAATCCTGGGCTCTAAACAATGCTGTGTCATATTGCAAGGGCTATGACAGAGAATCTAGAAAGCAAGCTTGTCCAACCTGTGGCCCATGGGCCGCATGTGGCCCAGTATGATTTTGAATAAGGCTCAATACAAGTTTGTAAATTTTCTGAAAACATTACAAGATTTTTTTTTCTGATTTACTTTTTAGCTCATCAGCTATCATTAGTGTTAGTGTATTTCGTGTGCGGCCTGAGACAATTCTTCAAATGTGGCCCAGGAAAGACAAAAGACTGGATACCTCTGCTATAAAGAATCCATGAGAATGTAATGGAATGACAAAATGTGATTTGGGGAATACTCAGTGCAGAGTTTCTCTTTTCTGTAGCCTAGCATGTTCCAAGGATATCTGGAGTAGGACCTTATAAGCACTGAGATGGGTTTAAAAGTGCTAGCTAAGGCCTTTTTATAATTAACTCCATAAATTTTATTAAGATGTTTAAACTCTGTTGCCTGATTCTGGTTGCTGCCTTTAAAATAGAGGGCTAATTTTAGATCATAAAAGTAAACCTCTGAAAACAAGATGTGATTTTAAAAATGTGGCAGAAATTTAGATATAAAACTTTGGTGTTCAGTATTTCAGACTTTCAAGAATCTCAACATTTGGGTGAAGGATGCAGAGGTATAAATTTTTTAAAATTTGTACCTTCCCAAATAGTTCTAAAATGTCTGCTTGAGATGAAGCATATTTCAGGGTGTACATTCAGTAGTTTATTGAACCTTTTAAAATTTAGGCATATTGAATTTTTACAAAATTTCTCAGTATATTGGAAAATATTCCTCTAAAGGTTGAGAAAGTAGTTTTTGGAAGTAGATGCAAAGATGGGAGAAGTTAACAGTCCTTCAAAACAAAAGGCATTTAAAACTGAAAGATAAACATAGAAAAGTACTATGAAGTCAGATTTTCTGCCAGGCGCAGTGACTCACGCCTGTAATTCCAGCACTTAGGGAGGCCGAAGTGGGTGGATCACCTGAGATCAGGAGCTCGAGACCAATCTGACCAACATAGCAAAACTCCGTCTATACTAAACATACACAATTAGCTGAGTGTAGTAGCGCATGCCTATAATCCCAGCTACTCAGGAGGCTGAGGCTGGAGAATCGCTTAAACCCAGGAGGTGGAGGTTTCAGTGAGCCGAGATCACGCCACTGCACTCCAGTCTGGGCAACAAGAGCAAAACACAGTCTCAAAAAAAAAAAAAAAAAAAAGACAGATTTTATTTCTTTTTAAATACTATATAGTATTCCATTGTGTATGTGTGTGTATGTGCATGTGTGTATATATAATATGACATTTTGTGACAGTTTCTTCATTCATTTGCTGATGAGGCTGAAGAACATTATGCTAAGCGAAATGAGCCAGGCCCAGAAAGATCTCACTTACAAGTGGAATCTAAATAGTCTACCTCATAGAAACAGAAGGTAGGAAGGCAGTTGCCAGATGCTAGGGTTAGGAAGAGAGATGGAGAAGATGAAGATGATCACTGTATTATAAACATAGTAATAATAATGTATATTTCAAAAATATTAAAGGAATAGATATTGTTTTTACACCAAAAATATAAATTGGTAAAGTGGTAGATATGTTAACTAACTTGACTACACATTGTATATATAGATCAAAACATCACATTGTATCCCTTAAATATATACAATTTTTATTTGTCAATTAAAATCAATCAGAGCATTTAATTAAAAATGTATTACAAAGAAAAAAATAGCAATTTTCTAAATAATGACAAGAGATCACTAAAAAATGTAAAATTTTACTTACATTCTTTTTTTCAAAAGGGCTATACGTGCATAATTTAAGACCAATTTTCATTAAAAATAATTATAATTTTTAAATGGCATTTGGATCTCCAATCATTATTTATCACCTGAGAGTTTCAGATATGTCGATAACAGTTCTTGGTGATTACAGAGTGATTAAATTACTGAATTAAAAAATGATAATTATCCACATAAATATTATGCTTGTGGATTATCTGTGACAAATTCTTAATTGTGGATCAGACTTGATATTAACATGTGGAATTGTTAGAACCTTCTTTTCTTCTTGTTCGGAAATGTAAACTTACCTTGTTAATCAGAGAATTATATTTAAAGGAAGTCAGCTGTCTATGCAACTGTATAGGTGAATTATTATTCTTATTAAGTGACTGAAACTGATTTTACCAATAATAGAAGCTTCCTTGTATGTATGTGTGATCCAGAGATCCTATGGTTCCTTAGTTAGCCAACAAATAGCATTTAAACCATTTGTCTTAAGTCATCCTCATGATCTATGTCAGTCTTCTCAGCATGGACTCAGTGACCTCCTAAAGGAGTGGTCAGGACAGGGTCCTCAAGTACTCAGTGATGTTGAGGTTTCTGTTCAATCTATCTGGAGGCTGGATATCTTCATTAGTTTCCTACTCTCCAACAGAAACCATCACATGGAGGAGTGAGCATGATAATGATTACATTTTGAGGTTCACAGACCTGTCGACCCAAGTAGTACATTTGTAGCTTAAGGTCATGGCTCTGGAAATAATCTATTAAGGGTCTGCCAGATTCTAAAGTCCATGTTCTTTGTGATATTGGAATAAGGGGTTTTGTCCCGGTGAGACTGTAAAGCATTGTTCTTAATGCAGGGAAGAGGAAACTGAGACACACAATATCTTTTTAAAGTGAACATCCAACTGTGGTGAAGGTGGAGTTGAGAAATGTTGTCAGGAGAGAAAACAATACATGAATTATGGCTAATTTGAAAGAAATAGAATAATGGAAATATACAATTGAGAAACCCCATTATTTTCTCTATTACTATTTTTCTGACAGAATGACTGCATGTAAGATAAAATGTAAATAATATTGGGATTATCCCTAGAGAATGGCTGTAATACAGATACAATTTGTGGATAAAACATTCTAAATTTCTCAGAAGTATTATATGAAGTACAGTGAATTTAAATTAAGTTCTTCTAGTAAAGCATAACTTATATAGACTCCCAATGTATTTTATATACATATATCTCAAGGATATAGTTTGTGTTTAAAAATAAAACTTAAAATAATTGTAATATAAAAACAACAATAGTAAAATTTATTGAATGACTGTTACATGTTACGCGCTGTTCTAAGAACTTCACCTGATCATTAATTTAATGCTGATGTTAACCTTCGGAACTAGATACTTTTATTCCTGACTTTTTTACGTGTGAATAAACAGAGGTAACAATGTATGGACAATTAACCTAGATTCTCCACAGATCATTGAAGCATATTCAGAACTTAAGTCTAAATCTATCAGATATCAGAACATGCATTGTTTTTGGAAATACCACTTTTTACATATTATTGAAGTCCCATTCTATAGCCTTCAGATATGATTTAAGAACATAAAACCATGAACATGGTAGGTACTTAAAACTTGTGAATTGCTGAATACATTTTTGAATGAGTGGTGCTATTAAACTTAAAAAAAAAATAAAGCTTTGTGCAGAGAAATGCAGTACTGATAGTGTTAATGAAGTTATACATTCTTACAGTGTTCAGACTGCTTATCAATCTTATGTGTTCATTGCAGCATCACTGTGAGGTGGACATTTGTATTTTCATTGCATTTTATTGAAAAAAAACCTAAAGCTCGGTTTCATTACTTCGTTTAAGTTAATGCAACATTTGGGGGCAGAATCTGAACTTGAGTTTATATTCTGACTATATATCCAATTTTCATTCCAGTATACACATTGGCCTTGGGAATTAATCACGCCAAAATAATCACTTTTCCCCATTTCCTAACTTGTGAGTTTCTCTTAACATATATATTTTGGAGTCCCAGATTATTTTTACCTCCTGTTAGAATTTATGTGGTCACGTTTATCTTACAGACTGAGTCATTACACCATTGCTTCGTGAGGCCTTGTCTACTGCTCAGAAGCCCAAAGCTATTCTGAGACTATATTCATGCCCTATATATAGGCCATTCCTTTGAAAATTAGATGAGTGGTAACCTTATAAATATTTCATATGCTCAATCCTGCTTGAATTGATAATGTTGCAGTAATTTTAGTGTGAAATAATGTAGCATAATATGCATAGAGAGTAAGTAGCCCTGTAAGAGAATTAATAATACTTAGTTGTGAGAGGAAAAAAGTTCTCACTTTTTAACCCCATTTCATAAGGATTTAGCTTTTCTCTCTGCCTGTGTGTAAGCTGCCACATTGCTAAATAAAGCATCTGTACGTGCTGAGTGTAAAGAGAAGCTAAGATCCTCATTCTTCATAGCTGAATGGAGAACTGCTGCACCCTATGTATCTTCACAGACATGCATTGGTATCGATGAACCAATGTAGGGATAGTGGGCACCCAAGGAGAGGCTGTATCAATCAGAAAGATGACTGGCTGCCCCTACAATGCTAGGTGGCTACATTGAAAGAAAAGTGCCTAAATACTTTCTTTAAGATAAATGCTGATGTCCTTAGTTCTGTAGATTATCAAGGTGCCAATTTTCAGTGAACAGAGCCCTCTTCTGAAAGGCAGGTTGTTTGCAAGCTTGGTCTCATCTGCTATTTCTACTCCTCCCGTGCTATGTCCTGCTCTTGTGTGCTAATAGAAACCAGCAGAGAGGGAACTCCCTCCACTTCTTCCCACCTGTCATCTTCCTGACTTTCCACTTTGCTGGCTCTTATTACTTCAATACGTACCAACTTCTGACTCCCACTCCATTCTTTGGTGAACCCCTTGCATTTTCTTATCTGGTTTATTGACCTTGAACTTAGTTTTATTCTTCTCCCCGTGCAATCCATTAGTTTTTGTGTTACGTTGCAGGTTTTAGCAGGAAGAGCTCTCATTGCCAAGCCCGTCCACTCAATATTATACCTCTTGCAGGGCTAGCTCTTAACATCTAGCCAGGAGAAGGGGCAACCTAGATAAAACTGTTTTAAGGATTTGAAAAATATGCTTTCTTTAAAAAAAATTGCAAACCCTCAGAAAGTGTGGAGACATTTAACATTTGCAGATACCTTACCACTTCTATAGAATTCTCATTGCTAGTATTTATAGGAAAACATTAAAAAAATTATAGGAAAAATTACAAAAGATAAAATATTTGTTTTCCCTATGAATTCTTAATGAAGTATAAACATTACACACACACTCACACACACAAAAGAAAAACACTGGCAAACTTAAAGGCAGGCTACTACTAAAGTATAAGTGATTTTATACATAAACTTACTCAGAAAGTAGAAAACAAAAACTATTGTTTCTCCAGCCATCTAAATTTTCAGACACTTATTTTGAAATTACAGTCTTAGAATTTGTTTACAGAGACACCAATTGATTAATTAAAAGATCCAAACACAGCCCAGAGTATACATTTAGTTTTAGCATTGCCATTTTTTCATCCTTGAAATAAATAACAGACATCAACAGTGAGTTTAAAATCCTTTCAAATAAAATTATTAATTTTGCCTTGAGCATGCTGTGATACCACTGGTGTTTTGCTTTTTCAGATGTTCATTTTTTCTCTTAAAATATTTTAATACATCAACCTTGCTCATTTTCCAGTATGTGACCTCTGTAAAGACTTTCAATTTTTTAATGTTTTCCTATTCATGGATAAAAGATTATGAGTTTTAATGATCTGTAGAGTTTATCCTGAACTTTGACAGGACACAATGACATTAAACATCAATCACATGATAATTTGCAGTTATCATTGGGCTTTTATTGTGTCTGTATTAAAGGCAAAAAACTTCAAATATATGCAACAAGTCATTTTTGCATCCTAATACTATTATGCTTGCATGCTCAAAAATAAACTTGGGAGTGATAAATTCCACTGAGAAGTAGTCATTAAAATACATGAGTACATGCTGCTGGTACAGGATTTTGACACAAGTTCATGTGTTTTTCTATGTATCACTATGTTTCAGAGCATGTTAGGTTTAGTTTAATGCAGGCCTGAGACTCCGAGAACATGGACATTTTCATCAGGCAACTACAGATTGTTCTGCAGTTTTATCTCAACACTTGATTCTACTGATTATGAAATAATTTATTAAGGGCTTATTTCCTTTCTGTGGAGGGAAAGAATGAAGTCTCTGGCAAGCACCTTTCTCTGTTCTGTCTGAAAGCTCACCAGTTATGCTCCTACTTTTGAAACTTGTCTACCTTACCTCCAATCTATTGTGGCTTTAGTTGAAGAAAATACACTAAAACAATTTCCATCTTTCTCTCAATTTAAGAATTTAAAGTTCAACCTTAAACTCTATCTTTTGAAAGGTATATTGCACTGTGAATTTCACTTTTTTCCAGAACCCGACTAATTGCACTGTGCTGTTCATGCTTGCTTTCCAGAATCAAGAGCTGCTCAAATATGTCCCTCTCTACAGATATTTGAAGATTTCTTGTGAAATCTACAATGGAGGTGAAGAGGTAGAGGAAAAATGAAAGGATTGGAGATTAAAAACATCAGATATATGATATAGGAAACCAGTTATAATTGGATAGGAGAAAGGTTGAAGTAAGTTGAAAAGGCAAGGATAATCACACAAAGAAATGCAGAGAGTGAGAACCCTGTTGGCTAAATTAAAATGTAGAAATACAGCACACAAATGAGGTTGGGACAGCACCTCCAAAAGATTTTTTTTTAATTTCATCATCTGAATATTAATTTTCTGAGGTCTTCTGGGGAACTAGAGTAATGTCAAATACAATGAGCCTTGTGAGGTGCTGACTCATGCAAGACAAACTGTACATTGTTAAAATTAATTTTCTTTGAGAGAAAAAAAAACAAAGTGAGACTTTGAGATTTCCTTTTCCATGTAAGAGAGGAGCATATATAGTATCCCCATTTCATATAAATTTATAAAAGGTTCTAATTTGTGATAAGTGCATACTGTGATTGAAAAGATAGATTATAGGCATGTGGTGTGCTTTATAGAAATTTCAGAAAGAGGAAACATGGATTTGTAGGGGACTGACCAATATAAAGGTAATATTTCAAAATTTCCTTTTATGCAAAGGCACAATCCTGGTAGGCTTTCTTGTTTCTATGGCTATAAAGCTCTACTGTGTAACTCACAGAGTTTGCTATCATCCTAGAAAAGGCAGGCTTCTTTATGGCAAATCAAATGGAGTGGAACTCATCATGATACAAATGGCCACCCATGATACAGATAGCAGGGTTGGGCCCACCTGTATCCACCAGGCAATTTTATTATGAGAGCCACTTGGGATCCGAGGACATCACATGGGTTTTTGAGTCCTCTGAAGCACTAGTGTGTCTGGCATTTCTATTAAAGCCATACTTACTTGTTTCTTAAAATAATGTCCCCAGTGTGATCTGTGAGGTACGAGTGAATCCTGAGCTGCTAAATGGATTTTGGTCTAAGAGATGTGGTCACTGTGGAAAATTGTTCTACTTCCTGCTGTACTTGGTTCTCGCTCCACTCCATGTGAGCCTCCCTCTGGAAGACTAAGTCTCCCTACTCGATTAAATGCAGGCATGGCTATACTATTTGGTTAAGTTAGTGGCACATGAATGTTATTGAAGTGAAGCATTGTCAATATCTTGGAGAAACAAAATGTGGATCAGAATCTCACCCAAACAAAGGCTCATGAAAAATAAATGTACTTTTTTATTGTAAACTCTTGAGATTTGGGACTTCTTTGTAACTGCAGCATAACTTACTTATCCTGAAAATATAGAAATCAATAATCAAGTGGATGTTGCAACACCACCAAAATCTAGATTAGGTGGCACTGGTTTTGGAAACTGGGCTATATACAGTGAAACAAATTGTGATCTATCTGAAGCTAGAAAAATGGTTTTTAATATTACACTGTGGGAAACATTTTGGGAAATAAAAAAGTCTCCTATTATTTGCAATATAGCTGATGAGCTTATTACTTTAGGTGAAAACAAAAGAAGAACAAAAGAAAAAGACAGTAGGAAAAGAGACTTCCTGTAACATGAGTCAGTTTGTACTGGATGCTTTTTTAAGAACAGTAATACCTGTATAACAAAGCAGTGATCTCAGACTAAAGAAAAAAGAAAAAAAAGTATTGGCCTGTTTACAAGGAGAAATCACGGAGCATTTTGAGAGTTCAGAAATTCAGGGACTTGCAAGGTTGAACGCTGCTATTGATTCTCATCTAATCAGTACAAGATAACACTGAGGGGCCTTTTGAGTGACAGCCTAGGATGAGGACAAAGTCAAGAGTTTGCACATTGCGCCCTGAGCTAAAGCCCATGAATGGCTTTTATTGAACCCAGGAAAACCTTTCAGATGATTCAGGAAACAATGGCTAAGGAAAAAGAGGTTGAAATATGACTCTTCCATAAAAGCCTTATAGGCTCAAAGTACCCACAATTAAGCTAATTTAATTTGGCTTAATTTAATTTAATATAAGGGGCATGTGAGTGCTCATAAAAGAAATGACAAGACAAATATCAAATGTTCTATTGGATATTTTAATATGTCATATATATTCCATATTCATACCATGTCTATTCCACAGTTGCATATTCTGTGTATGTACATATTTGTGTGTGCCCATACACCTTGTAGAGAGTGGTCAGACAATTGATCCTTTTGGTTCCAACATCTAGACGTGTTGTAGAGACTCCAAGGCATCACTCAGAGATCTTGGGCTTTGAACTTGAAGCAGGGATTGGATAGGAGGATTGTGTTGTTTAGTCGTGTCAGATAAATAGAAGCAGATGTTATTGACTCTAGGCTGACTCTAGTAGACTGTATTTTTGTTCACCCAAGTTCAGTGCCGCTTCCCTTTGCTTTCCTCCAGAGGATGATTTTGTATCTTCTAGCAAACACTGAAAGTGCTGTGCTTCCTTGAGTGCTCTTAAGATCCCATTTTGCCTTTATGAGTGCCGTCCCCTGCCCGCCTCTCAGGGGTTTTCAAAGACCAACTCAGATGTGACGTTTGTGTGGACTGTCCTTGGCTACTGGAGATACTGACCTCAACCAGCTTAGAGGGCCCACGGTGCCTATCCCACAGCTACTAACCAATGACTGTGAGGTGAAGGAATGTGAAAGCCCAGCCTCCTTACCTTTCATGGGAGGAGTAATCTGTGCACCAGAGGTCTCCCCTGGGGTCAAACTGAAGCTTAACCTTCCCTTCACTTCTACCTCAGATCTCACCCTTGCCAGGCTTTGTTCTCCTCCATGTCCTCTTTTGTCTACCATGGTCTCCCTGGAAACTCATCCTTTATAAATGACTTGCAGTTGAAATCCTCATCTCAGGGTCTGCTCCAGGGAAACCAATCTGGGACACACCCTTACCCTATAGAACTTGCCCATGGCTGTATGATTGCTTGGGTTCTGGAAATGTCAGTTGAAACAGTATGTGCCATTCTCAGCAAAAGCTTTAAGGCCAACAGGCACTACATCCTGCACCCTGCCCTCTGTCACAATTGACATCATTCTAGCTAGAAACTGGTCCAGTAGTCTTGGTCTTGTGTGGAGTGAATACAACATGGGTCAGAATCACAGCCAACTTTTGATGGACTTCTAATAGGATTTGCCTTTATTGTTATAAACCCAGGAGATACGAGGGTTCTTTGTTTCTACAACATAATCTAGCCTATGTTGACTAATACAACAAGCTTCCACTAATAAAGCAGCCAGAGACACGGCTTATAATTTAACTACCCAATAATCTTTAAAAAGTCAATCTATAAGAATACATTTAGTGCATATAAATTACTCATCATGTGATGATATGGAGGTATTCAATGCAGTCTGTGCTGAAAGTATTATCTAGTTAAGAAGATAAAGCTGGCCAGGCGCGGTGGCTTACACCTGTAATCCCAGCACTTTGGGAGGCTGAGGTGGGCGGATCATGAGGTCAGGAAATCGAGACTATCTTGGCTAACACGGTGAAACCCCATCTCTACTAAAACTACAAAAAATTAGCCAGGCGTGGTGGCGGGCGCCTGTAGTCCCAGCTACTTGGGAGGCTGAGGCAGGAGAATGGCATGAACCCAGGAGGCGGAGCTTTCAGTGAGCCAAGATCGCACCACTGCACTCCAGCCTGGGTGACAGAGCGAGACTCTGCCTCAAAAAATAAATAAATAAATAAATAAATAAATAAATAAATAAATAAATATAAATATAAATAAAAAGTAAAACTAATTTTGAGAGTTTCTTTGATATAGATTTTAAAGCAATTTTTCTAGTTCAGTAATTCCAGAAAGGCATATTATCTAGATCAGCATGTAGTCTCTTCCCTCATTTTGACACTAGATAATATTCAGTTCCATTTCATTTATTTGAGAATGTACCTGATTTACCAATTAAAAATTATTTGGTTGGGTTCCAAGATTTCAAACCTGGATTACGTGGTCACAAGAAGCAATGCTCAAAAACCAGGATTCTGAGTCATAGAAAGCTTGAACAATATAAGGATATGAGTTTTTAGTTTCCAAACAAACTCACAGCATATTGTTACACAAAATGCTGTTAGCTTATTGAGAACATATTTTTCTCTGACACGTCAGGGAGGTATTCTTGACACAGAAATGACTTTTAAAATAACTGTAACTTGTGTACATTGTGATTTTTTTGTGGTCTTCCTGAAATGGGTTTTGTCTTTGGTTTCTCTTAAAGTGAGAAAACCAAACAGTTTGACTCACATGAGACTATTTGAGCATAATAAAGGATGTTTACTCTTGCCTGAAACTGATCAGAAAGGGGATAAATAAGCAAACTCAGAAATAGTTCATTAAATAGCTGACTGTAAAGTAGGAATAAAAATCACATGGGAATGGAAGACACATCAGTTGATAATAACATGAACCAAAACATAGGCCAGGTGTGGGCATAGTGTGAGAATTATATTGTGGACATGCTCATTTCTTGGAGCTAGGGGTTTAAAAGAAAGGTTAAATATTTGCCATTTTGGCGAACATTATTTCTGCAAAAGTTCAAACTGGAAGGGAGCAATGTAACAGGGTCTCAAATATATCCAGCAGGGTAATTGTAATAATATTATACATGGGGAAAATAAGATCAAGTGCCTCTCAACCTTATTAGTATGACAATTATCTAATCAGACAGTTACTTTTCTGAATTCCCCAAGCAAATATTTACATTCTGATTTATAAGCCCATGGGGTCACACAGAGCCAGGGAAGCATAAGTCCTAGAAGACAACGTGACTGGCACTTCTTGAGTTGTGCAGTGTGGAGACCCAAATTCCAACCAGGAAGTGAGATTATTAGTGTGTAGGTGTAAAGAGGGGAAAAGGTAAAGATGGCAGAAGCCTACCTAAGACTAAGGTAAATAAAGGTAATGAAAATAATGACTACTGATTATGATGTACCAGATACTCTATACAATTTTTCCTATGTACCACATACTCTATAACATTTTCACCTATGAGGCTATACTCTGTTTTAATTACAGATTAGAAAACTAATGCCCAGAGAGATTAACTTTCTCAGATGTTCAGACTAAGAGTGATGAAGCTAGGACCTGAACTCATGTCTATCTGAATCTCAAATATTCATATTGATTGTTTAATTTTTTCTCTGGCCTTCTAGAACTTTGTCAACAAATATCTTGCTTACTTAATGAAGGACTAACCTATAGTGATGCCTTAATATATCTGCATAGATATAACACTATTTTTATAACTTTATTTAATATTAGTAACTCCTAAGATCATTTAAAATTTTCCATTTTTATTTCTGATATAGTTTTTTTAAGTTACTCAAATTAGTGAAATAACTGTAAAGGACTAGCGATGAGAACTTCTAAATGATATACCACTTCTCTTTCTTATAAAATACGTATCCACTGTATTAATTCCTCTTCTTTTTTTATGGTGCCTCTTTCTCCTCATTGTCTTTATACTATAAGCAGCACGCAGTGACCAATGGCAAATGTGGGGAGGACTTCATAGCTTCTAAGTGCTGTTCTGTTTTGTTTTGCTTGTTTTTGTTTCCCTGAATTTTTATATACTCAAGCTTCTGTGTGCCTCATTCTCAAGCTCTAGGATGTTTGTTTGGTTTTCACTATATTTCACATTACTATCAAATCCCCAAACTTTTTGTGAGTGCTGAAACTTAAATAGTCACTTAGGTAGGGATCACAAGTTTTCCTCATGTATACTAAGGTCAGGGCCTGGAAATCATACTGGTCAGATCAACAGTGATGATGTGTTAACCTTTATAAAATAATTTTAAATAAATTTGCTTTATTATTGCATTTATTGAACATTATTTATCTTCACACAGTCATTTCATTAAGGCATCTAAAGGAATGGAACACACAAATTTTTTTTTCTATTTTATCTTTTAGTAATTATTAATCTTTATTAATTATTTTTATTAATTATTCTTTTATTATCTTTCATTAATCATCTGGTTTCTACTACCTCAATATTAGTTATCCGGTTTCCAAAGCCTCAGTAATATGAAATTTTATTAATTATCTGGTTCCCACAGCCTCAATAATAGTATTTGAGGCACCTCGATGCTCCCTGTTTTGCTGTCATGTCATGCCTTACGTGAGGACTGACTACTTCCAGATGACTCTGCAAATACATGAATTTTCTACATTCTCACTCCCAGGCTTACAGGGAAGTCATTGGTACATCACTTTTTGTATTCTACTCTACTAGTCTATCTGCATTTATTGCTGGAGAAAGAAGCTGGCCAACCTCAATACCTGTTCTTTCCCTTTAGACTGCTTGAGAGTGCTCATATAACCTTACCTACAGATGAGTCAACCACGGCTGTAGTGCTCAATCATTGATTTAAACCAGTTAACGCATGATCAATTTATTGTTATTCAATTTTAATTCTCCATATAGGAAATGATTATTAGTCTAGATATTCACAGTTATTGAACTTCATAGATAACATTGGTAAAGGTTGTAGACAATATTTCTCTATTTCAACCAATTTATCATTTGAATTTTAAAAACTCACCAGCATTCAAAACCTTCAAGAGGCCTATAGGCAATTTATTTATTTTTGGATAAAACATGTGGCTATTCTAATAGCCCTGACTTAGTTATCAATCCTTAGCTTGACAAAAAGATACTTCTTCTATTTGTCAGTTCAGACCATTGATTCAATAATGTTTTATTTCTAAGGATAGAATTTTAAAGACCGGGAAAGATTAAAATTCTTTGAGCTACAGTGATTTGAAAAAAAAAAAAATGCTATAGATTTGATATTTGTGTGACTTAAAGTAAAAATAATTTACATAGATATAGATTTTTATATTCTAGCTATCTGTAAGGCATGTTAAAAATACTTTCACAGTACTGCAAAAAAATAATTGAAGTCTATTGAAAAGCATAAACTTTATATTGTAATATCTGCAGGTCAAATCAATTTTCTGCTAGAAACACTTGTGTTTTTTAAGTATGTATTTAAACCCAAATTTTAGCAAAAGTGATGTATAAATATCTGAAAGAGAAAATGAAATGGTATTAACAGTTCAGCATTATATGGAAGAGTTTGGCCTCAGGTTAGGCAGACTGGTTCTGATTTTTAGCTATGCCACATACTAACAGTTTGACCTTGGTAAAGTCTCTAAACTGTTCTGTGTCTCAATTTCATATTCTGTAAAATTAAGACAAGACTAGTACTTATCTCATAGAGTTTATTAAATAAGTTAATGTTCATAAAGTGCTTAGAAGAGTGACTAACATGTAGGAAATGCCATTTAGGCATTAGCTATTATTAACAATCAACAGTCTTAAAACACAAAATTTGTCTATTCAATTTGAGAGCCAGTCTTCCTGAAGACAACTCTTCAGGATGTTGTCTTCAACTTCAAATAGAGAATGGCCAGCCAACCGTTTGCTATTACTGACTGAATTTTCCTTTCCTTATAATTTTGAGAGGGACTCGAAAAATAATGTGTTTATGAAACTAGGGACATATGCTTTTGGATTAGTATTGCATCTGTACAGTAGGTTTTTAAATAAATAAATTGAAAACATGAATTTACATTTATTATTTATTTTCCTTCTCCTAATTCTCTCCTGAGATTCATAACAAATGTAAAACCTTAATCCCATGAAAATTGTCTGATAGACACCTTATTGCCAAAACCTGCCAAAAATTTTCCACATGACAAAGTCAGTGGCACTGAAAGAGGAGTTACAATCATGTTTTACAATGACACATGCTTTGCTACTTCAGGAAGGACCAGCCTGAATGGATCGTAGAAGAAGCCTCATTCCTTTTGCCACAGGCTGAATCTGATGCAGAAATGTTGCCTCCACATAAGATACAAAATTGAGGAGCCATTTTCTTCTGAAAAAGCAAACAAACAGAATTATTTGTTTTTATTATTTTACTTGTCTCCTATACAAACACATGCATCTTTCATTTTCAAAAATTCATTGATGAACACGTACTTAAAACAATTGGAGAGAATGGTAAATCTTTCCAATAACCTATGTGATAGAGTATGACAGATTTTACCATGAGAACAGCACTGGATTAAGAGAGAAGTAAACTTGGTAACTGATTGGATGTAGGTGTTGCAAGACAGAAGCAAGTCAATGATTCTCAATTTTCTGACAAGAGCTATTAGCACATGGTCATATAATGTTTCAAGCTGGGAAAATTGGAAGCGGAGAACAAGAGGATATGGGGGAAAGAATCATGTGTTATGTTATTGGACATACAGAATTCGAGTTGTCTACAAAATACTCAGGTTGATTTTTGAATATAGACATTAGGGGTCTGGGGTCCAGATAAGCGAAATGGGTTGGAGGAACTGAATTGGGAATGGTCAGTAAATAGGTGAGAAAGTGAAGTGAGTTCATGAAATTGGAAGAAAGTGCATCATGAGAAGAAAATAACCTGACAGCCAAATCTTGAAAAGCCAACATTTAATGGTTGAGTGGACAAGAAGGAAGAAGCAAAGGAGACTGACAGAGCTAAAGAGAAAAAAATGCAGAGGAGTTTTGAATTACAGAAGCAAGGGCATGAATTTCATAAAAGAACCAATGTTTAAGAGTAAAGCCCATCCAGGAATATTTTGTCTACTCTCTGGATCAATTCAGACAAATCATGACATAGTTTAGCAGGATCACATTAGCTATAGTCAAAATAAAGTACTTACATGTTCTCTGCATATCAGACCAGTAGCAGAAATGTTATATATATATATATATATGATTTTTAAATTGTAAAAACATTTCTTAAGCAGTATATACTCTTATGTGGTAACCAAATTAATTTATTCATTTTAAAAGACCCAGAACTGTAATAGCTACCATTTATTGGACACCTGCTATTTGCTGTATTTATTGCTAATGCTTAAGCAGATATAAATATTATCACAATCATTTATAGTTGAGTGAACTAAGGCTCAAACAGTTTCAGAAATTTGACACAAAGTCATACAGCTAATTCGTGGTAGGCTGCAATCAAACCTAGATCTAGGATCGATCCTTCTACCTCCCTCTATCTCCTTCCTTCCTTCCTTCCTTCCTTCCTTCCTTCCTTCCTTCCTTCCTTCCTTCCTTTTTTCCTTCTTTCCTTCCTTCTTTCATCTTTCTCTTTCCTTCCTACCCTTTTAGAGACAAAATCTCACCCTGTTGTCAAGGCTGGAGTGCAGTGACTATTCACAGGCATGACCATAGCACAATAGAGCCTCCAATTCCTGATCTCAAGTGATCCTCCTGCCTCAGTCTCTCAAGTGGCTGGGACTATGGGTGCATGCTATGGCATTAGGCGATCTGTGTTTCTTTGTCCAAGAATTCAAACTATTTCTGTTATACTGAAGTATTGATATATTTTCATAAGGTTAAAAACAGAAAAAACGGATTCAGATAAAAAAAGAAAAATAATTATTGAATATTTCATACTTCTCAAACAGTAATCATTGAGAAATATGAAACAATTCCTTCAATATCTAAAAGCAATTTCTGAATTTCTTAGAAATACTTTTCAATATTCATTAGCAACCTTCTCTCTATTCTTTCTAAGCAGTGTCTATGGATTTTTAACACATCTTTTTAAAGAAAGATGCCCAGCAAGGTATTAAACAGAAGTTAGGGTGTGAATTCACAAGAACGGACTCATGCTGCACAATGATAGCAAGACTTCACTAGGTATACCAGTTGCCTTGCTACTGTGTATCTCAGGTTGTCTAATATGAGTGTTGAGTGTATAAACTATATTTTCGTAAGAGTTTTCAATATAAGGACCATCATGACATGTACAGAATAAGAATACATATTTTCAATCATGTTAGTTCAAGCAGTAGAAATGTTTCTAAGGTTTATTGAGGGAAAACAAAAAGGCAAGACACATACACTGAGTTTAAAAAATCTTTATTTAATTAAAGACAAATAAAAGTAAAGTACTTTCTATACTAAACTATAGTTAGAAGATATGTGCAAACATCTGCAAGAAATGTTTCAGATTATAAAGCATGAATATATAAGGCATTGAAAACAAAAATTAAAAAGGATGTATTTAGTCACCATGAGCACATAGCTGGGATTAAACAATGTAGTAATACACAAAAAAGAGAGGATCCTTTGCAGCCATGAAGAGTGAAACAGAGTATCAACCCTTCTTTTTCTCTCCTGTGCTCAGCTGAAAACCCCATGGCTTCCATATGGCTCACTAGATTCCCAGGAACATGATTTTCCTGGAAGTTAATTCTCACCTACAGGCGAGAACTTTGCCGGTTGAAGCAGGAAGCTAACAGGCACAGAGGGACTTCCATCATCAGGAGTGGCAACGGGAGTGATTGAATCAAGATCTCAGAACACTCATTCTCTGAGCCTGACTGTTAAGCTTGGGAATGTCTTCTGTGTGAGAATATTTTATCCAATTACTTCTATACTATCTCAAGCATAGAAGTAATCAGTTCCAATAAGTGGAGTTAATACATTTTTTCAAACAGTTACTTGCCATTACTGTTACTCTGCATGGAGTACATGCTTTGGGATAAGAACAAAGAAATCAGGCTGGATTGATTTTCTTATATTTAAAATGAATTAACTAATTTGATGAGGATTTAGATCAAGAGAGATTTGGGAAAAATTAGAGATGGACTTTGTAAAGTGCGATAAGACATTTAGTAAAGCATGTGTAACAGATGAGAGACTGGTAAGAGTATTAGTGAGAAGAAAAATGGATGTAGAAGAAAAATGCTTGTCATGCTGAATAATTAGTATATATTTAGTTAGAGAGGCCATAATTACATGATGATGAATGCTGGAAGTATTTGGTATTTTATGTTAGTAGAAATGGAATCTATTACATTATTGGACTTAGGAGAAACATTTAAGTAAATGTATTTTCTAGGACTTGTGATTGCCAGATACAAAAATGAACCAAAAAAGCTTAGGCATAAAGGAGAATGTGATGGCTTTAGAGGTGAAGTTTCCCATCAAGCCCTTATCCTGTCCTCAAATAATTTGGGAATCTGTATTTCACCCTCCCTTTTTTTTTTTTCTTTTTTCTTTCTCAGTGTTTTTTTCTTTCTCAGTTGGCAGCTTCTCCATACACAGTGGATTGGCAGACCTGGGCTCCCCTTTATGCTATCTAGGAGGTAGAAGTATTTCTTCCTCATTAGTTACCATAGATTCCCAAAATAATGTTAGGTGGCTTGTGTCACTTTTCCAACTTTAAATGAATCACTCTGCGCAAGAGTGTGGAATATCAGCCTGGCTCTGCGTAATGTGAACACCCTCATTCTTGAAGTTGGCTGCCACCAACTCCACCAAACCATAGGGACAGAAAGCAGGAAAATTGGGTCATGGTAGTCGAAGAAAGGGAAGCACATGCTAGACAGACAAAATCGCAGATGGTCACCCTAGGAAGAAGAATTAAAGTATGGGAGAAATGATGAGAAGATTGTTGAATGATTTTATTCTTGTGGCCAAAGAAGAAGAGTGAGCCACAAACACTGTTTAAATTTAACCAACCAGAATAGAAAATCCAGCTGGGACCAAACTGCTGTTTCCTTTTCAGGTTGCTTCAGATGCAGGATCCCTTTCTGCCATGGAAGAATACAGTGGTTTAGAGGAGTCTTCTTGGGTCCTGAAACAAGCTCCAAAACCTACTAATTCTATGACATTGAACAAGACCTTTAACATTCTTTGCCTCACTTTCGTCATTTATAAAATGTGTATATAAACATTACCTTTCTCATGTGAAGTTTAGATGAGAGTGTAAAATGCTTAGAATGGCACATGATGTGTAGAAGGATTATATAAGTATTTGTGATTATTGTTGTTTTATTAATGTAATTACAATGAGAAAACACACACACACATGTGAACGTTTGTGGGGGTTGTATAAGAAGCTCTTCCTTAGACAGGGAGACAGAAGGAATTTGAGTTGAATACAAAGGAAGCAACATAGGAAATGACTCAGGGTTAGTTGGTTATGGTATCAGATGATTCTTTCTCTCAGTTTTGTGTTTATGACAGGAATAAATCCAAGTTTTTATCATTAAATTTTTCTAACTTATTGCATTTGTGGGTATCACTTCCTGGAGGAAACTTGTGGTAGGCAGCCTCTAAGTTGGTTGCCAATGATCCCTGCGTCCTGATATTCATGTCCTTATGTAATTCTCTCTTCTTAGATGTGGGCTGGACTAATTACCTTGCTTTTAATGAATAGAATATGGCAAATTTGATTAAATACATGCCACTCTGAGAGCTGGTTATAAAAGTGTGATAGCTTCTCTCTGGATATGCTTTCCAGAACACAAACCCAGACACACACACACACACACACACACACACACACACACACACACACACACATTCTCTGTCTCTCTCTCTCCTCTCTCTCTCTCTGTTTCTCACTCTGAGATCACTTAACCTGGGGGGGTATAGCTGCCATGTTGTAAGGCAGCCCTGTGATGAGAGGCTAAGGCTTACCAGCAACCCCATGAGTGAAATTAGAAGGCAATCCCTCTACATGCAAATGACCCTTTGTAGGAGCCTGCAGCCCTGACTGACAGCTTCAATGCAACCTTATGAGAAACCTTGAACCAAAGGCACTTAGCTAAGCTACATCCTGATTTCTGACCCACAGACACTACAATAATAAATATTTGTTGTCTCAATTTTTTCTAAGTTTGGGGATAATCTGCTTACACAACAACAGATAACTAACAAATAGTTTTTCGAGTGAAAACAGTAGGACAGAATCATCTACTAGCGTTTGTGAGTTTGCATGAGTTACCAGTAAATACAGCAGCTTTTTGCCTAAACCAATCCCCATGATAAGGGGGACTACCATTATCAAGAAGAGATGGGCCTGCCTTAAGGAGAGATGATGGGGGAAGGTATCATCACATTAGATTAAACAAATACAAGTTTACTCTACTCTGACCACAACCTTTTGCTAGAGCATAATATGTATGTATGTATCATACCATAGAGAGGAGAAAGAGTGTGCAAAATTGTTTTGAGTATCTGCTCCCATAAGCTTAACTTGGAAATTAAAGATACATGCATATGGATATATTTGTGTACACACTCACATGCTAGGAAAACATTCACTGCCAGAAGCTTCAGAGAAATAGATATTCAATAGATACGGAGTGTGACCTATAGAGTGTGTATGTAGCCACACACAGACACGCACACATCACACACACACACATACACACATCTCTGTATCTATTGAAGATCTACTTCTCTCTCTCTCTCTCTCTCTCAGTAAATCAGTAAGCATAGTGCAATTATATGTCCATCAAATATTCACCCCTCTATATGTATCTATTGAATATTTACCTCTCTATCTTTCTCTCTTTCTTTCCAGGTAAATCATTAAGCATTGTGCAATTACATGCCAAAGGGTGATGTACTATGACCGAATAGTCATTAAATTAATTTAAAAGATAAAAAAACTCGTTTTACTTTTTTTACAACTGAAATTTGTGTGACTTTTTCCTGCTCAGCAGAAGGGGAATTATTTTTACACCAACCTGGTAAATTTAATTCAAACCAATAAATTTTATTCTACCCTCAATAATAAAATAACAGATCCTCTCAGGAAATAGTCAATCAAATTCAAGTATTATTCTTTCAGTCATTGTTCACTATTATAAGTTTTCTTTTTGAGCTTCCTCCCCAGTTCTGCACACTTTTTTCTTTTCCGAGCAAGACAGGAAGGGGCATCTGCTTCTGCTGCTGGGGATATGTGAAATTGTATATGGTTTATTCATTGTCATGTCTCTGCAGCTTCTGGCAGTCAGTGTTTTCCTATGACCCTGTATCGCCTCTGGTACTGACAGCAAATAGAACAGGCTCTATCTTGTAGAACATTTGATAGCTCTTGGGCACTCAGCTGGGCAGCCTCTGCAGCTTTCTGGCACAGCGGAGTTCACATGAAAGAACCACAGACTCTTATTTACTTCCCTTAGCGATCCTTGGGTGAGCAACAATCTGGTCCAAGCCATAGCTCCTGTCCATCATCTTCTCTGAGCTTATCAGAAATCTTGGAGTCAATGCCACTCATCTTAATTCCCTTATGTGACAGACAGTTTCTAAGATAGTCTTCAATGTCTCTCTCTCTCCTCACCTATATCACTTTCTCTCTGACTGTTTAGTTTACGGGAAGTCAGGTGCATGTTGCATGACCGTTTTACAAGAGGTCCATGTAGTAAGAAATTGAAGAAGACATCAAGTCAACAGCCAGTGAAGAAGAGAGACTTCGAGCTAGAGGTACCTAGTCCAGCCATGCCTGGGTACTTTACCTACACAAACTACAATAATAAATGTTTGTTTTATAAATGGCCACGTTGTAGAGAAATTTACACAGCAGTAGCTATTTTCCTCTATTAAGTCTTCCAAGCCTTGGCATCATTGAAAGTCCCTGCAGGTCTTGCATGTACCAAACTGCAGATTATAAATTGGGACCATTTCCTTTTTTCAGAAACTACTCCCAGGCTGCAAAGGAGATTCTCTTGGTGTGATGAACATTTATCGGGTAACACATTAAGCATCCTTCTACTGACTTCCCTGCACAAATAGGGAAGAAAGAACAAATTACCCTAGTCTGAAGCTTTACAGAAGCTGTTCTCCAAATCTCTCCTATTCCTTCCCCAGTAACACACATATTCTCTCTTCCATATCTTATCTTGGCAAAGGCTGCAAAAAGTTTTCTCCTGCTTGAAACTTGTTCAGACTGGAAAAACTAGGAATAAGGCTTCTTTTACATTTAGCTGTTTGAAATGATGTGTCATTATACTCACATGTGAGTTCTCTTCAGAGTCATCTGTACACCTCCCACACAGTCATCATGAAGAAACAGACAGCTGGTAAACCAGGAATACAGGGAAAGAAACTCCTTGATGATAATTTACACTATAGTGTAGCAGAATTCTCCGAGGAAGAAATCAATGGAAGCTTGTCTTGTGAATGAAGTGGAATTTGTGCTGAATCTTAAAGGATCAGGGGATTTGTATAAATAGGCTGGAGGTTTATGGTCATTTTAGAAAAGAAAACAACTTGTGCAAAGGATGCTAAGATTGAAACTGCGTTTGGGAGCTTAGTGGGAAGAAGTATCTTGCAGGAACAAGGTTGTCTGTTGGACAGTGAAAGAACAATTTCTATTGTGCTGGATTGCTCAATCTGACCATTACCTGTGGGCAAGGAGATGTGCGTGAGCAGAGGAACAAGACAGTAAAATTAAGGACTTCACAAGCTTCATTAGATGGCAGGTGATAATAAGCAATGAATAAATATTTGTTGGGGGACTTCTATGCATCAGGTATAGCACTAAAAGTAGAATTGTAAGCAGAGTAAATACAGTTGCTACCTTCACAGAGCTTACACTCTGTTGTAGATGGCCGTATTTACACAAATAGTAATTTACATAAGTTTAGTCTGTAACCTACTAGGAAGTTGAAATTCAATGTCATGTAAGGCTACAATGAGAACACTTGATGGAGTTAAGCTTTCCTAAAAATTTTTAATTAAACTTTTGGCTCTGAGGTAATTGTAGATTTATATGTAATTGTAAAAAAATAAAATAGAGAAATCCCATGTACCCTTTCCTAAATTTACCCCAATGGTAACATCTTGCATAACTATAGTACAATATCACAACCAGGATATTGACATTGATACAGTGAAGATACATTTCCATTTTAAGAATTCTTCATGCTGCTCTTTTAGCCACATCTACTGCTTTCTTCCGAGCTCTCCCTTCCCTTATTACTCCTGACAACCACTAATCTGTTCTCCATTTAAAAACTGTTAACATTTCAAGAATGTTCCCTGTATGAAGGGAATCACTGCATGCGGCTTTGGCGACTGACTTTTTAAATTTATCCCATAATGGTCTACAGGTTAGACCAGGTTGGTTTTTATGTGTATCATTTATTATTTATTTATTTTACAAATAGTGCTCCATAAGGTAGATGCACCAGTTTCTTTAACTCTCTATCTACTGAAGGATATCTGGGTTCTTTCCACGTGGAGGCTAATTATGGATAAAATTTCTATAAAAATTGCGGACATATGTTCACGTGAACATGTTTGTATTTTTCTAGAAAAAAATATGCCTAGGAGTACAATTTCTGGGTTTTATAGTAAAGAGAGAGAGAGAGGGAGAAACAGAGAATTTTTTTTAAGACTGTCTAAATTACTTTCTAGAGTGGCTGTACCATTTTTACCTTTTTTTGAACAATGTAAAAGTGATCCAGTTTTTCCACCCTTTCTTCAGTATTTGGGATTGTCATTATGTTTTCTACTTTAGCCATTCTAATAGGTGTGTAGAAATGACTTACTGTATTTGTAATTTGCTTATTCCAGATGTCTAATGTGTTGTGTATATCTTTTCATGTGCTTATTTGTTATCCATTCTTATCTTTTGGTGAGTTTTGTTTAATGGCACAATATATAGTCTAATTTGACATATGTTTCCTAAGCTCTTAAGAAGAATGTGTATTCTGCTGTTGAGATGAGGGGTCTAAAAGTATAAATCCTGTTGGTTGATGTTTTTTGAGTTCCCTCTGTATCTTTGTTAGTTTTCTGGCTAATCATTCTATCACATGCTTAGAAAAATATATCTAAGTCTCCAACTGTATTTTGGGTATATATGCCCAAAATATACAGCTAATATACTTTATTTATTTTTAGTTCTATTTTATTTTGCTTTACATATTTTGCTACTCTTATTTGGGTAGTACATACATATACAGAATTACTATGTCTTCTTGGTTTATTAATCCCTTTATCATTACATAATATCGCTTTTCGTTTCTGATAATTTTTTTGGCTTTAAAATTTAATTTGTCTGGTGTTTATATAATTGCTTTTGTTTTATCTTTATTAATGTTAAAATGATACATATTTCTTTCTTTTATTTTCAATCTACCCATATTGTTATATTTTAAGTGAGCTTCTTGAAAGTAATATACATTTTGGTCATAATTTTTATTTCACTCTGCTAATCTCTGTCTTTTAGTTCATAGGTTTAGATATTTACATTTAATGTAATAATTTATATTTTAGGAATTAAATCTGCAATTTTATTTTTTCTTTTAATTTGTTGCTTTTCAATTTTAACTTTCTTGGCTTTTGTAGTTTACATGAACATATATCAGAATTACAATTTGACTTATCAAAAGTATATTTTAGTGCATTGCTTTGCATAGCTTTCTTAGTAGTTTCTGTAGCTATTCAGTTATATATACATTACAGTCCAATGATGTTATAATTTTACCAGTTCAAATGAAGTACAAAAGCTTATCTCCTTCTATGTCTTTTCACACTCCCAAGTTTCTAATATATTTGTCTTAATTATTTTTCTCCATACATTTAGAACCATATAAAACAAAGTGTTGGATTTTTTTTGCTTTAACACTTAAAGAGAATTTAGAAGATTCAAGAGAAGAAAGAAAGTCTATTGTATTTACCCACATTTTTTCTTATCATATTATTTCTTTTTCTCTGATGTTCCAAAATGTCTTCATTTATTGATTATCTTCTGTTTAGCAAAATTTCTTTAGCCATTCTTTTAGAGTGTAAAGGAAGATTCTTTTAATTTACTTTCATTTGAGAATGTCTTGACTTTTCTCTTCATTCTTGGAGGATATTTTCACTGGATATAGTATTCTAGGTTTGCAGTTATTTTTAATACTTTAAAAATGTTATGTCGCTTTATTTTCACCTTTATGTTTCCGAATGAGAAATCCTCCCTCATTAAAATATTTTCCCCTATTAGTAACATATCATTTCTTTCTCACTGCTTTCAAGAATTTTTTTTTAATTTCAGCAGTTTGGCTAAAATATATTTTGATATAGATACATTTAATTTATATTATATTTAGGATTTGTTCAGCTTCTTAAACCTGTAGGTTTATATCTATTGCAAAATTTGGAATTTTTCAGCCGTTTTTTTTGAGTACTTCTTCAACCCTACTTTCTCTTCTCTCCTTCCACATGTCTGCAATATATTTTAAGGGTAATGGGCAATTTAATCAAGAAACTTATATCTTTTAATGAGAAACAGACCATTCCACAACTTAGCTGTTTGTAACAATTAGCCCACAACTAATTAGTTCACAACTCAGTGGAATGACAAATTTTCTCTGTCTCAGCATAGCAGTGCTTTTCCTGGCCTCAGATGGTCTTACTCAAACATCTTTAGTTAGCCGCTAGATTAACTGGAGGCTAATTGGTCTAGGAGGTCTGTACTGGAATGGCTTCTCTCTACTTCAGATGTTCTCCCCTTTCTAGGAGACTAACATGAGCTTTCTCCCATGTGTTGGAAGTGTTACAAGAGCTGTAAGAAGCAAAAAACCAGTTGTGTAAGAGTTTTTCAAGGCCCTGCTGTTGTTACGCCTGCCAGTGTCTGATTGGAAAATAAATCACAAGAGCGACCCAAAGTCAAGGGATGAAAAAAAAGACTACACGTCTTAATGGCAGGAGAAGAATTTTACCATGTACCCTCGGGCTACTATGATCAGATTCACCTTTTTAAAAGATTATTTGATGCCACAAGAGGTATGAATTGCAGAAAGCAAGAGTTGATACTGGGAGACCAGTTGCAATACAAGGAGAGAAAGAAATGGAGATTAAAAATACACTTAGGAACTAGTATTGACAAATGATTGATTACGTGTGAAGAGGCAAGAAAAGGTAAATCATGCATTACTATCAGGTTTCTGTCTTGAGCAAGTTGGTGAATACAGTGACATTTATTGTATTGGAAACCCTATAAGTGGCAAGATAAAGAATGGGTGATTACTTCAGGTATTGGATAAGTTGTATCCGGCTACTCAAAAGCATTCAAGTGGAAATGTTGACTGTATAGCTCAATATAGGACCAGGATCTTGGAAGAAAGTTCTGGCTGAGAGAAAAAGATCTGCAAGTTATCAACTTACTTACTATAACTTTCACTATAGGAATGGATGAGTTAAATGCTAATATATGTAAGAGTTGTATGGTTCTAAAAATATAAGTGATGGAACAAATGCAGAATTCCATTGGGATTAACAATTTTAACTGTATTCAGAAACATATTTTTATATTTTGCTATTTTATTCAGCACAAATATATTTAGCATTTGATTAAAAGATGTGTATATCTTGAGACAAATAAATGAAAAATTTAATCTTAGTTATTGCCAATAGTGCTATATGTCTTGCCACTTCTAGATTTCATGAATAGAGAGACAAGCTACATGATGTGTATATTTGTAACAAGGAGTCAGGGTTACATGAGCATAGGATCACATCCCTCATTATTTTAGTACCTATTGACACAAATTTAAATTGAATTTAGTCTGTCTAATCTGGGTTGCCAGCAAGAACCAAAGCAGTAAAATGATGAGAAGATAAGATTCAAAATTATTTGAGATAATATTTGGTTTAGTTTCAACTGGTGAGGATGAACTAGATGTCTGAAGGTCAGAGATTATGACCAGCCAGAATTTCTGAACATATGTAACTTTTTTTATATGTGCATATTTCTTAGTGTATATATGAATCTTTAAAATCTAGGAAAAGTTAGAATAAAATACAAAGATAGTTTTTAAAAAAGTAAATTAAAATTATTTTTTATCTTGGGAAGAAATCTAGATATCAATTATTTTATATATGTGAAATTTAATAGAGTTTGACATGTCTGAGTGACAGCCTAGTAAATCCATCCTAAAACATGTTTTTGAGTAATTGATTCAGTAGGGTGATTTGTAAGTTAAAAATCTTGCTTAGTTTATGTATGGTATATTTTTAACATTTATACAGACTTTAATTGTATTGTATTAACAGTTAATTTCTTGAATCTATAAAAATCCTAATATGTGAGAAGACTGTTTGTCAGAAAATCAAAATATTTAAATTGAATGCAAAATATATTTATAAATTCTGTTGAAAATGCTTGATTAGTTTAACTATCTTAAAATGTGACCAGGTAGTATTCAAAGTCCCTCTTGTAAACGTGACCAAGTAGTATCCAAGGTCCCTTTAAAGATGCTCATGTTTCTAGATTTACACATTGACTAGGAACACTAGCAGAATAGAATGTGACTATGTTGAATAGAAACACAAGCAGAATGAATAGAATTTGCCAGTTAAGCTTGAGTATATAAGAAAGAAGTCAGGTTTTTAATTTGTAACATCAGCAAGTTGAATTTAAAATAAAATCGTAAAACTGTAAAGTCTTTCTTACATACAAATTCTACCCTAAGCTCAATACAGGTAGAAAACAAGTTAGAAGACTGTTGCATAAAATGAAAAAGTCAGACTTTTAGTCCCCCACAAGAAGCGGGGGGGACTCTTTTGGAGACCATGCAATGGGATGTGAAATGATACATACACAAAACTATAGGCAGAATGGGATGCTGGAGCTCTTGGGAGGGAATGAATCTTAGGATGTGCAACGTCTTCCTGAGGTTAATGCTAAATACAGTGACCAAGAACAAAGACAAAATTGATAGATCACAAACAGCAGGGTAGTAGGACAATCCCTCTTTAACTCCCCTCTGGGACATCTGGATCCACATTTTGCTGGGTAACAAACTCCCATTCAGCTTTCTCACTCCCTCTGAGTTCAGTCTTCTGTAAGAGGAAAGGTGAGAAGAGTTTAAGAATGAGCCTGTCTACATGAGTTGGGGTAGTGTGGAGGAATGGGTGCTACAGAACAAACCAGGAGCTCATAAGAGCAAATTGGAATCCTACTCACGTGGAGCTGGCTTGTTCTATTCCTTTAGTCCCCCAAATTGAAAAGATACAGTAAGTATCTTCTTTGTTTCATACTCTCTCGATCATACGTGATCCTCTATACATGTATATAATTCTACATGTCTTTGAGACTCATGATTAAAACTTTCCCTTCTCTATTCCCAACCACCGACATTTTAGTCTTTCTACATTTATTAAAAAAAAATCTGACTGGTAATCTTTCTCTTCTTATTAGGCCCTTTTTCCATCCTGGGTGACTTCTGTGTCATCAATACCTTGCTCTACAATTCCTTAACATTCTCATCTAAAATGATTATCTTTTTCCATGCCAATGCAGCCATTTACTCCCATGGCCTCATCCTGAACCTTGTTCCTTGGAACTATTCTGCATCTGACACTGTAGAGACAAAATCACAGAGAGCATAACAACCCAGCTTTCTATACTTCGAATATTAATCAAGTCTATTTTTCTTCATGCTTACCATCACCTACCTGTTACTCATTCATCCCATTATTATTTCTTTTCTAGATTATTGCTTCTACCTCTTAATTGATCTCACTGGTTCTAATGTGTAAGTCATTTCTGTTTATTCTCCTATATTCAGTGTTCTTTCTATATAAAATGCAAATTAGATTATTGTCCTTAGGACAGTTTCTAGACTTTGAACATATGTACTTTGAGCCCATTTATTATTTTTTTCATTTCAACTCTCATATTGCCCCACTTTCATCTTTTCATTTCTGCAAGATTGAAATTCACTGAGATCTGCAGGGATTCCACATGCTCTTACCTATAAGCCTTAATATACACTTCAGTCTGAGATATCAAACTGTTCCTACCTGCCAGTTCTGTCTCCACCTTACTCTCCCCTTTTAGCTCTTTTCTACATACTTAGTAGGTTCTAACTTAAATTTTACTTTTTAAATTAAAGCTTCCCTAAAATGCCACTAGCCTAGACACCCCACACTGAATGTAGTACTCTTATATTTAAGCTCCTACAGCATCCTCTCCTTCATAGTCAGATAGTGTATTATACTTTATTATAATTGTATTTTTCTTTGTAGGTTCTTTAATCAACATACATTTGAACTACTTGTGAACAGTTAGAAATTCTTAAACGTCTCTACTCTTAACTGTCTATATGTTATGGTTTGAGGAAGGAATGCAGTGCTATATTCTCAAAAACTTTCTCACCTCAGGCTTGTATTGTATGTTTACTTGATGAAAAATATTTATACTGTAAGGGGGACAGTTTGAGGGAAATGAAAAACCAAGATTCACTGATAATTATGTAATTTTAATATTTATTGTTTCATGAACCCCTATTTTAGTGCATATGCTAATACATTGGTATTAGCAGGGCCTATATTAATATCAGTAAAAGCTAACATTTATTAATTACCATATACTAGTCATCATGGCACTTTGCATCATTTGCTCATTTGTTCCTTCACACTTTATTCAAAAGTAGGCATTACTCTTTGTCCTAATCCATTTTCTGTTGCAATAACGGAATGCCTGACACTAGAAAATGTACAAAGAAAAGAAATTTTTCACTGTTCTGGAAACTGGAAAGTCCAAGAGCATGGCAGCAGCATTTGGTGAGGGTGATCCAATGGCAGAAGGCAGAAGTGAGCTCATGAGACAGTGAGCACAAGAGTGAGCTGAGTTCACTTTTATAACAACCAACTCTCATTAAAACTAACTCACTCTCATGAAACAGCATTAATGCACTCATGATCCCATCAGCTCTTAAAGGTCTCAACTTTTAATGTAGTTACATTAGCAATTAAGTTTCCAACATATAAAATTCGGGGGACACATTCAAATCATAGCACTCTTATAATCACAATGTACAAAATGAGAAAATTGAAGCTAATAAAGTTTAAGTAACTTGTCAAAGGTTTATGATTTCTCCAAGTGGTGAAGCCAAGAGGCACACTCAGATGCTTAGGTTCCAGGGCTTGCCCCCTGAACCACTCACATGTTTTAGCAAGAGAGTAACTTCTATATGATGGGAAAACAGTGGTTATGTGTGAAATAATGTGATTTCAAGAAATCGGCATGTAAAGTAGAAACAAGATCCTATATACCATTTTTCAAGCTGATTCTATTTATTTATTATCACCTGAATAGCTTGTACTACCTGTAATATTGAACAACATTAAATATTTTTATTTTATATTGACATTCATGATAAAGAGACTTACATTATTGATCTAGGAGATGAAAATGGAAAACACTGCTTGCCATTCTTTTTATCTAATAAAAAGTAACCAAGTATCTTGTGAAAAATACATTTACTTAATGAGGAAATATCATACAGCCTCCCAGGGCAACAAAATCAAGCACCTTGCCAAGAGCTTATTCAAGAACTATGGATTGGATAGTCCCAAATTCTTAATTAAGTGCCCTTTCCTCTAAATTCCCTGAAGTGTAGTCCAATTTACTAATAGCTACAAATATAATTGGCACAGAAATGACTTCTTTTGCACTAAAACATCACATATGCCAAGGGAATGAGTACAACAACCGACTGGTGACAGTGATTCTCTAAAGTCTGGGTTATTAAACTAAGCTCACAAATCCAAGAACAAAACTCTTGTGAGAAAGATCTATACACTATGTGATTGGGATTTGTGAAATAGGTGGCAGACTGAGAGGAAGAGATGACAAATGGGGATGGCTAATACATTTTCCATTTTAGGAGCAGAATAGCTTTCTGCATTTCTGTACTTTTGTTTATTCATTTACTCGTATGTTTGTTTGTTTACTCATTCATGCATGGATGGGTGCATTTTTATGCTTTATATGATGAATGCAAATACTTCGGTCCAGGGGAGAGACAGGTATTTTTACTCAAAGAGAAGTACAACTCTTCTCTAGAAATGCTGGACCCACCACCCAACTTAGCAAATTCAAAGTGTCCAGTCATCCTAACCTGTTTATTTAAAAACAAAAAGACAAATAAATAAATTACATAAGAGTCTTCTTCACTGTTACATTAATTCTGTTTGTATTATTTATGTATTTGCAAATAATCCTGACTTAAAATGAGTATGGCATTATTGTAAAATAAAATTTAATTTAAATATCATAAAATGGCATTAAGTTTGGGAAATTTAGAACAAAACACAAATCCTGTTTTTACCACCTTCTACTTGTATACATTTCTATAATTCTCTTATTTTCTGAAGCTTAAATTTTTCATCTACAAAATGAGGATATTGATACCTCTCCTATTTCAAGAAGATTAAAGATTAAATTGAGAAAATTTTGTAAACTCTAAAGGATTATGAACGTGTTTATAATTAAAATAGTATGTTGTCTATTATTTTCCCAGTTAAGTCTTAGTAGCACTCACAATCACTAAATCAGGATTCATTTAGATTGTATCAGTCAGAAGGCTCCAGAGATCTCTTAATGAGATTATACAAAAGCAAATATTTTATCCAGTATTGAAATGCATCACCATTGAAAGTTAATAGATCAATTGCCTAATAGGAACAATAACTGTAATGGTTTACAACAGAAATATCTCTTTCAACTGACATTCTAAAGGGAGTTCAGTGGGAGGGAAACAATTATTCAGAGTGTTTGTGCTCAGAATTACAAAAAGTGCCCTAGAATCTTAAATAAGTTTGAGTAGACAGATGTTTAAAGTTGCATACATCAAGGCTAAAAAAATGTTTTTCCTACTTTTGTTTTAAACTAAAAAAACTAAACTTTAAAAAATTATATTTTGAATTAAATGCTGGGGGAAAATCTCATTTTAGTAGCTCCTAAGCCCTAGGCTTTTGGAGGCTCAGAGAAGTTAAATAATTTATCCAAGTTATAATGGTTGAGATACAAGCCTATACAGCTTTTGGTGATGATCCTTATATTTTAGCCATTACACAAAATTCATCTCAGAGTGACAGACAGCAGATCATAGTTTTATGTAACTTTTCTCAAATAATTATTCCGAATAAGCTTTTATTTTCTAAAGCTCGTAAAAGATTATTTGTGATTCTGGAGTCTAGATTCTAGGCAGTTAGGACCTGAAGAATTTTGCTGTCCTTTCAAAACTGGTCCAACTACACAATAGTCTTGGCTGCTTTGTCACTTAAATAAAAGGTCAGAATCAAAATACAAAGACAAGATTGAATATGAGATTTTCAACTAAAATCTATCCAAATTCTAACCAAAATAAAAATAACTAGTAAGGAATATAATATGCTGGTGTCGAACTAGGTGGAGGCAGAGAGAAAGGATAGAACATTAAAATAATTTTCACATTTTACTTAGCAAGCAAGCAAGAAAGAAAGTAAACATATCTCCTACATTATTTTTCATACCATTTGGGTAGTTTTAAGATGTCAGAGAGCAGTATTTTTCATTTCAAGTGATCATGCCTCCTTTGAGTTAAATTTTTGTAATAGCTAGAAGTTTTTTACCTTCCAAGATTCTTTCTGAGCAATGAATTTAAAAAAATCTTGTAATGTTATTTTTAAAAATGCTTGATGTTATCCTTATTTAAATGATTTAGATAGTCTGTCCTCTAAACATATTTATGTGATTTCACTTGCACAGTGTGCTTGAGTATTTGTTTTTCACTTAGCACTGTGTTACAGTGATAGGCAGCAATATTATTTTTTAACTCTATTTGCACATTTTGTATAAATTGGCAGAGGATTTATGTATGTGAGACTTACAGAAAAAATAATTAACATATAAATTATAGTGAAATAATTTAAATAATTCAAATGCCAAAATATCTGGTAGATCCCTAAGAAGAAGAGAGATCTGTTAGATCTGGGCTGGTTTCAAAAAGTATGCCTTGTATTTTACATCAGCAAGGGTTAAGAGAATAAGGGCTTGAGAGTGGTACTGTGATGTGAATAGATACATTTGGTCATATTATGAAGGGCTTCAGTGCTCGCCTAAAGGGTTTGTAATGTGCTTGGCTGCCTTACATGGTAGTAATTTGGTCATCTTTCAAGATGTTGATGAAGAGGCTTCCTGTCAGATACTGTGCTATACAGCCTCTTCTGTTTCATAGAAGAATGAGTTAAATCAGCCACTCACATTGTTCTTTTTTATTTGAAAACATTTAATTGAAAAATGAAGATTGTATACGTTCAAAATATGCAATGTAATGCTTTGATATATATAAACATTGTGTAATGATGATCACAATCAAATTAATGTTGTACATTAGATCCCCAGAACTTTGTCATCTTACAACTGAAAGTTTGTCTTTCAACCAATACTGCCTCATTTCCTCTTACCCCCCAGCCCCTGACAACCACCATTCCATCCTTTGTTTCTATGAGTTCAACTTTTTCAGATTCCACACACAAGTGAGATCATACAGTATTTGTCTTTCTGTGTCTGGCTTATTTCACTTAGCATAGTATCTTTCAGTTTCATCCATATATTGCAAATCATGGGATTTCCTTCTTTTTAGGTCTAAATAATATTCCATTACTATATACAATCACATTGTGTGTGTGTCTGTGTGTGTGTGTGGGTGTATATATATATGTGTGTATATACACTATATACAATCACATATGTGTGTGTGTGTGTGCTCTCGTGTATATATATACACACATATGTATATATACACACATATATATACACACATACACACACACACACACACACACACACACACACACACACAGAGCTTCCATGAGATACCATTCAAAATCCATTATGGACAACTCTCACCTTAACTTGTCTTCTCCTCAGAAACCCCTTTGGTTCAATTTGCATCTGTTAATTATATGAGACTCAATATTCCATTGACATCCTCTTCGCTTTATTTCCCATCCTTTCCAAATTCCAACTAAGAAGTCTTGAAACAAGATTTTCATATTCATTTTGTTCCTTCCATGGGCATTATTTAGCTTCAGAGTTCAAAAGGCGCAACTTCAAAGTAACCGTTGTTCCCATCACCTAAAATGGAAATGATTGTCCATAGGAAAATGATTTTCACAACACATTTTCTGTGTCCATTAATTTTTTGACAGACTCTTAGGTTGTTCCTGTATCTTGGCTTGTGAATAACACTTCAATGAATATGAGAGTGCAGACATCTCCTCATAGAACCCAACAATCCCATATGAATATATGTCCACCTTTCTCTGTTTACAAACCTTGCCTCTTATTTTATAATTCACCTCTTCTATTCATATTCTGTATATCTGTATTTCCTAAATTGTTACTAAAACATGTATTAACTACATTTATATTTGTTATGAAAAATTGTAGCCACACTAAATTGGTAAATGGTATTTTATATAAATCTCTTTACTACAGAACTCTTAAAAACTTTCAGTATTCTTATGTTCATATTGATTCTTCAAAAGTAAAACACTTTGCAGAGTTTGCTAATTTTTTTGATCTTGGAAATAAGTCCCCCCCATCCCAAACACACTCCCCACAAAGAATGCTATGGGATTTAATGATCTAAAGAACAACTTCAATAAATGCCTAAGTAACATATTCAAGAGGGTGTGCTAATAGTGAAATTTTACAAATCAGAGTGTTTTAATTGTATTATTCAATAGATACAAATAGGAGCCTTTCCAGTCAATATTCAGAATAGATTGCCCACAAGACAGTGAGATACCTCATAGTCATAAGGAATTAATATATTTTTCAATGGTAATCTAGACAATCATATTTCAGATATGTGCTTGTCTTCTTGAACTTTGCACATGCTGAGTAAATAATGGTTAAGATTCAGGAAAGAAAATATGATAATTAGAAAATTATTGCCTAACTGATTTATTCTTTGATAATTGGCAATCCTTTACAAGGCACTTTGCTCGATGATCAATTATTTTAGAAGGCAATCCAATAAATGAAAATATGCTTTAAATATTTAAACCATTTTGAGCTTTTTTATTTTTTTTTCGTATGTTGAGAGATAGGGGTCTACTTTCATTCTTTACATGGATAATCAGTTTTCTCAGCAACATTTCTTGAAGAAAGTGTCCTTTATTCAATGTATGATCTTGTCATGTTTGCCAAAATTTCGCTGGCTGTAAACGTGTGGATCTATTTCTGAATTCTCTACTCTCCATTTCATTGGTCTGTGTGTCTGTTTTTAAGCCAGTACTATGCTGTTTTGGTTATTAGAGCTGTGTAGTATATTTTGAAGTCAGGTAGCATTATACCTTCATCTTTGTTCTTTTTGCTCAGAATTGCTTTAGCTGTTTGTGGTGTTTTGGGGTTCCATACAGATTTTGGGGTTGTTTTTCCTATTTCTGTGAAGAATGTCATTGGTATTTTGGTAGAAATTGCATTGAATCTGTAAATCTTTTTGGGTAGTATGGTCATTTAAATAATGTTAGTTCTTCCAATCACTGAACATGAAATGTCTCTTCATTTTTTCTTATGTTGTCTTCTTCAATTTCTTTCATCACTATTTTGTAGTAGTCGTTGCAGAGATCTTTCACCTCCTTGATTAAATTTATATCTAGGTATTTTTTGGTAGCTATTATAAATAAGATTGCTTTCTTTTTTTTCAGCTAGTTTATTGCTGGTGTACAGGAACATTACTGATTTTTATGTTGATTTTGTATCCTGAAACTTTACTTGATTTATTTATAAGTTCTAAGTGGTTTTGATGCAGCTTTTAGCTTTCCCAGATATGAGATCATGTAATCTGCAGAGGGACAATTTGACTTCCTCTTTTTCAATTTGGATGCCCTTTGTTTCTTTCTCTTGCCTAATTGGTCTGGCGGGGACCTCAAGTACTATTCTGAATCAGAGTGATGAAAATGTGCAGCTTTGTTTTATTCCAGTTTTAGAGGAAAAGCTTTCAGCTTATCCTCATTCAGTATGATGTTAACTGTGCATCTCTCATATACTGCCTTTATCGTATTGAGACACATTTCTTCTACATTGAATTTCTTAAGAATCTTCTATCATGAAGAGATGTTCAATTTTATCAGATGCTTCTTCTGCATCTATTGAGATGATCATATTTTTTGTCCTTCATTCTATTACATTATGTATCACGTTTATGGATTTACATATGCTGAATCATCACTGCATTTCTGGGATAAATATCATTTGATAATGATGTATGATCTCTAGGATTCCGTTTGCTAGTATTTTGCTGAAAACTTTTGCATCTATGTCTATCAGGGATATTGGACTTTAGTTTTCTTTCTTTGTTGTGTTCCTGTCTGTTTTTGGTATCATGGTAATTCTGATATTGTAGAATGAGTTAGGAAGAATTCTCTACTCTTCAATATGTTTGAATTGTTTACGAAGAATTGGTGTTAGTTCTCCTTTAAATGTTTGGTAGAATTTAGCAGTGAAGCCATCTGGTGTTTGATTTTACTTTGTTAAGAAACTTTGTATTATTGTGTCAATCCCATTACTTGTTTTTCCTCTATTCACATGTTCTATTTCGTCCTGGCTCAATCTCAGTAGGCTGTATGTGTCTAGGAATTTACCAGTTGTTCATAATAGTTCATACTGGTCTTTTTTATTTCTGTGGTGTCAGTGGCAATGTCTCTTCTTTTGTTTCTAGTTTTATTTAGATGGATATTCTCAGTTTTTCTGTTTGTTTAGCTAATCACTGTTGATTTTGTTTACTTTTCAGAAACGAAATTTTCATTTTGGTTATTTTGTATCTCTTTTCGTCTCTATTTTGTTCAGTTCTGCTATTATCTTTATTATTTCTTTCCTTCTACTCTTTCAGGGGTTTAATTTGTTCTTGCTTTTTTTAATTTCTTGAGGTGCATGATTAGGTTATTTATTTGAAATTTTTCTGCTTTATTGATGCAAGCAGTTTTTTGCTATAATCGTCCCTCTTGGTATTACTTTTGCTATATCCCATAGGTATGTTTTGTTTCAGTTTTCATTGGTTTCAAAAAATGCTTTTATTTCATTCTTCATTGACCCCTTGATCTTTCAGAAACATGTCTAATATTTAGATATTTGTATAGTTTCTAAAGTTCCTCTTATTACTGATTTCTAGTTTGATTCCAATGTGTTCTGAGATGATACTTAATGTAATTTTAATTTTTAAGAATTCATTGAGATTTGTTTTGTGTCCTAACATATGGTCTATCTTAGAGAACATTCCATATGCTGATGAGAAAAATATATGTTTTTCAGCTACTCAGTGAAATATTCTATAAATGTCTGTTAGATCCATTTGGTATATGGTGCCATTTAAGTCTGATGTTTCTTTTTTAAACTTCGGTCTACATGGTGTGTCCAATGCTAAGCATGGGGTGTTGAAGTCTCCAACTATTATAGTATTGTGGTGTATCTCCCCCTTTAGTTCTAACAGTATTTGCTTTATATAGTTGGGTGCTACAGTGCTCATGCATCCTCTTATTATTTATCTTTGAATGTTGGTGGTTTGTTTACTTTTTGGTAATGATAAGGTTTGATTCCTTTCTGTAACAACATTTGATTTATTTCTCTTTCTCATTTGTGTATCTGCTCTACTGGTGAGTCTATACTTCCACATGTTTTCATGATGGTAGATATTATCTTTTTACTTTCAAATATAGAACTGCCTCAGTTACTTTTTTTTTTTTTTTTTTTTTTGAGACGGAGTCTCGCTCTGTGGCCCGGGCGGGAGTGCAGTGGCCAGATCTCAGCTCACTGCAAGCTCCGCCTCCTGGGTTCACGCCATTCTCCTGCCTCAGCCTCCTGAGTAGCTGGGACTACAGGCACCCGCCACCTCACCCGGCTAGATTTTTGTATTTTTTAGTAGAGACGGGGTTTCACCGTGTTAGCCAGGATGGTCTTGATCTCCTGACCTCGTGATCCGCCCGTCTCAGTCTCCCAAAGTGCTGGGATTACAGGCTTGAGCCACCGCGCCCGGCCTCAGTTACTTCTTGAAGGACTAGTTTAGTTGTGATGAAGTTCCGCTGCTTTTGCATGTCTGGTAAATACTTTATTTCTCCTTCATTTCTGAAAAAAAAAAAAAAAGTTTGACTGGGTATTGTATTCTTGCTCAACAATTTTTTTTTCCTTAGTGCTTAGACTATATCATCTCATTCTCACATGGCCTGGAAGGTTTCTGATGAGAAATCTTCTTTTATTCTGATGGAGATTTCCTTATATGTGACTAGGCAGTTTTCTCTTGCTATTTTTAGAATTCATTCTTTGGCTTTTGACAGTTTGACTATAATATGCCTCTGAGAGGACCTTTCTGGGTTATATCTATTTGAAGATCTTGAGTTTCTTATATCTAGATGCTCATATCCTTTCCAGGATTTGGGACATTTTTATGTTATTTTATTTAATGGTTTTTAATGCATTTTGCCATCTCTTCTGCTTCTGAAACCCTCAAAATTTGAAAATTTATTCATTTAGTGGTGCCACATTTATCTTGTAGGCTTTGTAATTCTTTTTTATTCATTTTTGTTAAAGTCTGACTTGGTTATTTCAAAAGATGTGTCTTAAAGTTCATAAATTCTTTCTTCTTGATCTAGTGTATTGTTGAAGCTCTAAATTATACTTTTTTATTTTTATTTCATTGAACTTTTCACTTCCAAGAGTTCTGTTTGGCTCTTTTTTATGACATCTCTCACTTTGTTGAGTTTCTCACTTCTATTATTAATTATTTTCCTGATTTTATTGAATTGTCTAACTGTTCTATTATGTTTTTCTAAGTTTCCTTAAGATCATCGTTTTTTAATTCCATTTCATGCGTTTCACAGATTTATATTTTTGGGATATATTACTAGAGAATTATTATATTCCTTTCAAAATATCACATTTCTTTTTTTTTTTTTTTTTTTTGCTTTTATTTCCTTACATTAATATCTACATGTCTGCTAGAATGGTTGTTTTGAATTATATGGAGGTACTTTCATAGGAAAAGACTTTTTCCTGTAGATGTGTCTTATAGGTCAGCTGTGTGGGATGTTTTTGGCTTTGGTTCTAGGTGGGCACAATAGTATAGTTTGCATTTGATAAATTTGGCTGTCCCCAACATCAGTGGTGTCTGTGAGTGCCTCAGTGGCCTAGCTGCAGGTGTTTGTAAAGTCTGTGGCACAGATTTACCGAGGGCGGGTCCTGGGCAAGCTGGTCTTTGGGGCCCAGGGAAGTGAATGCAAACACATGACAGCTCCACTGCTGGAGAAGCCAGTGTCATCAGCAACAGTCATGGTGGGCCCCAGGCAGGCCAATCTTTGAGATGCCAGGGGGCACACAGAAGTGCACAGCAGCTTCATCTCCAGAAGGGTGTGGTTGCTGGTGGCGATGAGAGCAGGTCCTGGGAGAGCAGCTCTCCAGTTCTGTGTCATGATTAAGTTGGCTCTCTTTTACTAGGGGCTGCCTCCTTGCTGTGCTAGACTTCCTGTGCCTCGGGGTGTAGGGCACTGCATGGGTCCATGTCGTAGGTCATATCTGTATAGCTGGGTCCAGGTGGTGTTTTAATGTTGCAGCCCTCTGAGTGAATGCAGTGGGATGTTGGCAGGACCCCAGGGATGTGAAGATGCTGGAACTACTGGGCCCCAGGGCAGGATGTAGTCTAGGAGTGACTCTCCTCTCAGAATGATGATGTGATGCAGCAGCCTAGGTGGGTGGGTGGAGGGACCCAGTATGGATTCCCCCTCTGGAATAATGCAGTGTGTGGTCTTTAGGCAGATTTCCATACAAAGTTCAATACCTGTAAGGGCTGTGGAGCTCTTCTCTGGTAGGATTGCAGGCATCCATGGTAGCAATGGGGACTGCTGGAGACCTCCCACTTACCTTTTCCCCACAGTGGGGACTCTGTCGGCTCCAAATCAACCTCAGGTGTGGCCTTCCTTTCTGTCTGTATGCTGCCATCTCAAGTCTGTGCTTCTGTGGGCTTTCATCACTTCTCTGCTGAATTTCAGTATTCTCCTCTAGACACTTGATTTAACTTGTGGTTAACTACTTTTTGTTTTGGTATTTCTTTGTGGAGTAGGCAAGTGCTGAATACCTCTAGTCGGCAATCTTGATGATGTCTCCTCATTTATATGTTTTAGAAAAGTTTTCCCTCAGTTGTTCCAGCCTTACAGGTGTGATTTCCATAAAACTACCATGGTCAGATTTAAGGTTTTTTTTCCCTAGAATTTGTCTTGCCTTAATTTCTTCAGTCAGAAGAACTCCATGTTTCCCTCCAAGGGCTGCTTGAAGAACAGTCTTCTCTTCCCAGCCTGGCAGTATCTCTGATGTTATGTAAAAGTATTCTGTGTACCAGACATTGACCAGTCGTTTTTGTTTGGATCATCTCCCCCTGTTGAACTTCTGTTCTTTAAGTTCATCATTCAGTGGCAGCATTACATCACCATATGATTCCCACTTTGGAAAAGGTGTATCAAGACCTGACACTACTGGCAGCATCACACTCTGCAGGTGCCTACCCTTGTTATTAGGAAAAGAAAAGGTGAATTGAACTATCTGCCACTATGAGAAAATTTCACTAAGATCTAAAGACCCGTTAAAAGAAAAATAACATGTCATCAATGCCTCACAGTAATTGGGAATATTGAAATTTTATTTTCTCCTTGGCACAAGAAAACCTAGCTAGAAGAACTAGCCATTGATGCATTTCCTTGCACTCTTTTCATTGGGATTTCAAACATCTGTCCTGCCTCTCAGCATTGAGATCTGGGAGTGAGGGAGCTCAACATTACATCCTCTGCCTTCAACCCAGCGATTTCTATGACGGAATTCAAAGTCCAGTCAAGAAAAAGGGAGAAGAGGTGAGAGGCCAACATATGTTGTTAAACCTTTCAGTGAGGACTTTAGGAAGTGTCAAGGAATAAAAAATGATTTTAGTTTAACCTTGGGTCTATCAACTGAGGACAGAACAAAATCATGGCCATAAAGCCTTTGCTGTTGTAAATAAGAAAAGTAAACATTATTATACGGCAAAAGCATATTGTTTAATTTTTTCATCAAAGTTCAATGGAAGAAAAAGCAAATTTGTGCCATATATGGGAATTACATAAAGAAAGAATATTAATGTCTAGTTTTCAAAAAATTTAATGCAGAATTCAAGGAGAAATCTATGGCACTAGATTTTTTTCAAATGACTAAATTTTATACTAAGTCAAGAAAAATCGTACCTTTCAAATAGAATTGTACACTTAAACACATAGGCATATGCATGCATGCATACACATACACACTCACACACCACACAATTAGTGACTGAGGGATTACTATATTCTTGGCAGGCACTGCCAATGTGCGTGGTTTTTAATAATGTTCATTGCTCTTATTCAGGTCACTATCTATAATTCAGACTTTTCAAAAACACTCCACTTTGTAGGTTTTTAGTGTGCTATTTTTAGTGATAAAGAGTTGCCATTAGGAAGAAAGAAATATGGTTCTCCCTCTTTTGTTAAAAGATACCTATTTTGCGGCAGAAATGCTTATGTATTTTTTACTTGTTCTCTGACATTTACTTAAACTTTGACATGGAAAGTTTGATGTCTTTTATAGAAAATTACTCCATTTTTACCTTTTTTTGTTGTTAAAATGACTAGGTGCTGTTATGTTATCACTGTTTTAAATGCAAGCATGTCTTAAAATTCCTAGCTATTTTAGGCAGATCATTCAAATCTTTTGAACGACATTAATACACCATTTTCAGGGAAGCTACGTTTATTGAATCTTTCAAATACTCTCTGCTTAGCTTGGCTGTCATCACACCATCAGTTGTGTGGTATATAAATAACCTCACTTTAACATGTGAGAAATAATAAAAAAGGACTCCTTGTGGATGTTAAGATGGGAAATTAAACTCCAGGTGCTTCTCAGAGTTATTTGGGACATTTTCCAGTTGTCAATATGGAAATCCTGTCACTCAGGGCAGGGGTCTGTTGTCATGGGGAAGCCAAAGCTGCATCATTTGACAAGTTGGCAGTGGTTATAGTTGGTAGAAAAAGAAAAACATGGAGACAGGTATTAGAAGATGGCTGTTCGCCAGGGATTGATGTACTGGTTTGAAAATAAATCAATTATTCTTCTCTTCATTTTATAAACTTTTGTTTGTGCAAAAAGATTATGGTCTTTTAGGCACATAAATCATAAAACTTAGATACAACCATGTCTCGTAACCACATAAATGCACATACATCCATATATCTAATTGATTAATTACCCTCTTTGAAATAATGATGTGTTAGGTGAAAAATTTAGTATTAAGGTGAAAAATTTAGTATTAACATTACCTTGGCTATGACTTACAAGCGAGTTAAATGCTGAATTGTTAGGTAAGAAGTTTAAAATCTTCTTTTGCTCAGTTTTAGTGAGAGTGTGGTTTCCGTTAAAGATATTGGATTCCATTCCATTTCTGCAGTACCCTCGAGGAGGTTAACAACTAGGCAGAGTTCAGAGAAGAGCAAGGGATGCTGAGAGGATTGAGGAATTGATTTGTCAACAAAACAAAACCCCCCATGCCACCCTTAAAGTAGTGTGTCAATTATTAATTTCCCTTTAAATTCAGGAGGGCAGCCTCTATCTAGTTACTCACTAGGTGGAGAATGAGACATTGCTCTCTCTAATGAAAAACCCACTATAACCCAGATTTGGCATAAAGCTATCAGGACTCAGACCCTGCTTAGGGTATTTTAACATTTGGAATTATTAGACTGTGTGGCATTGTCCAATCTCTTCTATTGAATGACATCTTTGCCTGACTCTTAGGAGTATAAAAAAGTAACCTTATTTCTATTTTTTTCTTCAACCAGAATTATCTTTATTTCTAAATGAGAGTAAGAATACTTGGACTTCTAAAATACATTTCTAAAACAGGCTACTGTGGTAAAACAATATATAATCAAGTAGAAAAGGTATAAAGGAAGCTATTTCCTCTATATCAACTGAACGAGCTACTTTCAAAAGTATTCTTTTGAAGATAGAGGACATAGGATCTCTTTTTCCCATACAGAGTTAAACAATGTGAGGATGTGCATTGTGGCAAAGCCTTGTTCAGATTTAATTTTGCTCCTTGAGGTTTGTCAATCACAGTTCCTTGTACAGAGTGAAGTCTTAGTAAACATATGCTTTTAAAATAATATTTATGTAAATCTGTTCTAAGCAGGGCATAGAACTCTTGAAGATTTATAGTGGAAAATTTTGAGAGAATGTCTAAAATTTTAAAAGGCAAAGTCCAACCTATAACCTAGAAACCTACATAGTAGATTGAATTTGAGATAGAAAATACAGTTGGTATAATTTAAAAAACTATAATTTGATTCTTAGGTAAGTTTTAGAAAATTAAAAGGTAGGCTGAATATTGAATATTTTATACTATGGAATATATTAATATACAATTTTTCACAAAACAAAGTGATATACAATTTATTTGGAATAAGCTAGAAAAATATATGCATATACAATATAATAAGTTTAAAATAAATGTTGGGGTTAGGGGAGAGGGCAGGAATTGGCCTTAAACGAACACACACTATGTTAATGATCCTATGCTAGGCACATTATTCCCAGCAATTTCTAAACAAGGAAATTGAGGCTCAGTGTTTGTGACATTTGAATTCACTAAGTGCACCACAGATAAATAGACAAGTCTGTTAAATTCTAAAATCTAAATTTTATCATAGTTACTTACTACTTTACAGTAAGAGTTTTAAAATATTGCATACCTGCTTTTTTTAAATCAATTGTTACACGTGCAAAAACAAATCTTAATACTATAATTCATTCATGCTTAAAGTTTGCCTGTCCATCCAATTGTGCTGTTCACTGTTTTTCCTAACCTTTCCCTTGCCATCTGCTCACCCACACTGCTGACTTTTCCTACCAGCAGGTGTCAAGTTTGTTCAATCTGTTCAACTCTGATACTCTTCAACTCTGACAAACTTCAGTCAGGCCCCTCTGAGCCCTTTTCTTGACTGGGTCTCAATCTCAGGTTTCCGTCTTAGTCCTTGCCTTGCCTCCCAGTTTTAGTAAAAATCCTGCTAAGTCAGGTTTTAAGAAATTCTCCACCCTTACTCTCTGATCACATTTGATATCAGATCAAATTCTTCATCTTCCAATATCCCCCAGATGATATCTGATCACCTTTGCCTGCCTTCAGCAAGAATCCTGCTAAGGTCGGTTTAGCCAAAATCCTGCTACTGTTGATGTCTCCTCTTAGTAATTTTCCATTCATCCATCCACCAGCCTGCGCCTTGGTTACAAACACCCCCTTGTCTTGCCGTATTAGGAATTAAGCCCAGCTCTATTCTGGGGTCTCCTTTCCCATGTTGTAATAAATTCCTGAATAAAATCTGTTTTTACCTTTTAACTACTGTCTGATTCTGGTTTTCTTTGACACCTCCACTACAAAAAGCTGTAAAGTCGTAATTTGCTTCCATGATCTCAAATTCTAAAATGTCTTGGATTTCAACTACTCATCTTTTTAGTTTCACTAATTCCTAATGTTAATAGAACCAGTTTTTAACACTCATTTTCAACTCTTTAAGACTACCGGGGTACTAATAATGGAGGCATGCCATGGTGAATGGTAAACTATTCATGGATATTCTTTTATCTGTAGAGAAGATTATAGTTTCAAAATTATTTTATACGTGTTGACCTCAACTGTGAACTCGGTATTTCAACCCATTCTATTTCTCTCTCTCTATATATAATATATATATATATATATTATATATATATATATATAATATACTGAATATGGTTATTTTAAACCAAAAGAAAATGGATGAAATTAGAGCATTCATTTTTGGAGCACTGCTCCAATACAGGCTATTGAATCAAAAAAAACCTCTCCTCCTTGACAAGCCTTTGACAAGAAAGGAGGTAACCTTCTGTAAGGGTCTCTCTAATTGTGGGTATAGTATTTCCTATCAGTGGTTGTAATTATTCCAGAACAGGGTTTTTTTTTTTTTTTTTTTTTTTTTTTTTTTTTTTTTTTTTTTTTTGAGACGGAGTCTCGTTCTGTCGCCCAGACTGGAGTGCAGTGGCACTATCTCAGCTCACTGCAAACTCTGCCTCCTGGGTTCATGCCATTCTCCTGCTTCAGCCTTCCAAGTAGCTGGGACTACAGGTGCCTACCACCATGCCTGGCTAATTTTGGGTATTTTTTTTTAGTAGAGATAGGGTTTCACCATGTTAGCCAGGATGGTCTCGATCTTCTGACCTTGTGATCTGCCCCCCGCCTCGGCCTCCCAAAGTGCTGGGATTACTTTTTTTTTCCTACCTTGTAGTACTATGCCTCCAGGGTTCTAGCTGAAAATTTGTCGTTAAATTGCTCTGCATTAGATGCTTCTCGTTATCTTATTTTCAAACAGAAAAGTCGTAGAATTTGCATCAGAATAGTGATGCTATCTATACTGCCATGCGCATTCCAGTCTGTGTACAATACAGACCGATGTTGTCAGCCAGTGGCGGTAACCAGCTTGCTCCGTTTGCGCTCTGCTGCTGTTAAAGGAAACATCACGGTCATTCAGGGCCATCAGTAGTGTATAGAATTCCTCTATACTGGTTCCTGTAAATTGAACAGTCTATGTTACAGTATAGTGAAAAGAATTAGAGATATAGCATGAGAAAGATTTCATGTGAGTCCTGGTTCTTCAGTTTAATAGCCGTGGTACTCAAGTTTTGTGATGCTTTGTTTTCCCAACTGTAAAATAGGGTAAAACATCTACTTCTCTAAGTTATAACAATATGAAATGATTTTAGATTAACAGCTAGCATTGTGTGTAGTATACATAGGAAGCGCTTTTTACCTGGCTGGTATTTTTCATATTATGTGGATCTTTCTGTAGTGAATCATTGGTGTGATATTATTCAGTGCAATATAATCATTTTCAACCTTTATTTTTATGGTGAAATTGGGTGTTAGTCATGTTACAAATGCCAGGAGAGAATTTTCTCAGTTTGCTATTGTAGAGTTTTCTTCTTTTTAAATAGCAGCTTATACTTAATGACAACAGGGGGTAAAGGGGAAAGTGACAGGAGAGAATTGAATTGACCAGGGAGATAAGGGATAACTAAACATAGTGTATTTTTTCTATTTAGGAACTAAATAGGAGATCCAGATTAATTATGAATTATGTTACTCAAAAAAGCAAAAAATACATTTTGTATAATATCCAGTGTCATGAATACTCTCTCTGTAGTAAGTAACAATGCAGTAGATAGGGTGGTTTGGGAAGTGAGAGTAGACCCTTTGAAACCTCCAACAATGATGAAGCCATTTAAATTAAACGTTCTTTCAAAGTAGTAATTCCAGCTATGCTCATACAGCCTTAAGACATACCCCTTGAAATGTTCTATCAACAAAACGGCTATCCTACATCTGGATCTGCCACTGCCTCGACCCATCACTGACTCTTCAATCTTTTGCTTACCTGTTTTCACTTGTCTTACACGTTTCTAATATTCTACTAACATGAAGAATTTTGCTGTTGTAGTTTTGTTTACTTTTTTTCTCCCTGTCTCATCGGTACATCTAATCAGTAGGATTATTTTTTTCTTTCATTTAACTGCTCTATTGTACAATTACCTATACATATATGGTATATTCCCTAATAACATGTCCACGTCTTCTTTTGATCTGGTGTGAAGGTCAGCTTTTTCATCGATATGAGTCTCAGGCTCTAGCTTCAGAATTTTACTGGGCATTTCAGTATCTATGATCTGTCTATTCTCCTACCTTCATTATATTTTAAAAATCATACCACTGATTGAGAGCGGTGGTTCATGCCTGTAATTCCAGCACTTTGGGAGGCCAAGGCAGGTGGATCATGAGATCAAGGGATTGAGACCTTCCTGTCCAACATGGTGAAACCCCATCTCTACTAAAAATACAAAAATTAGCTGGGCGTGTTGGTACATCCCTGTAATCCCAGCTACTTGGGAGGCTGAGGCAGGAGAACTGCTTGAACCCAAGAGGCGAAGGTTGCAGTGAGCTGAAATCGCACCTGCACTCCAGGCTGGTGATAGAGTGAGACTCCGTCTCAACAAAAAAAAAAAAAAAAAAAAAAAATTATACCACTGTACTCCTAGAAAATCCATCTGGAAAACTGAAGTCTTATCCAACTTTATGCTTTCCATTCAGTTTACCTGCCCAGTTTACCTTTCTCTATTACACTTGTCTTATTTTTTGATTCTACCACGGTTGGCCTTTCACCATCTTTGACCCAGAAAAGTGTTAATTGTTTCTAACCTTATCTCTAATTAGAGGTTAGTTGGCAGTTTCCATTTATACTGAGTTGGGTTTTGGTTGACTTATGTAGAAACCCAGGATAGTGGAGTCACCTCAGCCTTATGGCCTCCCAATTAATTATTTTAATAGAATATTTGAAATTTCAGGTCAGTGAAAAGGGCAAATGATGCATTTACTATTTTTATCTTACATTCTTGGAGCTCAGAATGTTGCCATGCAAAATGTAGTTTTTAAACCAACAGCATGAGTACCACCTGGGAGCTTGTTAGAAATGCAGAATCTTGGGTTTCATCCCAGATCTACTGAATCAGAATCTTCATTCTGTGAGAAACTCATGCAATTTATATGTATAGTAAATTTACAAGGCACTGGCTAAGATTGCAAGCTTCTTGAAGGCAAAAGTCATGTAAGTTAAAAATGCTGTGAAGTTTGCTTTCCTTAGTAAATTCCTAGAATGAAGTTCCAGGTTTGTGAGTAAATGCAGATGTAGCCAATCACTTATTTCAATATAATCAAAATTAACAGGCAGCACAGTCTACAATTAATGTCAAGAGGCCTTATTCCTCTCTTCTTTCTTGCCCCTGCCCAGGTCATTCCATTAACTGAGCCCTCGGAAACATTTCAATGACATCTGCAGCAAATGGTTTGATTTCCCTTTCAGTTTACATTTGCAAGCAAAAAAGAAAGGAGGAGGAATAAAGAAAGAACATTACAAACAGCATAATGCAAATGAGACCCCTTTAAACAGCAAGCAATCTGCATAGGTACATGCCTTATGCTGTAGTCCCAAATGCAATCATTAGACTGCTCTCCCACTAGGGAAAGGGAAGACATTGAGTGCTATTGAACATTGCCAATTTTTATAGTGGATCAGCTTGAAAATATTTAGCACAGATGTTTCTGTAATTGTGACACACTGGGAAAATTCGCATGTTCAATAGCCCTCTAACTCTCTCTTCCATCTGTGCAGTGTGATGGTCCACAGTTACTGCACAAGGCCATTATATGAAACAGAGAGTAATGGGGTCTGGCTCAAGACCTATAGAAAGATTCTCTTGTACCATCTGTGCTCTTCTATTTGCTTGCAGGTATATGTGTGTTTGTACTTATTTATGATTGTTGTTATCACATAACTAAAAGGCTGCATCTATTTCTTGCACTCTGTGGTTAAGCAGAGCTTAGCCCACAACCAGGATTTGGAGAGAATGAGTGGAATAGAGAATTGGAACACAGAAACCTCACTTTTTTTTCTTTGGCTCCAGCCTCAATTCTAATCAAGGTCAGCAATGGCTGAAAGTTTTTTTTTTTTATGAGCTACTGGTTGTTCGGTGAATGCAAAGTAAGCTGGCAGACCCATTTGGGTTCCCAGTGAACAGTTGCCCAAGTTACAAACCATTGGCTTCATAGTTTTTATCTGAGCAAAGCGATCTCCTAGCAGAGTGGTCTTTCTGACTATTCCTGTCCTCAGTGTTCTCATTCTCTTCTCTCAAATACAGAATTTTGAATCTAGCTTCTGCATCTGTGTCACACTGTTTAGTGCCTTCTCATGCCTTATTCTTCCTGGGCTATTCTTCTGTTTAGATTATTATTTTGTTATCTACTAACTAGATTATAAATTCCATAAGTATAGGGATTACTTCTGTTACTCTCCTTTCATTTGTACTCTGCTCACACAGTTCTGAATTTGTTACTCCCTGAAGACAGAATTCATACAAATATGATTAACTATCATCTACTTGCATATAAAATTTTTAAAGAATATAGTTAAAATATGCTATGGGTATGTAAAGATTGGACTATTCCATTTTTGATTATATGCTATGCTCTTCTCTAGCCTCTGGCCTCTAGTCATGTTGATACTAAGGAGTAATTGCAAAATACCAAACTGTTTATCTGACTTTTCTCTCCTGAAACAAACTATAAGATGAACAGAGTTTTCAAATCATTCAATCATTTTTAATGTGACCTCAGAAACATTTTAATATAGTATTTTCAACTAGAGCTGTAAACATTTCATATATTTTGCAAGTACTTTGTGGGTTGAGTAAGCTATCCTGCCTCAATTGCTCATAAATTGAAGCCTGTCTATCTCACATCAGCATAGACACCTTAGAAGAGCTACTAAGCCAAATTATGGAGCTAATTTTATCTTTAAACAATGATTACCAATTATAAAGCTTTAGGAAATAGTATACTTGGAATCTGACCTAAAGAGATAAGAAACAATTTTAATTCTATGCTCTATATCTCAACAAATATTTTGCTTCATGTCATGGCCTGAAGTATCTCGCATAACTATTACTAGAGTTAGATGCATATTTTTAGTGAAAGAATTCTAAAATATGCATAGAAGGAAATGTTGAAATAAATGGTTCTAGTAATTAAAAGAAAATTTTATTATATCTGTGCAGCCATACACATTGTGAGAAGATAGGAATACACATAGGGTTGAACTATCGTGTATATTTTCAATTATTTATAGTATTTTTCATTAAACAAATATTGATTGTATATTTTTATGTGTTAAGTAAAAGTCAGAGTGCTGTTATACACCAATATGAAAAAATAAAATAGATGTGGTATCTGTCTTCTTAAAGTTTCTAATCCAACAGGGATTTAGGAAAATGCATGGGCAATTAATACACAGAACGATGAGCTGAATCTTTATATAAATAGGATAATATGAAAACCCATGGAAGACACCTAACTCTTATAGCTACCCCTAAGAAGAGGTAGAGAGCAATAATGTTGCTCCAAAGAAGAAGCATCTATGAAGCTCTAGAAGCAAGAGACATTTTATAGAGTAATTACATAATGAAACTAATCAGCACTGTATAAATTCAGATTATATCCAATGGACCGATTTCCAAGACACAAGAAGTAGAAGCTGGAACATTACAACTATACACACACACACACACACACACACATACACTAAGGAATAATTGCATATATAATTGTTGCATTTAACAATTGCAATATATTATATTATGAAAATGGGTCTATAACATTGTAGAGAGGTGTGATGGAAATGGGTCTCTCTCTCTGTCTCTCTCTCTATATATATAGCAATATATATACATAAATCACAATATATAGAGACAAATATTGCGATTTATATATATTGCTATATATGTAAGTATATATATGGAGAGAGAGAGAGAAAGAGACCAAAATATATGTATTCTTAAAACTAATATTACTAGACAAAATTCTGCAATAAAAACCACTAGGGTTACAGAAAAACCGGGCATGAAACTGAAAAACTTTATCCATGACACACAAAATAGGAGAAAACATAATAAAAATGGTGGCAAAGTCTTACATGTGTTTAATGATTAAGATACACACGAATATTCAATAAATATGACATTTTATATTTAAAAATCCCTGGAGTTTGCTTGTGAAAGTGGGCATTAGAAAGGTTGCAGTTTGCGAGTTATTGCGAAGTGCCACAAGGAGAATTATATGAAATTGGATGAAAACTTGTCACACCAGATGTGAAAAGATATGTTTGTTTTTCCTTACTACCAGAACAAATTATCACAGATTTGGCAGTTTCCATGAGTCAGAAGTCTGGCCATAGTGTAGTTCAGCTGGTTCTCTGCTTCAGGTTTCAAAATCAAAGTTTTGGCAGGGCTGTTTTTCCACTGGAGCCTCTGAGAAGGATTCAAGGATTCAATCCACTTCCAAGCTCATCCAGTTGTTGCAGAAGCCACTTCTTGAGGGATACAAGTTGAAGTGCCAATTTTCCTATTAGCTATTAGAGGAAGTCTTCCTTAGTTCCTACAGGCCTCTCTCTAGTCCATACATATGGCTCCTGCATCTCAGAACCACTAACTGTCTGTCAAATCGTTCCAATGCTTGGGAACTCTCCTTCTGTTTCATATTTCTTGCTCCAGCCAGAGAAAGCTCTGTTTTTAAGGGCTCATGTGATTAGATTAGGCCTATTGTATAACCCAGAATAATCTCTTTTTAATTAGGTCAATGATTAGTAACTTCCATTAAATCTAAGAAGTCCTTTCACCATATAACATAATATTCATCAGTTCCAAGGATCAGGGAATGGACATTTTGGGGGCCTATTCTGTCTACCTCAATGAGTGTGGTTTATAAGATATCTGGTGACTTAGGTAGCTGGCAGGTGTTTGAGATGTATGCATTTTATGTGCAGTCATATATTGCTTAATGACAGGGATATGTTCTAAGAAATGTGTTTTTAGGCAATTTTGTCCCTGTGCAAACATCATGGAGTATACTTATGCAAACCTAGATGGTATAGCCTGGTTCTAGCAGATATACTAGATCTAGCAGATATAGCTGGTATACCAGGCTATACCAGCCTATTTTCTCCTAGGGACAAGCCTGTACAGCATGCCACTGTACTGAATACTGTAGGCAATGGTAATACAATGCTAAGTATTTGTTTATTTAAACATATCTAAATATAGAAAAGGTACAGTAAAAATATGGCATTATAATCTTATGAGACCACTCTCATATATGCAGTCTATCATTGACCTGAATATTGTTATTGTTATGTGGCATATGACTGTATTCCTATGTGGCTCATTTCAGCTGGGTGACAATTTTTGCACCAACTAGTACTTCTCATGGAAAAAATCATGAATAAACAACCATGAAATTTGCATTATGCCCAAATTGTTTCTAAAATGTCAATTGTGTTGGAACAAATTTGTGTTTTCAAAATAACCACTACAGTGGAATTGATTATACGTGTTTTAAAGAAAGGAAACTATAGTTGGCTTTTATAAATACAGCTATAGTGGCAAGTTCATAGGCACAGTGGGTAGAGAAATCTGCTGTATTTCAGATATAATCTAACTATAGGAATCTGGACTAAATGCCAGCTTTTTCTAGACTCTAATTGCCTCACAGGCAAAATAAGGGGTTTGGCCAAATTGTCTTCCAAGGCTCTTTTAGGTACAAAAATAATTTACATAATAAATCTAAGTTCATAGAAAATGTATTAATAACTTGTTAACAATATGTGAAGAAGTGATGATTATTTTCATATTTGTAGATGGATACATCTGGCCCAAGCCTTTATCCAAGTCCATTAGCCAATCAAATGATATTTTCATGCACTTACAAGACCACAAAAGGATACATTTTTAAATATATTTTGTATAAATACATATTTGATACTAGGAATGCAAATGGAAAAAATTGAAGTAAAAGGAAGATATTAAAAGGATGGTAGTATCTAAATATTAGCTGGTGATGAAATATGAGAGGTCTTCAAAAATTTCATGGAAAATGCATATAATGAAAAAATTGATCAAGCATGGTGGCTCATGCCTGTAATTCCAGCACTTTGGGAGGTTGAGGCAGGCAGACCATTTGAGCTCAGTAGTTTGTGACCAGCCTAGGTAATATGGCGAAAGTCCATCTTTACAAAAAACACAAAACTTAGCCAGGTGTAATGCTGTGAGCCTGTAGTCCCAGCTACTTGAGGGGCTGAGGTGGGAGAGTCACTTTAGCCTAAGATGCTGAGGCTACAGTGAGCTGAGATTGCGCCACTGCATTGCAACCTGGGTGACAAAGTGAGACCCTATATCAAGAAAAAAACAAGAAAGAAAGAAGGAAAAGAAAGGAAAGGAGAGGAGAGGAGAGGAGAGGAAAGGAAGAAAAAATATGCTTGCATTTCAAAATTGTTTGCACCAACATAAGCTTATACTAACTTGAAGGAGGCACATTTTACATGGCTGGAGCAGGAGAAAGACGGTGTGGAAGGGGAAGTGTTATACATATTATAAACATCCAGATCTCATGAGTACTCACTCACTACAATGAGAACAGCAAGAAGGAAATCCTCCCTCATGATACGATCACCTTCCACCAGGCCCCACCTCCAGCACTGGGGATAGCAATTCAACATGCAATTTGGGCAGGAACACAAATCCAAATCATATAATTCTGCTCCTGGCCCCTCCAAGATTTCATGTCCTTCTCACATTTTAAAATAGAATCCTTTCTTCTCAACAGTCCCCCAAGTCTTACCTAATTCCAGCATTAACTAAAAAGTCCATAGTCCAAATTCTCACCTTAGACAAGCCAAGTCCCTTTCACCTATGAGCTTGTAAAATCAAAAATGAGCTAGTTACTTCCAAGATTCAATGGGGGTATAGGCACTGGGTAAATACACCCATTCTATGTGGGAGAAATCAGCCAAAACAAAAGGACTAAAGACCCCATGCAAGTCCAAAACACAGCAGAGCAGTCATTAAATTTTAAAGCTCCAAAACAATCCTCTTTGACTCCATGTCTCACATCCAAGCTAAACTGAAGAAAAGGGTGGGCTCCCAAGGCCTTGAGCAGCTCCACCCCTGTGGCTCTGCATGGTACAGTCCCCACAGCTGCTTTTGTGTGCTGGCTTTGAGTATCTACATCTTTTCCAGGCACATGTTGCAAGCTGTTAGTGGATTTATCATTCTGGGGTCTGGAAGATGATGGCTCTCTTCTCACAGCTCCACTATGCAGTGCCCCAGTGGAGACTCTGCATCAGGGCTCCAACCCCATCTTTCCCTTCTGCACTGCTCTAATAGAGGTTCTCCATGAGGGCTCAGCTGCTGCAGCACATTTCTGCTGGGACATCCAGGCATTTCCATACAACCTCTGAAATCTAGGTGGAGCCTCAGAGGGTGCAAGCCTCAAGCCTTGATGGCTTCCATGTGATGATGGTCCTGCAGGTGCACAGAGAGCAAGCCTCAGCTCTTGCTCTCTGTACATGAACAGGCCCATCACCACATGGAAGTCTCCAAGACTTGGGGCTTGCACCCTCTGAAGCCATGGCCCAAGCTGTATCTTGGCCTTTTTTAGCCATGGCTGGAGCTGGAGTATCCATGATGCAGGACATTATGTCCTGAGGCTGTGCAGAGCAGCAGGGCCCTGTACCTGCCCCACAGAACCTTTCTTCCCTACTAAACCTTTGGACCTATGATGAGAGGGACTGCCTCAAAGGTGTCTGTAATGCCTTTGAAGCATTTTCCCCGTTATGCTGGCTGTCAACATTTGGTTCCTCTTTACTTACGCAAATTTCTGCAGCTAGCTTGAATTCCTCCTTGAGAAAATGGGTTTTTCTTTTTTATGCATTTTTCCATAGTTAAGTTGCAAATTTCCCAAACTTTTACACTCTCCTTCCCTTTTAAATGTAAGTTCCAGTTTCAGATCATCTCTTTGATCACGCGTAACAGAAGTAACCTTGACTCCAGTACTCAATAAGTTCCTCACCTCTGTCTGAGACCTCCTCAGCCAGGACTTCATTGTCCATATCACTATTAACATTTTGGTCACAACAATTTAACAAGTCTCGAGGAAGTTCCAAACTTTCCCTCATCTTCCTGTCTCCTTCTGAGTCCTCCAAACTGTTCCAACCTCTGCTCGTTACCCAGTTCCCAAGTCGCTTCCACATTTTCAGGTATCTTTTTAGCAATGCATCACTCCTGGTACCAATTTTCTGTAGTAGTCTGTTCTTGCACTGCTAGAAAGAAATATCTGAAACTGGGTAATTTATAAGAAAAGAGGTTTAATTGGCTCACAGTTCCACAAGATGTACAGGAAGCATGGCTGAGGAGGCCTCAGGATAGTTGCAATCTTGGCAGAAGGCGAAGTGGAAGGAAACACATCTTACATGGCTGGAGCCTGAGGACAAGGGAGAAAAGTTGGAAGTGCTACTCACTTTATAAACAATGAGTCTCATGAGAACTCACTCAGTAACACAATAACAGCAAGGGGGAAATCTGCTGATCCAATCGCCTAGCAGATGCCTCCTCCAACACTGGGAATTACAATTTGGCATGAGATTTGACTGGGGACACAAATCCAAGCCATATTAGGCATTCACCTTTAAGTCATAATTAGGCTCTTTTTGACTTCTGTTTGTTTCTCAGTTTTAAAAAAAAATCTGTGAAGGGCATCCATTTTTCTTCAGTAATAATGTAAGAATAGACTACATTGATGTGGTTAAATTCCTAAGACCCTCAAGTCTTTAGGGATGAACTAAATGTCTAGTATCATCACTTACAAAAGTGTCAAACTTAATGGAGCTTATGTTGATATATAAAGTTTGTATTTTTATTTTCATCATTTAATTTCATGTTTCTGATAACTATTTGAAGTTTCCTCATATACACATTTTTATTTTAGAAAAATAATATTTTACAGAATATTTTCACCTGGGCTAATACCATAGACACTTGAATCTAGACATTTTGGTCCAAGTATTATTTTAAGCATTGCCAAAAAAAAAAAAAAAAAAAAAAAAGAACAGAGAGTCAGTCATCTCAGTGACAATATTACCCTCTTCTTTGAGTCAGTTCACTAAACTGTCCCCAAACTGTCATTTATGGAAGAAAGAGACTTGTGCTCAAGTATTTGGCTAAGACTGGTCAGAGCTAAAAAAAAATTCTTCTTGGCAATGATGTTTTGTTTTAACAAATTTATTGAACATTTGACACTTCTTAGGTTTTTTATGGAGCTGTGTAGAAGCCGGAAAAAAAAAAAAAAATCATGGTCTTAGGTTCTGTCTGTGAAAAAATTTTATCTGTGAAAATTTACTTGATACAATTTTACCTGTGAAAAAATTCACACATCCAGTAGTGAATTCCTTCCTTACCATGCTATCTTTTCGTTAATTCAGCTCACATCCAAGAGGAATGAATTAAAGAGAAGCTCCACTAGATCTTGCTAAATTGCAGTTTCCAAGAGACCACTTTCTTTATCAGCTGTCAGGCTTCATAGTCTGCCTGTTACAGCTGACATTACATCTTCCCTAGCAGATTACATCACATTAAACAGTGATGGAGTCCGAGTTATTGAGTCTCTTGCTTTTCTTCTCAACATCCTCTCCCTTCATCTCTCTTCCTCTTCCCTACATGCTGAATTCCATATACCTTCTCTGGGTTCTCTCAGTGTCTTGGGATCTTTACTCTTAGAGTATGTGTTACACTGCACCATCCTTGTTGGGTTGCTATTTTGGCTTAGCTTTTAGACTGTGAGCTTTATGAGGGCAGGGCCTAGGTCTTGTGTCACTTTATCTCCTCAGCATTTAGAACTCTGACTAAATTACAGAAGAGCTCAATAAATGTGTGTAGAATAAGTGATATCAATGATAATAGCACCATTGATTGTCAAACTTAACCCTCTCAGTAGACAAGGCTTAAATAATTCAATATTCTGTACTAAGAGTCCCCTGTCACAACATGAATCCTGTTATTTTAAACTCTTCCAGGCTATGGTCAGTGATTTCATTAGAATTTATTAAAATGGAAACCAAGTTTACTATTCAATGCCCATGCGGCCAGTAGGCTTTCTCAAATTTTACTCATCTATTTTATGTCAAAAGTAGTCACATGTGAGAATGGACAAAACATATGAATATTTAGTACGATCAATAACTACCCATGAAAAACAATTAATAATTATATTTTAATATATGTTAATCCATGTTTTTTAACAAATATAAAGTTAGAAATATTCAACTCATTTGTGAAATGAAAAGTATGGGACTATATGGCAAACGTAAATTATGCCAGGGTTTACTTTTTGTTTTGTTTTTGTTTTAGTGTACAAAGAAGAACATGTCCATGTTTCTATACCCAGTGAGATTATCTTCTTTATAAATTGTGAATAGTTTTTTTTTAAAAAAACAGTCAAATCTGTGATTATTCTGTGGCTCTGATTAAATACTGAGATAATTCAGAGTAAAACCAAAAAAATCAGTCTGTGTTTCTTTGAGCATATGAAAATTTACATAATAATAAGCCTTAGATCTCAGAAGTGATAGTGTCATGAACCTTGACTAAACTAACCTACTTATTTTAAGAAATCATCATGTGAAGAAAGTTTGGTTAAACAAGACAAGATATGCAAGATAGAAGTTATTAAATGTTTAATCTAACTTGATTTTTAAAAAGTCTCGGTATTATTTTAACACGTTATTAGTTGATACATGTAAAATTTAGTCCTAGCTCTGCCACTGATTACTTATTTAAACTCGTCAGGTATGAATTTTTTGGGGAGGCTCAATCTCCTTACGTGGAAAATTAAAGAGTTGACAAAATGATTCAAAGGATTCCTTCTACCTATACCATTTCACTATCTTCTTTTTTTTCATACAATATTTAAACCTGATTGAATTGGATGGAGCTCAACCAAATATTATTGATCTTAAGTTCCACTTGAGTGTCCTTTCCAGAATAAAAAGATAGCTCAATTACTCTTTCCACTGCAACTCAGAATCTAGTATCTCTCTCTCTCTCTTTCTCTCTCTCTCTCTCTTTCTCTCTCTCATACAAAAAGACACTTAAGTGGGGAAAGAGAAGCCTCCACTCCATAGACTGCAGATAACAGGAATATCCACTAGGCAGACTCAAGTTTCAGTAAATCAGGGTGCTATGAAGAGGCGAATACTATAGGAGAATGTGTTTTGTCATGAAATTGGGTCCCAGAAGACATAGACACAAGAGTTGAGAAAGAAAATACATGGAAATTATATCTAGATGTGAGGTTGGTGAAAAATGCAATGTCTGAATGAGACAATAATTGATAAAATGAGTTTATATTTCAGGAGACACCTGAAGATAATGAAGAAGAATTACATGAATAGAATTAGCTATTTTAGGGTAGTTGTAAGAGCATGATTTGGGGTAGAGGCAAATACAAGCAGGATGCTGTTTAATAGCCATATAATACTGGCTAGTTGTTTAACCCTTTAAGCTACAGTTTTCTGATCTGTGGTTAAGAAAAATTGGTTAGGAGAATTCAATTATATTCACCACACAAACACTGAGCATGGTGCCTACCATCTTTTAGATTATCACAAATTTCTGGAAGCAAATCTTATTATGATTTGCACTTACAGCAGTCAGACCAGCATCTTGTAGTTTACTCACTTGTGAAAGGAGGATCTTGGGGGATATTATTTTTTGTGGAAATAAAATTTGATGATTTTCAATTCAGTGTGGCTCAATGCTTCTAGCAATAGTCTTTCTGTCAGATATCCCACCTGTTTCCATATCCTTTCTCAGTTTGGCCTTCATTCTAATACAGATGTAAACATGTACAGGGTAGTTGTGAGCCTCCAGTACTCTTCACCAGGCAGGGCCCCGGCTCAGGATTGCAGATCAGTCATCCCACCTGTGACTGAGCATACCCACAAGTAGTGGCTGAGTTTCCTGAGGTGAGTGGAGGCCTCCAAGTGGCAATTGAGAGCCCTTCTTCCACTGTGACTACAGTAGTTCTGCCTCTGCCTGTCCTTAGTCTAGGGAAGAAGCATTTTATGGAGCTTAAATCATTTGTCTGTACACACATCTAGTCACCACAGATGAGCTTAAGACAGCCACAATTATGATTTCTCACTTTTATTAAACTTCCTATTTCTAGAAGGCTAATATCTATGCTTCAATGATATGAGGAACTTGCTGCTTCCTATAACTGAAAACACTCTTCCTTCCCCACTCTCCTCCTTTAAAAAAATTAGGTGTGATTTGAGGAATATGCAGAGTAATTAAAAGATCAATGTCTGGCAGACATTACAAATCAGAAATCATGGCGGAAGTCCGAACAAGTCGTCCTTAGAAAGGGGCAAAGAAGAAAGGAGGATCTGGGTACACAGCCAATATTCAGAGACCAGAAAGAGCACACGGGAGAGAGATTTTAAAGGAAGCTATTCAAAGTAACAGCTCTAGCTTTTTATAGGTTGTCGTTGACCTATAAAAATGGAGCTGAAATAGAACAGAGCTAACAGTAGCCTAGCAGGGACCAGACCAACGAGTTTAATCCAGAGAAGGGAGTTGAGTCACCGCACACCTAGTTCTCAGCGTTCCTGCCTAGTGAGTAGGAAGAGGCTAAGAGGGGTTAAAGCTCAGTCTCTGTTGGGCTCTGGCTGAGACTGCCTGGGTGGAAGTAAAACTTAGAAACTCTGAGAGTTGGAAATGGGAGCTCCGAATTCTTTGAGTGCGCATAAAGTTTTCTTCATTAATAAGACGAACAACATATAGCTAATTTTGGAAATATAGCTATTTTTTTCCATAAAAAATATCAATTCTCAGATGTACTTTTGGGTGGAAAACTATAAACTCTTAATGTAAAGACATCTCTCTTTTCTTCCTTTCACTGCTATTACTTAATGCCCTAAATGTCTTGATCACAACATTTATATTGCAATGCAATTATATATTTATATGTCTTTTTCTGTGGGATAGAAGTGACCTTGCCTTATTCATTTTTTTTTTTTTAAACTCCAGAGCTTAGAAGAGTGCCTGGTGCATAGAAAACATTCAATGTGCTTTTGCTGAGTCACTGAATTCTCTGTTTACGGATTGAAAAATGTGGCAATTGTGCAAGAGGAAAAGGTCACTTTAGAAATGATGTTGTTCAAAAGCTGTGAGAATGAAGCCCAGAAACTGCCATTGTCATTCAGAACATTTGGCATCAAGAAATCCTGATTATTTATGAGAGAGGGAGTGCCAGAAATGGCTTTATATTGACAGAATTTAGGAAAAGATGCTTATGAATATTCTTGTGTTTGAGACCTGGTTCATTAGTGATTGGAAAGCTCACTAGTCATTTTGTAATGCTTGTTGGAAAATAGTATTTCTACAGATTTTTTCCACAAGTACTATTTGAAGATTATTGATATTTTTTTTCTAAGATTATGGAGAACAACATGCTTCCTTTGGACATATGCACACACTGGGGTGATATTACTGGAAGCTCTGCATAAAATTAGAGACATTTTCTTTTGTCACTCATTAAAAAATGCAGCATAAAAGATGATTTCATGGACAAGCATGGTGACTCACACCTGTAATCTCAGTTATTCAGGAGGCTGAGCCAGGAGTATCTCTTGTGCCCAGGTGCTATGATCGCACTACTGCATTCTGGCCTGGGCAGCAGAACAAGACCGTGTCTCATTAAATAAAAGAAGAATTCCCTGAGATTTGATGTCACGAAGCAGTCTGGTTATAGAAAGTTTTATTCTCCAAATAACAAGAGAGTATTTTCCAAATAACAGGATAGTATTTATTTCACAGAGCATTTTTTCTTATATATTTAGAGTTTTATTTCTATCAGTGAGATACTATACAAAGTAGGTAATAATTAGGTACATAGGTTATTGCTTACTTTTATTTGAACAAAATTCCTTTTCATCAAGACTATATAATAGTCAATTTAAATAAAACACTCTTTCTCCATAATGTCATGATGTTGAGGCAGGCCTTGATCAAGCATTTATTCCCCAAATCTTAACTGAGGGCCTGCTCTCGGCCAGGCATTACAGGAAGGATGGGGGATGAGTGATGGACAGACAGGCAAGTTCTCTGCTCCTATGGTCCTTACTGCCTGGTAAGGAAGAAAAGATTCTACCAGACATTTGGTAATGATAAATAGAAAGTATAGGGTGCTATGGAGGTGTCACCTGGGGCCATCACTTTATTTGGGAATCCTGGAAGGCCTGAGAAGACTTTTTTTGTGAAAATATACAGAGGCTGAGACTCAAACAGAAGAGGCTTGGTCAAGATACCCCATTCCCTCCAGAGGCTGTAAAGGTAACCTAGACTTTCAGAATGACAATGTCTTTCTGGACAATTACTACTATTTTTATAACTTTAGGTATCTTTAAACTACATAAAGTTAATTTTTGGTAAGAGTTTCTAAAAGGATTTCCATGGTTATGAGGAAAAACAACACATCTTAGTCTTTAAACAAATAGGTGAAATTTATATTATGTAAAATATTTACTAATTGAGAAAACATTGGTTATTATTTGGATAATTTGTCTACTTTCCATCTATTTTGGCAGTACTATAGGTTGAATAAACATTTTTTGCCCCTACCCTCCAAATTTATATGTTAAATCCTGACTCCCAAGGTGATCGTGTTAGAAGGTACAATCTTTGTGGGGTGATTAGGTTATGAGGATAGAGCCCTCAGGGAAAGGATTGGCACGCTTATAAAAGAGACTCTGGGAAGCTCATGAGCCTCTTTCACCATGGAAGTCCCAGAGAAAAAATGACCATCTATGAACCAAGAAGTAGGCCCTCACCAGACACCAAACCATCTGATACCTTGATCTTGAACTTTTCTGCCACCAGAACTGTGAGAGATAAATTTCTCTCATTTATAAGCAACCCAGTTTATGGTATTCTGCTATACCACCACAAACAGACTAAGAAAGGCATTGTAATTCCAATCAGCATAAATTATCCTATACTAGAAAAAAATGAAATACTAGTTGATTTTGAAAATAATTCATTAAGGCTATGTAAAATGCATCTCACTAACATAGTCAAGTTATATTTTTTAGAGAAATAATCTCTACAAAACAACGTAACAGTCTAATAAATAAAAACAGTTGGATTGATTTAGGTTTCAACTCTTACATTCCTTTGATATTTGAGATTAAGTATTACTTTAAAGAAATTTATGAACAAAATAATAATACTAAAGGATATATTTAGCTTCTTTCTTTCTCTCTCTTTCTCTGTAATGACATTGGTTCTGAACAAACCTGCATTGTGTTGGAACTGAACTACCACAGCCTATTTTCATCAGGTGACATAGCTAGCAAGAATCTGATCACATTTTTATCTATAAAATGTAGTACACTATTGCACATTTTTATCGATAAAATGTACTACATAAAATGTAGTACACTATTACGCATTTTTATCTATAAGATGTAGTACACTATTTAAAGAATGCAGTTTGAATACTTATCCTAATGACTTTATAATTGTGGCAGGCAATAAATAAACCAGCATGCATGGCAGAGAGAGCATCACTGAACTGTTTCTAGCCTATTGTTCCCACTTTGGGCATTGTCAAGTCTTAGATTGGTTCCACCTCTGTCCCTTTTTGGAGATTTTATTTTTCTTCCAACTTTGAAAACCCATGACTGCTCTACTTTTTGTAGGTACAATTGTAAGTGAAAATTTCCATAATAGAAAACAAATGCTTCCACTACCTAGGAGCATTCAAGCCTGGAAGGGACCTCAAAGGTCATCTAATCTAGGTCCGTGTTGAATGCTTCAGTTCTTTCTACAATATACCTGCCAAATGGTGCTCAAGCCACTGTTTGAATGCCATTAGTGACAGGCCACTTCACATCTGCAGAGGCAGCCCCATCCCCTACTGTCAACCTTGAGTTAGACATGTAATCTGCTTTGGAGACTAAATATATATACGTATTTGTAATTTCTAGTAGTTTCTAATTCTACCCCTTATCTCAGGGCTGTGATGAGTATGTCTAACCCTCTGACTTGAACTCCACAAGACATCCCAAGACATATTTGTATGTAGCTCTTATTCCCTTGTAAGAGCAGGGACACTGAGAATTATGACTGGTCAAGAAGCCATGGCTTGTGCATAGTTTTTGATGTGTGAGAATTTTTGGGTGGGGAGAGTCGGAAAGGAACCTCTGAGAAATGGGAGGGAAATATGGGGGCATTACCTACTTGGAAAAGGTACCATGAAGATGAATAAAAGGGAATGGAGCCTGCTAGTTGGGAAGTTGAGAAGTTTAAACGCACACTTGGCTGACATCTCAGGCTGCCTAAGAGTGTCTACAAAATTTATCATGATAAAGTGATATTTTACTTAATCTCTTCTTTTAATTTTTTAAAAATATATATATACTATTAAGGTTCAAAGTAAGATCAACTATAATTAAAAAGTGGCTATCAGGCCAGTGTGCCACTGCCGTGGTTTGAATGTGTCCTCCAAAAAGCATGTGTTGGAAATGTAAACCCCAGTGCAACAGTGTTGGGAGGTGGAGACAAATGGGAGGTGATTAGACCATGACAGGTCCACCCTCATAAAATGGACTAAAGTTGTTATTAAGGGAGGGGATTCATTATAAAAGGGCAAGTTTGGTCCCTTTTTCTCTCTTCTCTTACTTTCCCTTTGTCTTCATGAGATAATGCAGCAATAAGGTTCTTGCCAGATGCAACCTCTTGATCTTGAAATTTCATCCTCCAGTACCATCAGGCAATACATTCCTGTCCATTATACATGTCCCAGTCTGTAGTATTCTGTTACAGCAGCACAAAATGAATGAAGGCAGTAGCTTCCAGGCTCAGACTACTGCAGTTCAAACCCAAAATGTATTGTAAAGACTCTTTGATCTGTGGATCTCAATCTTCTTATTTATATAAGGAGTGAGTTAATATATTCACTCCGTATTTATTTATTTCAACATTACTTTATGTCATCTATAAGCCAGGTATACTTCTTGGTATCATCAAATCATTTGAAGGAAGGAGAAATTTGTTTTTGAATATTAGAATAAATGATGTAATATTATACTTATTCATGATATTCTCTTTGGTCAATAATTTCAATAACTTTATATTAAAGTACAGATTTGGGAAGTGAAGTTAACTGGCTCTAAAATTTTAAGTGGGTTAATTTAGTCAACAGACTGTGGTGCTAGCAAAGTATCAGTACATTTTAGTTAGGAAGAAAACAGAAGTATTTTGTGAGTGTAAATTTTGTGAGCGTCATTTTTTCACTAGGCTGTCAAATTTATAATACAATGGAATGTCAATGTTTTTTTTTTTTTTTTTTTTTTTTTTTTAAGATGGAGTCTCCCTTTGTTACCCAGGCTGGATTGTAATGGGCCGTCTCAGCTCACTGCAAGCTCCGCCTCCCAGGGTCACACCATTCTCCTGCCTCAGCCTCCCAAACAGCCGGGACTACAGGTGCCCATCACCACGCCCTGCTATTTTTTTTTTTTTTTTTTTTTTGTATTTTTAGTAGAGATGGGGCTTCACCGTGTTAGCCAAGATGGTCTTGATCTCCTGACTTCATGATCCGCCTGCCTCAGCCTCACAAAGTGCTGGGATTACAAGCGTGAGCCACCGCACCCGGCCTGGAAAGTGAAGTATTTTTTAAGAAAAAAATATACTGTTGGCCAGGCGCGGTGGCTCAAAGCCTGTAATCCCAGCACTTTGGGAGGCCGAGACGGGCGGATCATGAGGTCAGGAGATCAAGACCATTCTGGCTAACACTGTGAAACCCCGTCTCTACTAAAAAATACGAAAAACTAGCCAGGCGAGGTGGCGGGCTCCTGTAGTCCCAGCTACTCGGGAGGCTGAGGCAGGAGAATGGCGTAAACCCGGGAGGCGAAGCTTGCAGTAAACTGAGATCGGGCGACTGCACTCCAGCCCGGGCGACAGAGCGAGACTCCGTCTCAAAAAAAAAAAAAAAAAAAAAAAAAAGGAAAAAATATACTGTTGAACTTAAACTGATTGAAATACATAAAATAAATAGCTTTTTATCTTTATTACTAAGATCATTTATTTCAATTGCAATGAGGTTCTAATCCCAATGGAGTAGAAGTTGAAGTCTTCACTTCTCTTCATAGAATCACTGCTCTGGTTATACATGTCCTAAGCAATTAATGTGGAGTTAATCTTATGAAGTGGGCTTGATGGAGATCTGAAAAAAAGTTTACCAGCCAAGATAAATGGACATTCTGCCAGACAACCCAGTAGTAGTGTGTTGATCCTTGTGAATGTATTATCTCTCAAAAGACAGTAAAGACAAATATAGCTTATTACTGATGTGGCCTGTAAGTAAATTATAAGCAGTTCCTTCATGCTGTATAAAGACAATGGTTCTCTGGTTGATGCTCAAGGTCTCTCAATAATAAGTTGCTCCTGTTTCTCACTCCTCACCTCATGAAATATTTTTATATAACCTAGGAGTCTACACACACACACACACATACACACACACACACACACACACAGAACTCATATATTTTCTCCTATGATTTGGCTTAGGAATATTAAATTTAAGTATCTTGTTACATTGATTTGTTTTATGTCCACAATATTGCACCCAGTATTAACTGCTTACAAGATATGTATACTTTACTTCTTTCTTATAATGGAACTTCAATAAAATTGAAGGTGGCAATTTTCCAGTTAAGACAGTATTTCACCTCTTCAGATTTCCTTGTTGTTAAGACTGGCTTTATGTCTCAAATATAGACAATAAAACATGAGTAGAAATCAACTTGGTGGAGCTTCCAGTTAAGCTATTATTTCCCAGACTGAAAACAAAAAACAAAAACCAAAAAGAACAATTTGACATGGCTCTTCTGTCTTTCTTTCCTTCTTCCTGCCTTGGACACTAATATTCCTACATGTAGAGCACTCTCGCCTGATTATGAAAATGAACAAATAATAAGAATAGAGCAACAGAAAGCTGAAATGAATCAATCTTTGACAATTCTTTTGGACAACTTCTTGAGTGCCATCGTGGAACTCTATGCCTCAAGACTTCTTTTTACGTGGTAAAAAGGAAACCCTAGCCATTTTCAAACTCTAAATTAGGTTAAAAAGCAGTCCTCTTCTTCATAAAATAGGAACAGATCCATGTGTGGCCATTTGGGTTGTAGTTGGTGGAGGTGAGGAAGTAACAGGGATACTCCCAAAGTATAATTGAAGTAACTCAATAGTAGGAGAAATATTAGTGCAAATGATATTTTGAAAATTCTCCTGTAACATATGCAAATAGCCTAGAAGATTGCTCATCACACAATAATAATTTCACAAGTTGGAGTTAATTCATTATCTTTAGTGGCAGGGTGAGAACTAAGAAACTTATGGTTCCTGACTCCAATTCCAACGTACTTTTTATTATGCCACTATGTGGATCAGTAACTCAAGGACTAGTGAGAATGTAAAACGGGCAATTCACTACATGGATATTGTATACCTCCCTTGGGAGAAAGTCCAGAACATAGCTACTGGATTGGAAAATAGCCTATGACTCTTCATTGGAACTTTATTTGCATCTTCCATAACTTTTGGTTGTTGTCATTTTTCTAGCCACGAACTTACTTGTCAGTGTGATGAAGTCAATTGACTTTTTCTAGAATAATTTTTCTAAATGCACAAAATGATATGCATACAGTTAAATAAAATAAAATGATATGGTTTGGCTGTGTCCCCATCCAAATCTCATCTTGAATTGTAATCTTCGTAATCCGCCCCCGTATCGAAGGAGGGACCTTGTGGGTGGTGATTGGATCATGGGGGCGGTTTCCTGCATGCTGTTCTCATGATAGTGAGTGTGTTCTCATGAAATCTGATGGTCTTATAAGTGTTTGACAGTTCCTTCCTCACATGCTCACACTCTCTCCTGTTGCCTTCTCTCTGCCATGTTTGTAAGTTTCCTGAGACCTCCCAGCCATGCAGGACTGTGAGTTAATTAAGCGTCTTTCATTTATAAATAACCCAGTCTCGGGTATTCCTTCACAGCAGTGTGAGAACAGGCTAATACATTAAAAAATTAAATGCACTTATAAAAACATCTGTGATCTAAAATTGTATAAATTGCTTCTTCCTAGAGTTGTAGGACTCGTGGTCTGAAAATTTTGGAAAAGGTGGTTCTGTTAATAATGGGTTACTGCCATTGTGATATAAGACAATGTTATAAAGAAGAGAAACAATTATCTGGCATTAAATTAGAGGATGTCCTTTGTTCAGCCTCCGGTGATGAAGGGCTAAATTGTTTTGATGGTTACCAGTGCTGAGATGGATTTTCATATGCACACCCACACATACATGCAAATAAACATAAAATAACATGTGAAGCTGACATCAAGGCCATTATCAGGTGTCTAGCACTTCTCAGAATGTAGCTAGCAGGAGGACTGCAAAATTATATGATAATGAAGCAAACTCTGTGTGTAGACTAGAGTTTTGTGGCTTGTCAGAGGGAATGGGTCACTCCAATAATCAAACTGAGATTAACAGGCTTTATGAAGGAGTAGGGAAAGAGAGGTCATCAAATATGGGAGAGAGGAAAAGGCAGGAAATAATTCATGGATATATTTATAGGCATTCTAATTGCTACTAATTGCAAATGAGAGCTAAGGGTTTTCAAAGAGTTGGAATTGGCATCAGGTAAAATATAACTTGATTTTATAATAAGTTTATAGTCATTTATCCAATGAAGTCAGTTTATAATATTTATCTTACTATCAATGTTAATTTTATTTTATGTGCAATATACATATGTATAATCACTTAAAACCAAAAAATACTTTTCCTATGTGCTGTGTGTAATTATTACCTAACAAATGGCTGATGGATTGTGCTGAATTCCTTACTGGTCCCTTTATGCTTTCTTAACAGTGAAGAAAATCAAAACTCATAAAGAGAGTAAAATCCCTCCCTGCTCCAAAAAATATTTTTCCTCCGCTCTTCCCTCTCTGCTATAAGTGCTGTTTGAACCACGTTTGGAGTAGCTGCACTCAAATGTGTCTGAATGCTTTTATATTTCAGGTTATGTACATATTCATGAGGTGACAATCTATAAGAAATAATTTGTACTTTTTTTTTTTTTTTTTACAGCACACATAAAATTTGGCAATTTCTTTTTGACCTAAGGACCAATGGGTTGCACAGCTTTCAACCTTGTCAGACTCTTCGTTGCCTGGGGAAACGCCACATCTTATCTTTAACTCTGGCTGTAACTTTAGTTCCAGATGGAAGCTGACCCTACTTCTTATTGTTTTCTTTTCCATTTGTATGGCTTCCAGAATGCAGTCCTGAAAGTCAGTCCTGGATAGTTGCTTTCAAATCCTGCTTTTCTTTTTGGTAATATTTTGGCAAAGGATTAAATTAGTACGTCATTCAGAGACCTGTCCAGCCAACTCAGACATGGATCAGTGGAGACAATAGCAGTGTTCACAACTATCCTGTCAGGGGTTTCTGTATCTGACTTTGTACAAACATACTCACGTCAGTATATGTGGTTTGAACTTGATCGTACCTTGTGACAAGAACATTGTATAACTGTGAGAGAATGTCTGACAATGTTCCTTCGAGTTTGTCATGTTGAACACTTGATAATATTGATGATTTAAGAAGATGCAAAGTTGTACTAGGACTGTTCAGTAATATTGTAAAAAGTAAGTTTAGTAGGCTAAAATTTGTGTGGCATATATTACATCTTTCAAATCATTTGGGAAGTTGCTTTAAGTAAAATTGGACCAATCTGAATTATTTGATTCCATGCAGTCATACTGTTAGGTTCCTTTCAGCTTTAAATGACTTAGAAACTCATCTGCTATCTTTCAATGCTTAAAGTAGAAAGCATTTTTAATTTATGAAATAGCATTGATATATCTCAACTAAAAAATAATAAAAATGAGTTGATTAACAAAATACAGAAAATTATGTGCTGCCTCTAAATCAAAGCATATATGGCATTAACAATAGAAATGAGTTTTCTCATGTAACAGTATCATTGTTTATTTAAATGTGAGCTGAAATAAATATAGTTTTTCCAGAAGACATGCCAAATACAGCTATAGTGTTTACAAATTGCTCCAATAGCTTAAATGAATTTAAGTTAAAAGGTTTCTGCTTACATTTTGACACAAGCAAAAGCAGTGATGTTCAGTTTTGATTAACCCCTCAAATCTAAGCATTATGCATATAATTGCTAGGATTCTTGCAAAGCATGTTTATATCACTATATCATATTAGTCTTAAAACTTTATAAATCGTGAATGTAAGGATAGGTGTTTGAAGCTGAATGGATAAGAGTTCTTAGATGTTATCTGTTTAAAATAATCAGAAATATTATATTAATTCTGTTTTATTAAAATCATTCAACAGACATGATTGAGCAGCAATCATTGGCAGGTTCTGTTATAGATGAAAAAGATACAATTTCTGGCCACAATGTGTCTATAGCCTACTGGAATAAATCTGTACAAGAGCAACTGAAAATAATATAAGTGCTACAACGGAAGTTTTTATGGGTTCTCAAAGAAAGAGCACTAGAAAGAAGGAACTGGGCCGGGCGCAGTGGCTCACACCTGTAATCCCAGCACTTTGGGAGGCCAAGGCGAGTGGATCACGAGATCAGGAGATCGAGACCATCCTGGCTAACACGGTGAAACCCTGTCTCTACTAAAAATACAAAAAATTAGCCTGTAGTCCCAGCTACTCAGGAGGCTGAGGCAGGAGAATGGCGTGAACCCAGGAAGCAGAGCTTGCAGTGAGCTGAGATCGCGCCACTGCACTCCAGCCTGGGCGACAGAGCGAGACTGTCTCAAAAAACAAAAAAACAAAAAAAGAATGAACTGAAGATAGTAGTGAGAGAGGAGATGAGGGATGAAACCAATACTGAAAAAACCCTAAAGATTTAGAAAGGGATTTAGGGCAGCAGAGTGATTGGCTCTGATTCACGAAGTGCTGAGACACTGGTGATTGGAAGAGCAGTTGAAAAAGGAAGAACAGAGGCTGCATCTGCCATTTCGTGAACGTGACCTTGGAAGCAACGCTTTGAGATTTTTCATCTGTAAATAGAGGCCGATTCATTTATTTTAAGAATCAAATAAGATAATTAATATTAATGACCTAGCATAAATCTTAGCGCATGGTGTATTAGTGCATTTTCACATTGCTATAAGGAAATGTGGGTAATTTTGAGACAGGTAATTTATAAAGGAAAGAGGTTTCATTGACTCACAGTTCTGCATGGCTGGGGAGACCTCAGAAAACTTACAATCATGGTGGAAGGCGAAGGGGAAGCAAGGCACCTCTATCACAAGGCAGCAGGAAGGAGCCTGACCAAAGGAGGAACTTACCAAACACTTACGAAATCATCAGATCTCATAACTCATGGTCACAAGAACAGCTTGGGGGAAACTGCGCCCATTATTCAATTAACTCCACCTGGTCTCTCTCTTGACATGTGGGGATTAGGAGCATTATGGGGATTATAATTCAAGATGAGATTTTTGCTTGGAGACACAGCCAAACCATATCACATGGTAAAAGCTAAATACATTTCTGTTTCTTTCTTTTACCTTTGAACATGGGAGCAAATAACCCTTCAGATGATGATAGTCACCAACTGTGGAATCTTCCAGATGAGCCAAGTAAGAATCCAGACATTGTGGAGTAGAGACACATCATTCCTGCTTTGTCCTGTTAAAACTTCTGACAGAGTCCAGGAGCATAGTAAATGGTTGTTTAATACCATATGTTTTAGGTAACTTGTTTTCCAGCACTAGTTAACTAGAACACTCCCCTGACCTAAACCATAAACCTAAGCCTGGATCTCTCAGCAGTGTCCAGAAATGAATAGGATCATTCACTGAATATAAATTTGTAAGTATAGTATTTGAACTAGGATGGGAAATTTGGGGTGCCTAAAAGCAAATGATTGAAATATATACTAAAAGTCTCAGATAAATACAAAGGCATAATGCCAGGATTTGGGGGGGAAAAAGGCATGATCCAGAGAGGAGAAGTCTCAGAGTCAGTGCAGTGAGACTAAGATATTAAAATAATAAGAATTGTAAGTATGTGAGTTCAGAGAATGGAATACTAAAGATTAAGACTTAGTGAAGTAATTTTACTTAACAGAAAGCTTTCTTTATAAGATGGTCTGATGTTGACTCAGTTGAAGTTTATAAGGAGTTTCAAATACATTAGAAAAAAACTGTTGAAGAAAAGGGTATTATTAGCAATGCAGATTTCGTGATAGCATTTATTATTTATCACAGTAACAATAATGATAACATACCACCCTTAATTCTTAGTCACAGTCAAAACTGTTCAGCAGAACATTGTTCCTTCTTTGTTGTTCAAAAATAATTGAGATGAAAAAACAGAAACAGTGCCACTAGCATCAGTCTCCTGTCATGATAATCAACTATAGCACATCAGGGAGTAGTAACCAGTGGCATGTTCTTAAAATAATGATTCTCATCGTCTGCCTTTAACATGAAGGAAACAAGGCACAAATAGCTACTATTTACGAGTGACCCAAATGAGCTATTTAACAGCCTATACTATGAGTGCCAGCTAACTTTCAGGCTGTGCATTTTGAAGAAAACAGAATTTACCACAAAATATACCATGTAGTAGCAAATGTTATTTTTTTCTTTTTTCTTTTTCAATATCAATCAAGATACAATACTTCAGGGGAAAAATATCTAGCTACAATAGAAAGGTACTAGCCACAGAAGACGGCTGAATCTGGTTGCCCATGTTTGTCGTATATAAGAACAGACGGATATTAAAAAAAATTGTAGAGGGCAATTTGGGGAAAAAGAAATGATGTTAACCACAGGAATAAGATGATCTCAAAAGAGGAATGGATGATTGAAGACAAAGTTCACAAGGAAGCTTTCACACTGGTGAACCAAGTATTCTCTTGCCAGTGAGTGAAGAATACTGGAAATGAAGTCAGAGAACTCTGAGCTAAAAAAGTTCATAGGAGAGAATTATGAATGTGATCCTCAGTCATCTCATTAAGAATGTAATCCATCTGCAAAAGCTAAGCATCCTGTGTGTAGTCAAGGAAACCATGGAGAATAATCTGCAGAATAAGAAATTGTGGAAGAACTTTAATGTAATCCATAATATATAAACCTCCAATATCCAAATGATTACTTTCAAACTGAGGTAGATCTCTTGAACATGATTCTAAGGAAATTTGTAACCCATAAGAAGAGCTAGTATAAAATGAGATGTAACGGGAAGAACTAGAGCAATATTTCAGAGGAGAATATGTCAAAAGAGATTAAAATATTTAAAATAAATAAGAGTTTGTAGAACTCCCAGGTATTGGCCATGCCCTCAGCTTACTTCTAAGAAGACTGCTTAAAAGTGAGTTTAAAACACTCAGATTGAAGATCTGTGCTTCTGTCAGACTGCCATACCATAAAAATCAGTGCCTTAAACTTAGAGAAACCCAACAGCCAACGAGATTATCTCAAGATATCTGCCCAATAGGAGCAGACCATATTGAATGATAACTAACTTATCTAATTAATTTCTCTCAAATAATGTTACATAATATGACATCAATAAATAAAGACTCATAATGACATAGATATGGTAGTAAAAACAAAGTGTATAGCTATACAGAGACAGAAAAAAAGAAATAGAAATTGAAAAAGGAGAGAAATCCAGAGATGGACTGAGTCAAAAGAAAGTAGTTACTGGAATAAGAGCACACCAACTTTCAAGCAAAAGACCTCATGCCCAGGCACCTGCATGGCCATTTGGAAATTAGGGCTGCCGTTATTTCCAAAATGATAATCTGTGCCATGAGCAGGCTATGGGGGTGAGTGTGTGAGTGTAAACAGGAACACAATTAGGTTTCTTATACAAAACTCTATAACTTCTGAAAAAAAGTCTGTAAATATTGATAGATAATTATAGAGAAAAGTAAAGCAAATTCTTCAATATAGGTATTAAAGGTGACAAGTATTAGGCCAGGTAATAGGCAATATTCTCTCTTTATAACTCAATAGCCTGTTGGATCGTCAGTGTAACTCAACAGTATGGTTCATGGTAGGAAACAAGTCCTTGTTAAACACTTGAATTTCCAAGTACAAGATGCCCAAAAATTATGCAGATTGGATTCTATGCAAATGACAACTATACAACTGTTTTCTGCAATACACAATTGCCTAATTAATGAGTGGTTTATACCCTTTGCCCAATCATTCAATGTTAGTTCCAAGAAAATATGCAGATTTTTGGGAAAATGTAGTCATTTAAAGTATATTTATGTTTATAAAAATTATAGCCCTGGCCAGGCATGGTGGCTCATGCATGTAATCTCAGCACTTTGGGAGGCCGAGGTGGGTGGATCACCTGAGGTCAGGAGTTTGAGACCAGCCTGGCCAACATGGTGAAACCCTGTCCATACTAAAAATACAAAAATTATCTGGGCCTAGTGGTGGGCACCTCTAATCCCAGCTACTTGGGAGGCTGAGGCAGGAGAATCACTTGAACCAGGGAGGTGGATGCTGCAGTGAGCCAAGATCATGCCACTGCACTCCAGCTTGGACAACAAGAATGAGACTCCACCTCAAAAAAAAAAAAAAAATTATAGCCTTAATTTTTAACAACAGTATGGTGGTTAAATAAATTATAGGCAAATGATAAATTTTATATGCTAAATTGTTTTTTAAGAATATGCATTCAAAATGGTATTATGTTCACAATATAATATTAAGTGAAAATAATGGAATTAAAATTATTCATATCATTTAATTAAAATTTTGTAAATATTGAGAGATACTTACAGAAAAATATATAAAGCAAATTTATCAACATTAGTATTAGTGGTAATAAGTCCTGGGCCAGATAATAGGCAATTTTCTTTCTTTGTATCTTATGTGTTTTCTTAAACACCTTCTGTAAAAATGTCACTTGAAACTGAACATGGAGGAGAGGAAGACAATGTCTTTCTTAAAGTTCACAGCTTTAGTACTTTAAGAAGTTCTTGCTCAATGACAACAGAAATATTAATTTCCATCTCCCCTCATTTTAGGATAACATGTCCCAAGCCAAAGCACTGTTATAGGAGCTCCTCCCAGTTCTGCTAGATGGCCAGTGGTCCACTGTAGTTTTCAGAATAATCTAGGTTTCTTACAGAAATCTTGAAGTGGAGGCCAGGGATTTAACATGTAGGGTATCAAAATTTTCTTTTTTTTAAATTTTATTTTATTTTCTAGGGTATCAACATTTTCTCAAGGTATTAATATTAATTGAAGGTAAGAATGTTGACAAAGCACATATTGAACACAATTTCCATTGACATGAAGAGGGATAAATAACATTCTCTTCCACATCACCATCATCTCTCACCTGAAATAATCTCCTAACTGGACTCAGTTTTCACCTTTGGACCCCTGTAGTCTGTCTCAACATGAAAGTCAGAGTGATCCTTCTTAATAGTAAGGATGATTTAACTCTCTACTCCAAACTCTACGAAGGTTTTCCATTGCCCTGAGAATAAAAGCATCAATGTTGCCAACAATGCTTTATGTGATCTGACACTTCTTCCTTTTCTGAACCATAACCCACGTCTTACTTCTTTTTTAAAATTTTTACTTATGTATTTATTTTTATTTCAATAGCTTCAGGGGTACAAATGGTGTTTGGTTACAGGGATGAATTGTATAGTGGTGCAGTCTGAGATTTAACTGCACCCATCACCCAGGTAATGTACATTGTATCCAATATTAGTTTTTTTTTATCCCTCACCCTACCACCCTCCCCCTCTGAGTCTCTAATGTCCATTATACCATTCTGTATTCCTTTGCATACCCATAGCTTAGTTCTGAATTATGTGAGAACACAAAGTATCTGGTGTTTCATTCCTGAATTACTTAGAACAATGACATACAGTTCCATCCCAGTTGCTGCAAAATACATAGCTTCATTCTTTTTTACAGTTGAATAGTATTCTTATTCAATGGTGTATATATATTGCTTTCTTTATCCACTCATTGCTTGATGGGCACTTAGGTTGGTTCCATATCTTTGCAATTGTGAATTGTGCTGTGATAAACATATATGGGCAATCCACCCCTCTTTTCTTTGTTCACAGCATTGAAGACATCTGGGGTCCTCACTGCTCCTTGAGCACAGTAGCATACTTCTACATTAAGACCCTACCCCAGTTGTTCTCCCTCTGCCTAGAATTTTCTTTGGTAAGATACCTGTGTGGCTGGGGCTCCATCTCCCAGCTTTGCTTAAATGTTATCCTTTCCATGAGGCCTTCAGTGGTAAACACTTTGAAATTATAATAAGCACTTCACATACCCCTCATTCCCATTACCCTTTTCCTTTCCTTTTTCTATAAAATTTAACATGCCTTAATATTCAAAATATTTTTGAACAAATAATTTGCTTATTTATTATGTCTACTATTTACTGTTCATCTTTACCTGCTAGAATATAACATTGCAAAGGCAATGGTCCTTGTGTGTTTTAATCACAGGTGTATCTCAAGTATATCAGAATTCCATGAATATGGTAGATTCTCAAGAACTAGCTAATGAATGAAAGAGTAAATAGATAAATGCACATTTTCTTGATGCTCAAAAAAAGGAAAAATAATAAATTCATTAAACAAAATGAAACTAGCAGGCTTAATTTCCTCAACAATATATTCTTAACTAAATGTGTTATCACTTAATATGAGAGGTTATTGTTGATAACCTGGAAATTCCATTACAACTTTCTGGAAGAAATAATTTATATGGCAGAATCAGCTGGATAACATGAAAAATTTGTTCTCCCCCTGGCAGTTGCAAGGAGGAAACGGCCTAACAAGGGACTACATTTTCCTGCCATGTAACTAGTTCTTACCAGTGGAATTTGAGTAAGAATAATGTATATCACTTCCAAATCAAGGTGGTTAAGTAAGGGTGCCTATTTCCAAACCATCTCTACCTGTTTTTGTCTGCTGAAAGTAGAGAAATTTGTGACACTAGAGAATAGTACATCGCAATATGAAAAAATTCTACATCTGTGAAACACTACGTGGAGGAAAGCCGCTAGCCAAACATCAATATCTGCATTTGACCGCTTCATGAGTGAGGAATAGACATTTATTGTGTAAAATCATTGAAATTTGCTAATTTATTTGATATAGCAGCTTAAATGCAAGTCTCAAAGATAATTTAGTTAAGGGCTAAAGTTTGGCATCCTAAATTTGCATATGGTTACAACTTCAGAATTATTGGTTTTATAGAACTATGTAACTCAAGTGCCTAGTCACGAATACCTAATTTCCCAGGATGAACCCTCACTGCTCAGTGACATTTGTAGCGCCAAATAGTCAAGAAAGCTGTTCATAAGAACAGAATACTTAGAAAGTCTGATTTTGCAACCAAAATTTATTTGGATGTAAGTATAAGGAAAATAAATGCAATAGATGCAGTAAATGAGCATGGTTAGTTGGAGGTCCTGATCAAGGATTAAACCACATTTGTACACCCGAGGGATTAATAAAGGAATGTAAAAATTTATGGTGTGAAAGAAGTCATTCTAGGTTATGGTTGTGAAGATAGAATAGTTCCATGTTACTCACTGTGTTGGAAGAAAGTGATATGTCATCAAGATTGGTGACATCAGAAAGAGAAAAATATTGCATTTCAGGAGTAAAGTGTATTTTTACTAGAGATGTTGCAATTTTTGAGGAGAGGAAAAGCTTCTTTTTATGGTGAAGTAATTTCAAGGATTAAAATTGGTTTGGGATGGCAGAGGTTTGTGATAGTGATGATTAGAAAATATGTAGAATTCAGTGACATAGAACTTGAGAGGAAAGAAGTAAAAGGAAGAAGGAAAATAAGGAAGTGCCAATTTGTAGAACCAGAAGTAATTAAGTTCTTGATTTCCTCAACTGAAGGAGGTTAAAATTAAGGTTTTTATGAGACAAAATATCTTCAGTTTAGAGATAAATTTCAATACATACAATACAATGAATGTATCATCACAATATACTTTTGCTTTAATCATTTATTTGATCGTGTCTCCAATGCACCTCGATTTCAAACAAATAACATCTACTGTGTCTGGTTGTAAATAAATGCTTACTTGCGTCTCTCACACTGGTCTGTGAGAGCCTTCTGTAAATAAAAGATACTTCTTTTGTATTTATTATAAATCAATCAATCAATAAATGAGAAGATGCAGATACGTGAGTCCCTTCCAGAATATGCACAAAATGGACAGATACCAGTCTGAGATGAATATAAAGAGAATTCAAAACCTATTGTCAGACTCTCGTTGGGGTCTTCTCACTTTCTGAGTTTCAGAGTTTCAAAAGAAAGCACAAGAGCTCTTTCCTCTAGCAGAAGTATGAATGCTTTTCTGGATACAGTCTTTCTGCTTAGGAAGCTTACAACCTTTTAAAGAGGGAGAGCATTCCAGGGACAGAAATGAATTTGAATAAAAACCTGGAGATACCGGCACTATTTATAATTTAAGAAGATGAAAAATATAGAATTACATAGCAGCACATTATTATGGTAGAAATATTTATAGATTAAAGTCTGAGGATACAAGTTCTAAATCATAGGATACCAAGTAATTATAATGACACTCACAATTTAGAGTTTACATGTTTTAAAAAAAATGATACAGTGAATATTCTACCATAGTAATTTTTGGATAACAATTACTAACTTTGTATTATATTCAGGACTTATGAAAAACTCTTTACTGCTTTATTTAATCTGTTTTTGAATAATAACCAAGTCTTATTATACCCACTATTTTACAGCTATGGAATTGGATGCTAACAAAGCTAAGTAGCTAGACCTAGAATACGCTGCTAGTAATGGTGAGCAGAGAATGAAACTCAGGCCTCCAATGCCAGACCTGAGCTCTTAACCAGGATGCAGCCCTGGTTTTCTAATGCTAGAAAATATACGCGAAAATACTTCTCAGTGTATTTCCCCATGAGATCAATGTTTCGATTGTCACACATATTTAGATGCAATGTAGATACTCATTTTTCTACATAAATTGTTTTCATTGCTCATATCTCTAATATCTACCTATGCAGAGAAATTCTACTTATCATTCAAACCTATGTCCAAAGCAGTCTCCTCTATAAAGCAGCACCAGTTCCAAAAAAAAAAAAGAAAAAAAAACCTAGAGAGGTATTCTCTCCTTTAATAATCTACAAAAAAAAAAAAAAAAAAAAAATTCTTTTAAATACATTTTTCTAACGAAGGTAGAATCTCCCTTGGTTGAGTTTTCAGACAAATATATAACTATTCAATAAGAGTATGATTGCCTAGAGGTCAGGAACAGAATCTTAGGCATGTTTTTCATCCTGTGGAACCTTGTTTATAGTTGGTAGGTGGCCAGTGAATGACTTTGGTATTGAATCATTTGGAAAAGCATAAGTGCTGAGCAAAATAAAGATATTATCAATTTTCATGTGATTATGATGGATTCAGAATAAAAATATATCTTTCCATAAAATTTAGTGTGTGCTACTCATATTCTGCTGTGGACAAAAAGAAATACTGGAAAAACTTTTCTCTACAAGATTATTGCCTTACAATCTAAATATCAAGACTTGAAAATATCATTGCCCTATATCCCTGTTTAGAGTCAATTTTAAAAATTCTTCAATTTCTGAATAAAAAATTTAAAAAGATGTCCTGTCTGCTGAAGCTGGAAAAATAGGCTTCACAGCTGGCTGGCTGGTTCATTCAGCAAGAAATTGGTCAACTTGCAAAGACCAGAAAAATGCATTTCACACAGCACCAAGAATCATAAAGTTGCTGAGCAAACTGGTAGCTACAGAACTCAGGCAAATTACAGCTAGCTTAGAAAAATAAGAAACAGATCAAATCCTCATCGGTCCTCTTACACTAAACTTATACTATATCTGACATATGGGACTATTGCATTGGATTTTCTATTGTGAACTTGCTTCCTGAACATGCAGTCTTAAAACTCTTCGGAGTCTTTAGAGTCTATGGTCTTCTCTTCAGTCATCTGTTGTTGATTTTCTCCCCGGGTTCTGTCAAGCTAGCTCGTTTTCTCAGGATACAGGTTTCCTTTCTTCCCTTTAAAGGAAGGGAATGCTTGGTGTTTGTCTAGAATATTATGACTACTATCTAGGACGTGCCTCTTACCAGTTGGGGTGCAATAGAAAATGTCTCCTTCTCTGTCTTCCTGCGAAGTCAAGAGGAAGTTTTGCCATTTATAGTGTTTAATATATTTCCTGTAAATGTGTAGGAAATGTCTGTTTGAAGTTCTGAAGCAAACTACCTTGATGTTCACAAAGATGAGACAAACTACTTGATGAAAGAAATCATATTCAAGAAAGAATCTTAAGAGAGGAAGGCAGCCAATTTATTTACATGAAGATCAAAGAACCTTTGCGTGAATTGAGACTACATTTTTTTTCCGAGTGATTTGCAAAAGATAATCTTCATGGCTGAGTGAGAAAAGTGGTAAGTCTTTATTGAAATTATTTTGATTTTATGTATTAAAATATGCAGCATGCTAAAATAATATACTTATAAGATTTTATTCTTTTCAAGAAATATTTCGTATTTTCTATACTCGTTAAAGTCTGATGAAATAGATTGAGATATTTTATTGATATTTTGGCTATTCTGTTTTTTAATAAATAACCAACGATTTGGCTTATATGAACACAATGAAAGCCACACTTAACAAATAACTGCTATCAATGATTAAAGGCCTTTCTAATGAAAGCCAGTAGAGTATTGTACAGATGCCAGGATAATTTAACACAACAAACAGAATTTCTCTAAATACCCAAGACCGTAATGATTTGCTGCCTAATGTAAGAAGGAATGTTACCCCCAAATGAGAAACTTAAGAGTGATGTTTCATGTGAGAGAAAACCACACATTCTTAAATCATTAGGTTTTCCCTTCTTTTATGTAATCCACGTCCTTTTTCTCTCTTACTAAGGTTGACTGAGCTTTAAAGAATAGGAAGGGAGGCAAAAACGCAATCAACTTCAAAAATCATTTTGGCACAGCACAGCAAAATGCATCCAATTAAAACATTAAACAGTATGCTAATAATTATGTTTCTTATACTGCCTTTTCATCAAGGATTTCAAAGTCAAATGTACAATTTCTCAATTATGCTTTAGACATCTCTAATTCTGATTGCTGGCAAGTCTTCCTCCCTTCCCCCTTCCTGACCCACACTCAGAGTTCTAACTGAATTTGATGAAGGACAATATTTTGCCTTTCAAATGTGCTAATCTTGACTTCTCCTTCATCTTCTTTTGCCTTTGCTCAGCTAACCGAGGGACTGATGCTGAGTAATTTGCAAGCAGAGGTTGGCTAGTTTCAAAATGCTAAAAATTTGAATTATAGGTTTTTAAGAATAAATATACTTTTATGACTTTGCATTATTAAGTGCTTGTCTTACAGTGCACTAGCAAAATTTTACCTTCATAAGCAAAGGAGATTAGCAAGGGAACATAGCATAAACGTGCAAATTAGAGCTTTTAGGACTTTTATAAACAATGGCATCTCTAAATGGATGGCCTGTAAATATGGTGCCACTGCCCTGAAAGCTCAAGTACAACTTTAATGTACCTATTTTAAAAACAAATTTATTAAGCTGTATTTGGTGTAAGCACCGTCCGGATTTTCAAAATTCTAAATTAGTTGGATCTAACAACAACAACAAAAGTTTAACAGTGTTACCTTTCTTCAACAACTACACTACCTATGATCTTTAAACTTTTAACTAGCCCTTCCTGGATTTCTGTAACTAAAACTATTTTTATTCTGCTTTGAAAAGTATTTATTTTGCCATATGGATATGTATGTATAATATTTTTTCTTCAAAACAATGCTATTTTATCTTCTCATTTTGTTACATCATTTCATTCATGAGGCTTGTTTTGTAACTACTCTGAGCTGATACTTCTTTATTCTTGAAATTCCTTTACACGGTTCAAGTATTTGAAAAACCAGCCTTAAACTAAAGTAAAATCCCTGATAACCAGAGTTTAAAAAGCACTACAGGCAAAGTCCTAAAAGCATCTAGAATCTAATCCCAAACCTGTCATTAACTATCCATGCATCATTTAGCAATCTAGATAAATGCATTGGTACACAACATCCTTATTTTAAAACAAAGTGAATGACCATAATATGTTTTTAAATATTAAAAAACATCGAGCTTAAAGTTAAAAGTCAATGTTATGTGCCTTGAAATTTCTGATACCTCATTACCCGAAAACAATAATGCAACATGTATTAAAGGCTGACACTGTGCAAGGTGTTATGCCAGTAAGGCACATGCTAACAGGAAGACAAACAAGAAATGGTCCTTCCTTCCTTCATGCTTACACTTGTACCATTTTTTTCCTGTTTCTTTCTGTATGCATTATCTAATTTGATGTGCATAACAACTCATGAGATACAAAAGAAGGTTATTATTGACCCCACAAAGAAAAGAAAGGCAAGTAGTTTCAGAGATCAGGCGGTTATTAGAAATTTCTAGTGTTAGTGAGGAAGAGAGAACTAAAACTATGTAAGATGTTAGTATTGTTACATATTGATTAGTGTGCACTGTTCGTGAATACCATTTTTTAGGCCTGTTTTCCTGAATCACGTAATATTGTCCCACTGTGAAACAGGCATTACAATTTTGTATTTACTTCTAATGTTTCTCAAAGGGAACCTTGTTTAATGATATAACATTTGCAAATCTCTTTGAATAAAAAAATCATTTAAATGCAAAGTATCCCTGAACATTATCCCCTTTACTCTCCCAATGGGTACATAAAAATCAAATGGGGCTGACTGTGATCTTTTAGGAGCATAAAAATATCATAAATTGACTCTTTGCACCTTGCTACACCACTCCCCAGAAAACTTGTGCACCTCATGCAGATGTCTAAGTGAGGTTATGATGCCCAAGACACAGGCCCTTCACAGAGCATAGCAGGGGAAATCAACAAGCAGAAAACCTCTCCTAAACTTGTACTTAGTCTTGAATCAGCAAGCAATGGGAATTAAATTCTCACAGTTCAAGCAAACTCGTGGACAGAGACCAGGTTTTCAGAGAAGGGAAAATCAGGGCTCCTGGTGTAAAAAATGAAGCTGCCCCACTGACAGAATTCTGTACAATTTTGCCACTCTGCTGCCTTGGGCCTATCACTGTTCCTCTTTTCCTCTTAATACTACATTAGTGTCCAAGAATCATTATTTATATGCTGTATCAATCTTTCTCCTCACTAATTCCCCATTATTTTCTATTGCTGCTTCCAACATAGGCCCTTAACTTATTGTTCAAATATTCCGGTATTGTTATTCAAACTGGCTTGCTACTTGAATTTTTTACTTAATAATTCAAACTTTTCCAAATCCAACTATCATTGATCCCTTCCTTGCCTTGGATAAGTCCATTCATCTATGCAGTATCATTTCCAAACTTCAGTTTAGAATATGTTTTAAAAAATTCTTCACAAGCAGCACCTGATTTTCCTATTTTACCAGACTGTTATTTTTGAAGCACTTGCTAATTAAGGTTTCTAACTGATTTATCGTGTTTCCTCCTCCATAAACGTATTATCTTTATCTACATACCAAACCTTCTGCAAAGTTCTGCTTAGACACATCTATCATAGAATTATGAGTTTTAAAATTATTGATGTACAATTTACATATAAGGAAAGGAACAGATTTTAAATAAAATGTTCAATGAGTTTTGACAAATGTGTGCTTTCTATAAACAACACCTCCAAACAAGATATAGAACAGTCCCCAATCCAGAAAATTGTCATTCGATTACTGCTGCTCTGATTTTCAGTACCATAAATATTTTTTTCCCAGTGAAAACCTTCATGAAAATGAAGCCATATAGTCTGTACTCTTTTGTGTCTCTCTTCTTAGCTATTTTGTATACGTACTAGGTAACATTTATCAGGTTGGGAAGATTTTCTTCTATTTTTGTATTGCAGAGTGCTTTCAACCTGTTTGCATTTTAACTTTTATCAAATTTTTTTTTTTGGTATCTATTGAAAAGACTACATGGCTTTCCTCTATTATTATGTTCAAATTTTTAATCAATTTTTCTAATTTTATTTTTATTTTTTTAATTTATACTTTAAGTTCGATATGTGCACAACGTGCAGGTTTGTTACATGTGTATACATGTGCCATGTTGGTGTGCTGCACACATTAACTGGTCATTTACATTAGGTATATCTCCTAATGCTATCCCTCCTCCCTCTCCCCACCCCATGACAGGCGCCGGTGAGTGATGTTCCCCACCCTGTGTCCAAGTGTTCTCATTGTTCAATTCCCACGTATGAGTGAGAACATGTGGTGTTTTTCTGTCCTTGTGACAGTTTGCTGAGAGTGATGGTTTCCAATTTCATCCATGTCCCTACAAAGGACATGAACTCCTCCTTTTTTATGGCTGCATAGTATTCCATGGTGTATATGTGCCATATTTTCTTAATCCAGCCTGTCATTGATGGACATTTTGTTGGTTCCAAGTCTTGCTATTGTGAATAGTGCAGCAACAAACATACGTGTGCATGTGTCTTTATAGCAGCATGCTTTATAATCCTTTGAGTATATACCCAGTAATGGGATCTCTGGGTCAAATGGTGTTGCTAGTTTAGATCCCTGAGGAATTGCCACACTGTCTTCCACAATGGTTGAACTAATTTACACTCCCACCAACAGTGTAAAAGTGTTCCTATTTCTCCACGTCCTCTCCAGCACCTGTTGTTTCCTGACTTTTTAATGATCGCCATTCTAACTGGTATGAGATGGTATCTCATTGTGGTTTCAGAGCAGAACTGGAGGAGATAGAGACACAAAAAACCCTTAAAAAAATCAATGAATCGAGGAGCTGGTTTTTTGAAAAGAACAACAAAATTGACTGCTAGCAAGACTGATAAAGAAGAAAAGAGAGAAGATTCAAAAAGACGCAATAAAAAAGGATAAAGTGGATATCACCACCAATCCCACAGAAATACAAACTACCATCAAAGAATACTATAAACACCTCTATTCAAATAAACTAGAAAATCTAGAAGAAATGCATAAATTCCTGGACACATAACCCTCCCAAAACTAAACCAGGAAGAAGTTGAATCCCTGAATAGACCAATAATAGGCTCTGAAATTGAGGCAATAATTAATTGCCTACCAACCAAAGAAAGTCCAGGCCAGACGGATTCACAGTTGAATTCTACCAGAGGTACAAAGAGGAGCTGATACCATTCCTTCTGAAACGATTTCAATCAATAGAAAAAGACGGAATCCTCCCTACCTCATTTTATGAGGCCAGCATCATCCTGATACAATTTTTCTAATTTTAAAGCAACTTTGCATTTATGAAGTAAACCCGAATTCATTATGTTGTGTTGTTCTTTTTATATATTGTTGGATTGAATTTCCTAAATTTTTAAAAAATTTTGAATAAATATTCATAAGTGACCTGTAGTTTTCTTTTCTTGTGCTGTTGTTGTCTTTGTCAAATTTGATATCATAATACTTGCCTCCTAAAAAATCAGTTGAGAAGTATTCCTTCTTTCTCTATTTACTGAAAGACATTGTGTAAGACTGATATTTCTATCTTAAAGTTTGGTAGAAATCATGGGTGCAGTCATGGTTGGTTTAAAATGTTTTTGTCTGTAGGAAGAGTTTTAATTACCTTCATCTTCATTATACTGACATTAGGATCTGTAGTAATCTCCCCTCCTTAATTTTGATATGAGTTACATGTTTTATCTTTTTATTAATCAGTTCAGCTAAAGGATAATCAATTACAGTATTTTTTCTAAAAAAAAATTTTGGCTTTATCATGGCTGTATATTTTCTATTTTGCTAATTTATATTCTTATTAATATTTCCATTATATATATTTTGATGTAATTTTCACTTCTTTTTCCAGCTTCCTAATTGGAAGATTATTAGATGACTGATTTTGAACTGTTTTTCTTTTCTACCATAAATATTTTAGCTATAATTTACCCTCCAATATCTGCTGTAACTGTAATTCAAAAAATACATAGAAAACAAATATAATTTATTACATTTACATAAAGTCCAAAATATTTTAAAATTTTCCTGGTGATTTCTTCTTAAGCCCTAGATGATTTATGAGTATTTTTGATAGCTTTATTGAGATATAATTCCCATGCCATACACCTTACAAATGTATAATTTACAATTCAATGTCTTTTAATAGAGTTATGTATCTATCACCAGAACCAATTTTAGAATATTTTTATTATCCAAAACACAATCCCGTACTCCTTAGTACTTACCCCTTAATCCCCATTCCCAGTCCTAAGCAACCACTAGTCTACTTTCTGTCTGTATAGGTTTATCTATTCCAGACATTTAGTATAAATTGAACCATGTACTAAATATGTGGCCCCTTTTGATTGGCTTATTTTACTAAGCATAATGGTTTCAAGGCCAATCTATGTGGTAGCTGTATAACTGGCTTCTTTCCATTGCCAAAAGATATTCCATTCTATAAATATGCTGCATTTTATGTATTCATTGGACAGTTGGTGGGCATTTGGGTTGTTTCTACTTTTTCGCCATTATGAAGAATACTGCCACGTCCATTTGTGTACATGTTTTTGTGCCTACGTATGTATTCATTTCTCTGGGGTAAATACCTAGGAGTGAAGTTGACAGATCATATGCTAACATTGTGTTTAAGGAACTGGCAGACTGTTTCCCAAAAGGGCTGCATTATTTTACACTTCCACCGGTGGTATGTGAAGTTTCCAATTTCTCTGAAGCCTTGCCAACACTTGTTATTTAGAATTTTTGATTCTAGCCATCCTACTGTATGTAAAGTACTATATTTGTGGTTTTGATTTACATTTCCCAATGAATAATGTTAAACAATTATGTGTGCTTGTTGGCCACTTGTGTATCTTTTTTAGAGAAACGTTGATTCAGATATTTTCCTCATTTTTGAATTGAGATTGTTTTTTATTATAGAGTTGTAAGAGTGTGATATATATTGTAAATCCAAGTCCGTCACTAGTCATGTGATATTTAAATATGTTTTCTATTCTGTAGGTTTTCATGATGTCTTTGAAGCACAGACGTTATAGTTTGATGACGTTCAGTTGATCTGTGTTTTCTTTTGCTGCTCATAATTTTGGTCATATCTAACAATTATTACCTAAAATGAGACCAGAAAGATTTATCTCAATGTTTTCCTCTAGGTGTTATATTGTTTTTCTCTTACATTTGAGTCTTTGATCCATTTTGAGTTAATATTTGCATATGATGTTTTCTAAATGTTCAGCTTCACTTTTTTTGCATATGGGTATACAGTTTTCCTGAATGTTCTTGATATCCTTGTCCAAAGTCATTCCGTAATACTATATGTGAGGGTTTATTTCTGGGCTGTCTATACTACTCCTTTGGTCTATAAATCTGTCTTTATGCCAGTACCACATTGTTTTGACAATTGTAGCTTCACAGTCAGTTTAGAAATCAGGACTTGTAAGGCCTTCAAATTTGATCTTTTTCAAGATTGTGTTCACTATTCTGGGTCCCTTGAATTTTTATATAAAATTTAGAATCCGTTTGTCAATTGCTACAAATAAATCAACTAGGATTTTGACAGAAATTTCAGCTAATTTGTGTATTGTTTTGTGATATCTTGTTATATAATAAGTCTTCCAATTCATGTAGATAGTATGTCTTTCCATTTATTTTGGACTTTTATTTTCCCAAAAATGTTTCATGACCTTCAAGAGTATAATTTCTGCATTTCTTTTGTTAAATTTATTCATAGTTATTTCATTATTTTTGATGATATGTAATAATAAAATTGCTTTCTTGATTTCAGTTTTGGTTTACAAGGATTTTTTAACATCCAATTATTTGTGCTTTTCCAAATATCTTTCTACTATTGACTTTTAATACAAATCGTTTTATTTATTTTTTCCATCCATTACTAAGACAGGGATGTTAAAAATCTCCATCAATAATTATAAATTAACCTGTTTTTCATTTTAGTTTTGTCAGTTTTTGCTTCGTGCATTTAGAACCTCTGTTATTGAGTATATATACAATCAGAATTGTTAAGTATTCTTTACAAATTAGACCATTTATCATTATCCAAAATAATATTCCTCTTCATCTCTAATATTCCTTCATTTTAAGTCTACTTTGCTTAATATTAAATTTGCCTTCTTTCTCTTACTATTTGAATATAGTAATTGTTTGCATTCATTTACTTTCAACATATTTATGTCTTTATAATTAGTCATTTTTAAGAAAAGATATATATTTTTAATCCAAAAAATCGAATTTTGTTTTCTAATTAAATATTTAGACCTGGTATATTTAAAGTGATTATGAATGTGATTAAATTTAAATCTATCAGTTTGCTATTTAAAAATGTACAGATTCTAAGTTCATTTCCTATCTATATTTGTATTTATTGAGTTAATTGTAGTATTCCATTTTATTTATACTATTGGCTTAATGCAATATCATTATCTTATAGTTGCTCTAATATTTATGAGATTAACATCTTTCAATTATAATATAACTTCAAATAACACTTCCTGATCTCATAGATGATGCAAGAACCTTACAAGTTTATTCTTTCTTTTTCTCTTTCCTAATCTTTCTACCATTTTTATAAACATTCTACTTGTACTTCTTGTAAATATGTTATAAACCCACAGTATATTGTTTTTGCTTAAATAATTGATTTTCTTTTCTAAAAAAATAAAAATGAGAAAACTGTTGTTTATTTATTTATTTGCATGTTTACCATTTCCTGTGCTCTTCATTTCTTCATGTAGATCATTGTATTCTGTAGTTGACTGATTGTGTTAGTTCAAAACTGTTACTAGGTCAAGGTGATGGGCCAGGGTTCTTAAAAAGTATTCATATCTTTATTAATTATTGGTTTATTTATATTATAAAACAATAAGAGATGACTGTTAAAATAACCAATCATTATTTCAGATTTTGATATTCTGTACTGATATTCTTTACATTTTTTCTTAATGTATTCTGAAGCCCTTTCATTAGGTTCATATATGTTTTGGATTGTTAAATTTGATAAACTCGTTCTTTTATCATGATGAAGCCATACTCTTTACCTTTGGCAATACTTCTTTTTTGTGAAGTCTATTTTGTCTGATATTAGTATAGGTATACTAGTGTGATGGCTAATTTTATGTGCCAATTTGGCTGGGCCATAGTGTGCCCACCTATTTGGTCAAATATCATTCTGAGGCTGGACGCAGTGGCTCACGCCTGTAATCCCAGCACTTTGGGAGGCCAGGGCGGGTGGATCATTTGAGGTCAGGAGTTCAAGACCAGCCTGGCTAACATAGTGAAACCCCATCTCTATTGAAAATGCAAAAATCAGCCAGGCAGTAGTGGCCTGTGCTTGTAATCCCAGCTACTCGGGAGGCTGAGGCAGGAGAATCACTTGGGCCTTGAGTCAGATGTTGCAGAGAACCGAGACCGAACCACTGTACTCCAGTCTGGGTGACAGAGTGAGATCTTGTCTCAAAATATATATATATGTGTGTGTATAAATATATATACACACACAATTATTGGTGTTTCTGTGAGAGTATTTTGGATGGCATTGACATTTAGATTGGTAGATTTTGAATAAAGCGGATTGTTCATCAATAAGTTGAAGGCTTTGATAGAATCAAACAACAGGCCTCTCCTAAGCCAGTCATTTGGTTCTACTAAAGAAAGGGCAAGAAAGAAATCTTCAGCAGACTGCCTGTAGACTTCATCTGACACATCAGCTCTTCCTGGTTCCACACTAGCCTGCAAACCTTCTGACACAAACTGGAACATTGGTTCTCTTGATTCTCCAGTCTGTTGGTCCACATGCAGATTTTGGTTATCATCTTCTATAATCATATGAGCTAATTCCTTATAATAAATCTCTGTTTTTCTCTCCATACAATAAACACATACATGCACACACAGACACAAACACACACACACATATACATACGCACAAACATACACACACATGCACGCTGTATTAGTCTGTTTTCATGCTGCTCTGAAGAAATACCTGAGATTGGGTGATTTATAAAGGAAAGAGGTTTATTTGACTCACAGTTCTGCATTGCTGCAGAGGCCTCAGGGAACTGACAATTATGGCTTTATGGCAGAAGGCAAAGGAGAAGCAGGCACCTTCTTCACAGGGCAGCAGGAAGGAGTGAGTGCAAGCAGGGAAAATGCCTGATGCTTATAAAACCATCAGATCTCATGAGACTCACTCACTATCAGAACAGCATGGGGAAAACCGCTCCCATGATCCAATTACCTCCACCTGATCCCACCCTTCACATGTGCTTATGGGGATTACAATTCAAGATGAGATTTTGGGTGGGGACACAGCCAAACCACATCACACACATATTGTTCTATTCTGCTCTACTGGAGAACTCTGACTAGCTTTCTAATATTTCCTTTTGTATTATATGTTTTATTTCTGTCTTATAACTTCTATGTGTAACCACCTGTGACTAAAATAATACGTTGCAGAGATTTGGGCTTCATCTCTGTTGAGATTCCTCCTTTCCTGCTCCCTGACTCATAAAATTTAGACATTTCAGCAGTCTAATTTTTCCCTTATTCTCAACAAGATCACCATGGAAAAGTGCATTGAACATAGCATATCCTTTGTGAATCTTTCTTAACATTTATCACACATGTAGAATCAGAAAACATGGAAAATCAGTGAGACTGAATTCTTTCTTGAACCAACAACAAAGTAAACTATTTCTAGAAGCTGCCATTTTCACTCGTTCATGTAACATGTATTTAAACCTGTCCTGTTTTATACTGATAAAACTTAAACAAAGCACAGAATGTACAAGTGAAAACAGACAGACCTGTAAATGAGATGAATAGTTTTTAGTAATAAAGAAAAGTACTAAATTCTATGAAAGAGAGCCTTCAACTGAGAAAGGTTGACTGAGAATTTGACATTTAGATTATAGGTAGGACTTAACAAAATTTAAAAGATAGTAAAGGGTGTATAAGGTAGGAGAAATAGTATATAAAAACCACTGAGGGGTGGAAGAACATGGAGTGGTTTAGGACAGCAGTTGGCAAACAATTTTTTAAAAGGTATAGATAAATATTTTAAGTGTTCTGGGCCATATAGCATCTGTTGCAACTGTTCAACTCTACTGCTGTGGCATGCAAGCAGCTGTATATAATGCATAATTTTTTTAGTTTAATTGCTTCCTTTTAATTTTGTTTTTTACGTTGAGTTTTGGGATACATGTGCTGAACGTGCAGGTTTGTTACATAGGTATACATGTGCCATGGTGGTTTGCTGAACCTATCAACCCGTCTTCTAGGTTTTAAGTCCTGCATGTATTAAGTATTTGTCCTAATGCTCTCCCTCCCCTTGTCCCCCGACCCCCCAACAGTCTCCTGTGTGTGATGTTCCCCTCCCTGTGTCCATGTGTTCTCATTGTTCAACTCCCACTTATGAGTGAGAACATGTGGTGTTTGGTTTTCTGTTCCTGTGTTAGTTTGCTGAGAGTGATGGCTTTCAGCTTCATCCATGTCCCTGCAAAGAGCATTCTTTTTTATGGCTGCATAGTATTTCATGGTGTATATGTGCAACATTTTCTTTATCTAGTCTATCATTGATGGGCATTTGGGTTGGTTCCAAGTCTTTGCTATCATAAATAATGCTGCAATAAACATATGTGTGCATGTGTCTTTATAGTAGAATGATGTATAATGCTTTGGGTATATACCCAGTAATGGGATTGCTGGGTCAAATTGTATATCTGGTCCTAGATCCTTGAGGAATTACCACACTGTCTTTCACAAGGGTTGAACTAATTTACACTCCCACCAACAGTGTAAAAGTGTCCCTATTTTTCCACATCCTCTCCAGCATCTGTTGTTTCCTGACTTTTTAATAATCACCATTCTAACTGGCCTGAGATGGTATCTCATTGTGGTTTTGATTTACATTTCTCTAATGGCCAGTGATGATGAGTTTTTTTCTTCATATGTTTGTTGGCTGCATTATAACCCATAATTAAATGGGCTTAGTTGTGTTCTAATAAGGTTTTATTTACTGGTGACTGGCAGGATTTGGCTAGTAAACCATAGTATGCTGTCCCCTGGTTTAGGTTATGTCAAGTAATTCATATTCCTGGGTTGTGGGATGTATGTTAGGCAATGCCCAGAGAAGAAACTCCTAAGACAGGTGTCACTAGATCATGTAGTTTATATCCACTATGCCAAGGAGCTTGATATTTTTCCTTACTAAAGTGGATAACCATTAATATTATTAATGCAGTATAATTATATGATCAGCAATAGGTTTTATGAAGGAACTTTACTACTAATACCCAAGGGAAAAATCATCCCCAGAGAGCTACCATAGTTAAAAAAAAATTGTATTAGAGTGACCGATTAGTGTTCTACAAACTATGCATAAGGTGATTGAAAACAGTTGGGAGTGAAAGAATGAGATAAATGAGAGCTATTTATACATACGTGGTTATTGAAGATACAGGAGTTCAATGAGAACCTCTAGAGATATCATGCGGTAGATGAAAAAAAAAGTGTCAAGGATAAAATCTGGGAAACCAATAAAATTACTTAGACACTGGTGTGTGGAGAATGAGCTAAAGAACATTTAAAATGTAAGAAGCAAAAAACTTTATATTAATAAGTATTTAAAAATCACAGGTAATAGGAAACATACACATCATAATGATGAATTATTATTCTTAATTCATCAGATTTTCAAAAATTAGAAAGTTGGATGTTGACTACTGATGGTGGTCATATAGGAAATTGGGTGTATTTGTGTGCTGATAGTGAAGTAGGGCCTTTGTGGTCTCCTCCTGAAGCAATTAGTTTCTACTTAGTTCCATCATGTATTTACTCTGTAACTCAGTAATTCCATTTCTGAGTTTATTTTCCAGAGAAATGCTCATATGATACTTACGGGGCAAGTAGGGGATATTTACCAATCATAATCTGTGAAAGTGGAGAGTCAGAGACAAACTAAAGACTTATATATGGGGAAATGAATAAAAGTGTAGTAAGCCCATAGTATGTGTGATAGACGGATGCTTTATCATCCCACAGTAGTCAAAATACTTCTTATGAGATCCTCCATATTGAGCCTATACTGTGAGAGGATTGTATTTTCAACCCACTTCTTGTCACTCATGGAAATTTGACTTACCACGCCATGGAAATATGAGTAAATGACATGTACCCTTTCTAAGCAGAAGCTGTAAGAAATGCAGCATGGTTCCTCTGAGTCTGTTTTTCTTTTGTCACAAGAATGACTATATCCTAGATGGGAGCTCTTTCCTAAGCCTAGATGCCAGTATGAAGAAGAGACAGAACAGAGACACGAACAACTTGTAAAGTAAGTAAGAAATAAAATTTTGTTTGTTTGTTTGTTTGTTTGTTGAGATAGTGTCTCACTCTGTTACCCTGTGCAGTAGCACAGTCATGGCTCACTGTAGCCTCGACCTCCCAGGATCAAGCAATCCTCCCACCTCAGCCTCCTGAGTATCTGGAATGACAGGCACACACCACCACACCTGGCTAGATTTTATGTTTTTTGTAGAGATAGGATTTTGCAGTGTTGTTCAGGCTGGTCTCAAATTCCAGGACTCAAGTGATCTGCCTGCCCTGGCCTCATAAAGTGCTGGGATTATAGGCATAAGCCACCACCTCTAACCTAAACTTTTGTTTTTGTAAGTCACTAGAATCCACGTGATGTTTGTTATTGTAGCAAAACCTCACAAAACCTGGAAGGTATTCTATGGAATCCCACATAGTCATTAAAGGAACTAATTAAATGTACAAAAGCAACATTTATAGATCTTAAATACCTAGTGGGAAGTAAAAAAAGAAAAAAAGAAAAAAAAAAGAAGTCAAGTGTTTGATCTCTAATGAAATACCAGCTAAATAAAAAAACATAAGTCAAAGTTCGTAATTTAGAAGGATATATACAAAGTCAATGAAACATATCAAAGACATTAGAACATTTGCCTGTGGGAACTAAGGAGAATGAGAATGGGAAATATGGATAAAAAATATACAAAACAATAAATGACTGTTAACCTGCATGTGAGTATGAGTACATGCAAAATAGAGATAGCCTTTAAAATAAAATAAATGTGAAATATGTGGATAATGAGGAATATAATTAAACTCTCTGCATCTGAGGAGCAAACAAGAAAACAAAGGAAAAAGTATTAAAGAGAGAGACAGGGGCGGGGAAATAAATTTTAGGGAAGTGTATAGGGGAAGATATTTTACAAAGTAGGGAGAAATTTAGCAATAACAAATGCCATGAAAAGTCAAAGGTAAGAATTAACAAGCGACTATTTGTTGTGTCTATTAAAAAGTCACTATTGCAGTCCTACATTTCTGTAATTTTAGGTACTGTGAAATCTTGAGCTGAGTTAGAAGGGAAATTTGAAAGCAGTTTGTCAGGGAACTGTATAATTGCATCTATTTTTCCCTGCTAACCTTTTGCAAGAGAGAAGAGGATTTGACAGCATTACTCGTATATCTAAGCCTGGAAAAAGATTCTTTTCACTGCTTTTGTGGTGACTTCAACTTAGAGATGTTGGCCAACTTATAAGGTGCTGTGGAAAGTCTCTTTGGCATTCAACAAAAATTGTCAGATCACTTTCAGTCTACACTTTGAGAGATTATGGTTGTCTCATTCCAGAATACATTATAGTTACCCTGAGATAAGCTTTTGTTTCCCTGCTGTGATTTCTATTTTCTAAGCCCATTGGAATAGTCTTTGTTAGATCAGTACAGGAGTGGAAACCTAGCAGGTATGATTTGGCTTCAGTTCCATGGTATTCTCCAGGTGCACTCTGTGTCCTTGGCAATATATTGGAGGACATAGGCTTTTGCTCAGCAATGCATGTAGCTTTCTTCTGATTTCATACTTGCCTAAAAGAATTGAATTTGTGGCAATCCAAAATGTTGCTCAGTAGTTTATCACCAGATCGCTATGATTCAAATTTTTGATGGCTACATTATTCTTCTGTTTCTATGACCTGAGAGCTTCCTGATATGATACATAGTTTTCTCTCCTTCTGATGATTATTTTATGGGAAAGATGTCGAGGAGTTTTTGATAAGGAAGGAGAAAATTAATTTTTCAGACAGAGCATTTTTAGCTCTAAATTCCCAACAGGAAAAAATGAATAAGAGAAAAGAATGATAAGAAAATAATACAGAAATTAAATGAGATAATTATTTTTTAATCAGAATTGAAATTAGGAAAAAAATTTTTTAAAATTATATAATGAAAGTAGATATAATATGTGAGTAGGTTGGAGGATAAATGTATTTAATTCTAACCTTCAATTCACTTCCATCTCACACAAGATTTTCCCAAGATGGATTATGTTTTATGTAAATTATTTTGAGTTGATAAAACATGATTTTTCTAAAATTGTCCCAGAGAACAATAGTCCTAAGAGGTCATTCTTAAAATATGAAGAGAAAATATTACCTTGGATGCTCCCTATGCAAATTAATATATTGGCAGCTCTGGGAAGAATTGATTACAAGGAACTTCTTTAATGATTTAACATAATTTTTCAAACTTATTTGAACATAGAACATTTTAACAATAATATCTATCAATATATAACTAACATTTTTTAGGATATGGTGTGGTAAATATGCCAAAAGTATTTGCAAGTCAAAAATTTAAAACTTGATGAGCACAACTCCTGACAGATAATATTCACTCAGTAAATTCATATAATTTAAAGCCAATAAATGTACATTATTTCAGTTGATTATCTAAATTATGCCTTGAGATAATCAAGATACTTGCCATAATTCCTTTTAAACAGAAGAGGAAATAAAGTTCAATAGATAAACAAATTCCCAAGGTCACACATTTAGTTGATTGAGGGAAGTGAGAATTCAGGGAAACTTTTTATTTAATTAGTATTTTTTCTACTTGTCTCAATTTATCGGGCAAACGTCTAACTTATTTAGTGCTATAGATTGCCACACTGTATAATTCATCCCCTCCAAGAATTTCTAAAACCAAATATTATGATGTAACATATAAATCAGATAATCATACAAATAAAATAACGTTCAAATTTTTGCTCAGGTTTCTAGTGCACAGCCCAGGTATCAGAAAGAACTTGAGAGATAAGATAAATATCTTTAGAAAAGAGGCAAAAAATAATTGTAATCATTGTTGCCTTTTTACCTTAGGCTTTTAACAGAAGTCAAATACTGGTATCGTGGCATTGATTTTGGCATGAGCCACAAAGAAGCCAGAATATACCATTTTAGACTGAGCAGTGAAAATGACACTCTGAAGTCTTTCAAATGTGAGTAAATATTATAATATATTCTAAAATTCCCACCAGCATACAGTGACCTATAAATTGACATAAATTCTATAAAATTCTATAGTCTTTCAGGTTTCCAAACCCTGAAGTGACTGCACTTACTAGAAATGAGCTCTAGCCCGTAAGATTAGCAAATAGTTATGTGGAGAGCAGCAGGAGCCATCTGCTCAGACATGCAGCACACAGGGACAGTGCTGAAGGAGCAAGTGCCAAGGAAGGGAGGCACTTCCTGCACATCCTGCTGGAAAGCACATGCTTGTCTCTGGTGTTAGGAATGTTTGATCAGCATACACCTATTAGAAACAATTTAAATCTATATTTATCTCCATTAATATATCCCAGAAGACTTCAGTATTCCAATAAATGTTCACTCCCTGTTAGGATCTTCAGTTCATTGTGCAGAAAAATCAACATTATGGTCTAATGTTATTCATGGGCTATGTCTGAGATTTTCACTTCCTGACTTTGTAATATTAGATTAAAATAGGGTAAAGTAGCATTCATTTCTTAATATTAAAACCATAATTCTTGCCAAACAAAACAGAACCTACAACAGTTTATTGCCATACTATTTTATAAACTTTCAAAGAATGTAGTATAATACATATACCTAGGAGGCATTTAATAATTACATTATCATTGAATGATCATAGATAGACACTTCTAATGTCCACTGTCCCTTTCTTTCATTATAAGGGTTGTATCCACACTGGCAAAGACCAGTGTGGAAATAGCTACATTTTTTTGCCTTTTTGTACCTTGCTGTGGTGAAAGTTTTTCCCACTTTTTACCAATGGAACTTGAGTAAAAATAATGTATGACATTCTTCAATTTTACCTTAAAATAATTGGCCATATAACCCTCTTGGCCCTTTCCCCTTCCTGTAGCTGAGACAGAGGAAGCTTAGACCTGAGGTGGAGGCTACATGCTGAGGATGGTGAATCTGCCTCTATGGCCTTGGCCCATTTCCCTCTGAACTACAATTTGAGAGAGAAATAACCTAACTTTTTTGGTCACTTTATTCCAGGATCTCTTGTTGCAGCAGTTTTGCCTAACTAGTATGGTGTATGAATCAAATAGAATCACATTCATAAAAGGAATTAAATGTAAGTCTTTCTCCAAAATGAAATGCCAACGATAGCTGGAGCAAGGATAAAATAATGAATGATAATATAACGCTTCACAAAGTAATTCCATTTTATACTTTAAGAAGAATTTATTTTCAGTACTTTAGTAGTTAGTGGCAAGATACAACAGCCTTTTTTTTCCACTCATCACCTGTGTAACTGTGAACCCCATTTAAATTCTCTGTACCTAAACTGCTACATCTGTTAAATGGGTATAACATCACATAATGTTTATTTGAGGATCAAATGAGTATCTGGAGGTGGCATTAAGTAGATCTTAGTAGCTTCATTTTACATAGAAGGAAATTGGAGTTCATAGATTCTCTGGGATCCTCAATAACGATCAGTAGGGACTAGGTGAGCCCTTTCTAATGTATTATATTAAGGACTTTACTTTCCGTCATCCTGGGATGTCTAGAACTCTAGGGATACATGAATATATTCTCAAAAATATGTACATTTTTAAAGGGGCTCAATTATTACTCAAGTTTTATAAGACATTTCACTAAGTAAGCTTACTGGTTGAAGAAATGATATTTTATTGATCTTTATATCTACCATTGTATTTAATGAATGCCATGATATGCATATAGTTAAATGAATGGCTAAAATTATATATTGCATTAAATATGTCACCTTTAGAAACTGAAGGTCAGCTAGTATATTGAATTATTTTACCCTGGGGATATTTTATAATGTTTTTGAGAAGGAGTTTGGTTGTTAATTAAAAATAAGATGTTAGTGTTACTGTCTCATAGGCAAATAGTCTGGATTAACTAGAGGTGAATTAAGAGTCTGGATAAATTAATTTAGCTCCTTCTTCAATGGATTTTGCTATTTTATTTTGACATGTGCATAAATCACTCAGTGACTCACTTAACAATTATTTAAATAAATATTCAATCTGAAACATATGGAGATCAGTTTTAAGCTATAGGGCAGAGGATAAAAACATTACTGTTTTAGAATTTATTGTGATTATATTGAATTTTAATAGTTCATTTAACTCAGTATAATTTGTTTTTTAGATTACTATAATGGTTTTGAGGATAAGGCAGTATTTTATTCTCTTTGGTATCATTTGCATAATGCCTGGTAAATGGAGAAATGAATAAATGAATGAATAAATCAAAGAAGGATATTCCATTAAAATATTCCTGCCTTGTGTTATTGTGTACATCTTCCAAAGATGGATATGTCATAGGAACATACTCCCTTTTTTTTTTCACCCCACACATTCTTATTAAGATGAAGCCTTATGAAATAGTCTTTATGAAACAGCGTTTGGTCTACCATGACTGTATTTGTTCCAGAGTCAGAGACCTACATTCTCTCCCTGCTGAGACAATAAAATCCCTTCCTCTCACGCACTTATATGTACACTAGGTCCCCTTCCCTAACTATAAGAATTGGATATTAATATGGACATTGTGTGCTGATAATTGGTTATGGAGTCTAATTGTCTGAACTAAGAATAGGAAATCTTACAATCTTGCTATACTTTCCTTATTCACAAAGAAAAGTCAAAGCAAAAATTAAAATAATAGAACTGCTTCCTAAAGAAAATACTTAAAACAATTTAAAATAATTTCAAAATATAGAAAGGCTTTTATACACAAGCCTACTGTTTTTGTACTGTTATTTCTTGCTCTTTTAATTTCAGTTGGCAACATGTGAAAGATGTGAAGCAATTCCCGTTTTTCTGAAATTTTCAAAAATTCTGTTTAAATCCATTTTAATAAAATGTTAAGGTTAAAAAAGACAGTTTTGCAGCACTGGATGCTGAATAAATGCTATTTAAAGATTATTTAAGGCAATAAATTAAAAGTACATTTTTCTATACTGGTTGGAAACGAAGGACACTCATGAAGTCTGCAGATATGTGTACAGAATGTGTTTTCATTTTCCTCTTTTAAGTGAGGTAGACTCATTTGGAATAGTCAACTATATACAATACTAAGCAATTCTGTATTATTTAGTGTATGCAATTCTATATTATTTCATAAGAAATTTATCCTGATACAATGTGCCAGATAAGCAAAAGAGGTTTTAAATGTTCAGAACACTAACCAGTATCTTATTTTGGATAAAATATCAGGAGGATTTGAAGGCTAGATGAAGCCACCCAAGTTTAAAGACTCTAAAGCTACCACTTCAGGCCTTTTGTCCAAAGGTTATTCTAAATCACTGAAGTGTCAAAGTTTACCTAAAAGTTTATGTGTTTTTGCTTTCTAAGGTTCTTTTTTCTTTCAGACCCTGATGGATGGAAATGTTCTCTAGGTTTCAAGTAGAGTTTTCTATTTATAACCTAGAGAGTATAATGGTTAGAAAAATGTTTAAACTCATTAAATGTATTCAGAATTGTATGTATTAGTTTTTAGGTATACATTGCTTATGTTTTTCAAACTTCAATTCTAATTGTAAAGGTACTTAAAGCTGTTGAATTAATGGTTTTAATCAGTGCTTATCTGACAGTAAGACTATTTGAGTAAAAAAGACAAGATTTGTAAAGAGAGAAGACTCAAATACATACAATCATAGATGAAAAAGGAGACATAACAATGGATACCACAGAAATGCAAAGGATCATAAGAGACTACTATGAACAGCCATACGCCAATACATTTGAGAAAATAGAAGAAATAAATAAAGCCTGTATACATACAACCTATATATATTAAATTATGAACAAATAGAACATCAGAACAGATCAATACTAATAAGAAAATTAAATTAGTAGTAAAATGTCTTTCATCAAAGAAGCTCAGGACCTGATGGCTTCACTGCTGAATTCTATCAAACATTAAATAACTAATATTGATACTCTTCAAATTATTACAGAAAACTAAAGAGGAGGGGGTGCTTCCAAATTCATTTTATGAGACCAACATTACACTGGTTTCAAAACCAGGCAAGGATACAATAATAAAAGTAAAATTACAGGCCAATATCCCTGATGAATATAGATGAAAAATTCTAAATAATATAGTAACAAACTGAATTCAACAGCACATTAAAAAGATGATTCCCCATTATCAAGTGTGATTCCTCTGAGGAATACAAGGATGGCTTAACATACACAAATGAATAAATGGTGATATACTACAGAAAGACAAAAGCCATATGAATATTTCAATAGACACAGAAAATTATTTAACAAAATTCAATATCCGTTCATTATATAAACTCTCAATAAGTTAGGTATAGAAAGTACACATCAATACAAAAAAAGTGATATATAACAAACCTACAGCTAATGTCATACTGAGTGAGGAAAGCTGAAAGCTTTTCTTGTAAAAACTAGAATGAATGCCGGGCGCGGTGGCTCAAGCCTGTAATCCCAGCACTTTGGGAGGCCGAGACGGGCGGATCACAAGGTCAGGAGATCGAGACCATCCTGGCTAACACGGTGAAACCCCATCTCTACTAAAAAATACAAAAAAAAAAAAAAAAACTAGCTGGGCGAGCTGGCGGGCGCCTGTAGTCCCAGCTACTCGGGAGGCTGAGGCAGGAGAACGGCGCAAACCCGGGAGGGGGAGCTTGCAGTGAGCTGAGATCCGGCCACTGCACTCCAGCCCGGGCGACAGAGCGAGAGTCCGACTCAAAAAAAAAAAAAAACTAGAATGAGAAAAGGATGCCCACCTTTCCTACTCCTACTCAGCACAATACTGCAAGTGATAGCCAGAGCAATTAGGCAAGAAAAAAATATAAAAGTCATTTAAACTTGAAAGGAGGAAGTCAAATTGTCCCTGTTTCTAGATAACATGATTCTATATATAGAATACCCTAAAGATCCAACAAAAAACTGTTTGAATTAATAAGCAAATTCAGTAAAGTTGCAGAATACAAACTCAACATACAAAAATTAGCTGTGTTTGTATACACTAATAGTGAACTATTTGAAAGCGAAATCAAGAAAGCCATTTTACTTACAATAGCAAAACAACAACAACAACAACAAAAAAACCCAGATAAACAAAATACTGATATCCGGGAATAAATTTAACCAAGAAAGCAAAAGATCTTTACATTGGATACTATAAAACATTATCTAAGAAACTTGAAGAAGACACAAATGAATGGAAAGATATGTCCCATTCATGGATTAGAGAATTAATATTGTTTAAAGGGCCATACTACCCAAAGTAATCTGCAGATTTAATATAATTTCTGTCAAAATACCGATAACATTAGTCACAGAAATAGAAAAACCAATCCTAAAATTCATATGGAACAAGAAAAGACTGAATAACCAAATCAAACCTGAGCAAAAAGAACAAAACTAGAAACATCTCCCCACCTGGCTTCAAAATATACTTCAAAGCTTTAGTAACTTGAAGAATATGATCATAGTCCTGGCATAGAAACAGACACATAGACCAATGAAACAGAACACAGAGTTCAGAAATAAATCCATACACCTACAGCCAACTAATTTTCAACACAAGTTTCAAGAACACACATTGGAGAAAGGACAGTCTCATCAATAAGTGGTGAAGGGAAAGATGAATATGCCCATGCAGAAGAAGGAGGCTAGATCCTTATTTCTCACCATATACAAAAATCAACTCAAAATGAAATAAAGACTTAAATGTAAAATCCAAACTGCAAAACTATTAGAAGAAAACATAGGAGAAATGCTTTACAACACTAGGTTGGTCAAAGATTTTTCAAATTAGATCTCAAAAGCACAGATAACAATATACCAAAAATAGACAAATTAATTACATCAAGCTAACAAGCTTCTGCACAGCAGAGAAAAGAACAGAGTAAAGAAACAACTTACAGAATAGAAGGGAATATTTGTAAAGTATACATCTGATAAAGGGGTAATATCCACAATATATAAGGAAATTAACAGCAAAAAAAAAAAAAACCCTGATTTTAAAATTGGCAAAAGACTTAATAGATATTTCTCAAAAGAAGACACAGAAATGGCCAGTAGGTACATAAAAAAATGACCAATATTACTGATCATCAGGAAAATGTAAGCCAAAACAACAATGAGATATCACCTCAGTCAATTGGAATGGCTTTATCAAAAAAAAAAAAAAAGATAAAAAGAAAAAAGAAAAGAAGCACAAGCATTGGTGAGGATGTGGAACACTTACACACTATTGATGGAGTTGTGAATTAGTACAGCCATGATGGAAAACAGTATGGGAAACAGAACTATCTTACGACATAGCAATCCCACTGCCATGTATATATCCAAAGGAAATGAAATGAGCATGTTAAAGAGATAACTACACTTTCGTGTTTACTGAAGTACTGTTTATAATAGCCAAGATACAGAATCAACCCAAGTGTCCAACAATGGATGAATGGATAGAGAAAATGCTGTATATATACACGAGGGAATACTATTCACCCGTAAAAGAGGTTCTATCATTTGTGAGAAAATGAATGAACTTGCAAGACATTACTGTTAAGTGAAATAAGCTAGACTCAGAAAAATTCTGCATGATCTCACTCCTGTGTGGAATCTAAAAACAAACAAAAAAAGAAGTGATACAGAAGCAAAGAGTAGAACAGTGATTACCAGAGACTGGGGAGGGGAAGGGAAATGGGAGGGTGGGGAAAAGTTGGTTAATGGGTACAAAGTTACAATTAGGAGTAAAAAGTTTAGGTACTTTACTGCAGAGGGTGAGGATAGTTAACAGGAAGTTACTGTGTATTACAAAATGGCTAGAAACCAGGCTTTTGAATGTTTTGCCACAAAGAAATGATAACTGCATGAGATGATAGATATGATAAATACCCTGATTTGATCATTGTACTATATATATGTGCTGAAATACCAAATTGTCCCCCTTAAATACGTACTACGTGTCAATTAAAAAAATGTTAAAGACTACATTTTTATATGTTGGGTGATATGTTTATAATAATCATGTTTAGAGAAATTTTAAGATGAGTCTTGATTTTAAAAATACATTCTGGGCTGGGTGTGGTGGCTCACGCCTGTAATCTCAGCACTTTCGGAGGCCGAGGGGGGATGGATTACCTGAGGTCAGGAATTCGAGACCAGCCTGGCCAATAGGACAAAATCCTGTCTCTACTAAAATACAAAACTTAGCCAGGCATTTTGGTGCATGCCTGTAGTCCCAACTACTCGGGAGGCTGAGGGAGGAGAATCATTTAAACCTGGAAGGCAGACATTGCAGTGAGTGGACATCACCCCACTGCAGACCAGCCTGCGTGACAGAATGAGATTCCATCTCAAAAATAAAATAAAAAATAAATAAAATAAAATAAAAATACATTCTGACTTAGAATTCCAAACCAGGGCTAGTGTGCCTAGTGTTACTTCTCTCAATTTTCTCATGTGAAGGAAATCTATCAGGATGATCCCAGCTGACAAAATCAGCAGTCATTCTTTCCTTCTAGTGGAAAATCTGCAAATTGCAAGCATTCGTCTCAGGAGGAATTAACAAGGTTCCCAAGGAGGGTTGACCTTGTAAATTGAAAGCCAAAATAACAAGCAAATGTCACAAGTATTAAACAAACAAACAAACAAGAAAAATCTCCTGAATATCTGAATTTTCCCACTTATGATTTGATGTCATTGAAAATTTGGCAATCATTATTATTGATACAAAATGTGATAATGATTCTTGATAGCAGAACAAATGTTTAGCAGTACCAGAGGAGTGCACTATCCCCATGGTCACCAATTACATTTGTAAATGGCCCAATGTAATGAGTTTCCAAGGCATGTCTGCAAAGCCTAGCAAGTCGGGAAGATTCTAGAGTTACACAAAGATTAGATCCTCTATTTGCTCTATGATTTTTGCGTCTGTGTATTCCATTCTTCCTGGCATACATATGAGAAAATGAACTCCCAGATACAGGTGTTTGTTTTCCCAGATAAATTGTTTTGATGAACTCTACGTTATCAGGTCACAGTGGTTTTGGTTACTGCCTATGTTTTTCAGATTGCTTAATCATATAGCCAGACTAATACAGCTATGTTAGGTCAGTTGATTTGATTACTAAAGAAAGTTTTACAATATAAGAAGTCATTTCGTATGCTTCAATAATAGTTACAAAAAAAAAAAAAAAACTGCAACCTCACAAAAAAAGCTTTTATTTAGGAAAAAGAAAGTCAGCCCTTTCTTATCAACCACCAACCATGCACTATAATTTAAAACAGCTTTTTTAGCAGTGTTTCTTTTCTGCTCAATGACTGATTTAAAATTTTCCTCAGCCTGTGGACCAACGACTCTTGATTAGCTGTGTCAGATGAGTCCCCTTAGAAACACTGCACAGTTGCACTTCAATGCTTCCATTTTGACATATCCTGTTAAGGGTTACATAAAGTCATCTGAAGAGGTTAATAATGAAGGAGGGTAAGGAAGAGGAGAGGAAAACCGTTTTGCAAGAAGCCTGAGAATTTAATAAAGAAACAGTAGCTTAACGTGGTGGGTCTGATCTTTTGAATGGGGCACCGGTGATGGAATTGGACAGCATTTTTACCAGTTTGTTTTTTATTTTTTTTGAGACCGAGTCTTGCTCTGTTGCCGGGGCTGGAGTGCAGTGGCGCAATCTCGGCTCACTGCAAGCTCAGCCTCCCGGGTTCACGCCATTCTCCTGCCTCAGCCTCGGAGTAGCTGGGACTACAGGCGCCCGCCACCATGCCCGGCTAATTTTTTTTGTATTTTTAGTAGAGACGGGGTTTCACCGTGTTAGCCAGGATGGTCTCGATCTCCTGATCTCGTCATCCGCCCGCCTCGGCCTCCCAAAGTGCTGGGATTACAGGCGTGAGCCTCCGCGCCCAGCCCTCCCCGCAGTTGCTCCATATCTCCTTCCCTATATCCCTTTACAATTCTATCATCTCCCTTCTGCCTTTGTTTTTCTCTTTTTCCTGTATTTCTTCCATTATATAAATTTAAAATTAAATAAAGAGGGTGATTCTTTTTAGGGACCTACCCAGCATGGTTCATGTGACTGTATAAGTGAGATAATTTGATTTTTGAATGATTGTCCTTAGGTATTTTAACTAAATATACAAAAAATGCTAAATACTGCAGTTTTACTTATATTGTGTTCATATGCCTCTATTATCAAAGAAAATATATATATATATATATACACATATACACTTTTAATGCCTAAAATAGTCCATGGCCTTGCCATGGCCTTACTAATGATCCGGAAATATGTCTTAGAGCCTAAAGATAAGTACTAACTTATTTGCTGGGCTATCAAATACTTGGTGCCTGCCTCCTGTTTGCAATATTTGCAATGACTCCCTCATATACCATGAACCAGAACCACACTACTCAATTTGTAGATCATCAAACAAGACAAGATTTTATAGAGTAACACGACATATTTTGCATTATTCTTTCCTCTCCATTTTTCTGTGTGGGAAACATCTATTGATTTTTAAGACTCACCTAAAGAAAAAAAATTTCTTCCCCCTCCGGGAAGAAGAGCTGTTCTCTTTCAGCCCTGACTGCCCCTGGTGTTAGTCTGTATTCTAGCCATTATTACTACACAGCTTATATGTTCTAAGCTCTTGGATGGCACATATCTGTCTTGCCCATCTTTTTATTCTTAGGGTTTGAGTATTACAATGCCCTCTATGTAAAAGGGGGTTAATATAATGACTATTAAGTGATTAAAATAACAACTGTTATAATGACAAAAGTTTATACCACACTCACTAGATGCCAGGAACCTCTCCAAGTACTTTAGTATTTTAATTCAAAAAACTGAATCCTTAAAATAGCCATATGTGGTATTTTTCAGATGAGAAAACTGATGTACATATAGTAATTAATTTCCCTATGGGCACACTGCTAGTGAGATGAGTCCAGCATTTGAAGCCAGACAGACTGCTTCCAGAAGCCAGATTTGTAACTCTCACCAATTCGCTTCCTGGCTGAAAACCTTCAGTATTTCCCTATCTTCTGCAGAATAAACTACCCTCTTATTAGAAGAGCAAAAAAGTCTTCTGCATTTTATGACTTCTATGTATGTTTTCAGATACTTATCTTTTGGATCCCCAAACCCACTCTCATCTTGAACCATTTGTTGCTCTAACACACACTGTTTTATCGTGCCACTATGTGTATACTTTTTCTCTGCTTGCAAGGCTATCCACCCCAACCCCTGAATTTATTTGCCAAAAATAAAATTTAAAAAAAGCATTACCATCTTATGAGAACACTCAACCCTTACTGTTTCTCAGATGACTTTCTAGATGTTTCTTTCCTGAGATTTACACTCCTCAGTACCAACATATATGAAGAAATGCTGGTTGGTCAGAGGAAAATTTTAAGGACCACTGTTTATTCATTGTTGTATGAATAGATAAAAGTACGAGAATCAGAATTTGGAGAGACAAAGCTGCCACTAAAATGTAATAAACCAAAACAATAAAATAAAGACTTGCTTTGTGCCAAACTGCAAGTTCCAGTAGATTCCCTTTGTTCCTTTAGGTTGAATTTATTAGCAATACAAATTTTTATAACAGGTGTGGTAAAGTAGCAATAAAGATCAAGTTGTCAACATATGGTTTCCTGTCTAGATAGTTTGTGAGATTAATGCATCTGCCTATGGTTTATGCATTACTAACTTCAGCTCCACAGAAATGAAACATCATGAGCAGCAATGTGTGCTTTATTACTTAATTTGTGACCTATCTTTGGTTAGGACAGAGAATCAATGTCCTTCTATTAGTTTGCATATTTTGTTTTATGAGTCCCATCCCTGAGCAGTCTGGTCATTGATGAATACTTCTTGCTAAATAGCCAGTAATATGATGGGGAAAGCTGGGACGTAAGTAGAAAACTAATGCCAGTGTGAAAGTAATTAAAGGATATTCGCAGATATTCTGCAGCCCATGTAGAGAGGAAAGCAAGACTATATTCTCATTTCAATGGTAGGGAAGAGGCCAAATGAAATAAAATAAAATAAAATTTTTAAAAAAGCAAATTAAATCGCTTTAAAGAGAAGACACAATTTAAGAGTTCACTCTTGAAAACTACATATATTCAGCCATGTACACTTTTTCATCTTTGCCTTCTTTTTCTTTTTCCTACAGTTCTGTTAGGACTGGAATTTGGTAACTTACAAGTTTAGCATTTCCTGCTAACTGAAACATACCACTAGGTTAAGAAGATGGGAAGAATTACACTGATGATAAATGTGGAGGGACCGTTTCTTGTGCCATGTAGGGGCCATGATATAAACTGTTCATGTTTCTTCTTAGTCTTTCTGAGATCCAAGATAATATGCCCTAAATGGCAAGAGAAAGTTATGTGATAGTGCTGCTATTCACCACACGCTACTCCGTGCTTTAAAGTACACTTAATGAGTGGATATTGTACAGAGCAGACAAAATGTGTATCAGTTTTGGAGTTAGAGCTGGATTTAGAATTCTGAAACAGTCACTATCTAGTTTTATAAATTTCAGCAAGTTATGTAATCTCTTTGAATGACATTTTTCGTAACTATAAGATATAAATTTGAAAGTGTCAATTTAAAGATTAAATTTAAAAACATAAGTAAAATACCTTGCTAATAATTTGTGTATGTCTATAAATATTGATACAAATAAAAGCAGAATCTTTATTTTTCTTTATAAATCAAAGATATTTGATGAAACTTTCTTATATCATGAAATCAGCAACCTAAGATATAAAATTTGAAAAAAAACCACTAGAATTGCTTATAATGCTAAGCTAAAATAAATAGAAATGTAGAAAGAACAGTTTCTTAAGAAAGGAAAAGCTACAAAAAAAAAAGATATTCCCAATAAAATTATTATTCCTGTAAGGGATATTTAATAGTCAAAATTCTACAAAATGTAAGAATTTTGCATTATTGAAGTGAAAAACAGTTTAAGTACTAATGATATTCTTTGTTTTATTTTGTTACTGATTGTGACAGTGAATCAATCAATTCCAAAAACTGCATATTGCTTTAAATTTGTACTTCAGTATTATCTCTCCCTTTTCTATATCCAATGTTAGATAATGATTTTTCTTATTCATTTGACATTTTGAGTTTCAACATGTATTGATTTAATGGGTTATAGAATACCATCTTTTTAATTTATTTCATAAGACAGTGAGGGGGACATCCAAGGAGGATCTTATAAACAGCTATTGTTAGTTGAGTAAAGGTCAATATTATAAGAAATGAGGCTGCGAGAATGGAGTATTAAACAAAGGTAGGTGTTCTGTGATTGATATGGATGCAACAGAGCAAAAATCAAAGTTCCACATAAGCTGCTGAAAATGAGTAACACAAACCCAGTGCTAGTGACTGGCTTCCTTGCAAAAGTGAATGCTGGATTTTTAAGGTCAGTGTTAACATCTGGTCAGTGAACTGATTATGCACAATTTCAATTCTATGTGACTGTGGTTTAATACTCATCATGACAGTGATTCAAAAAAAATTCAAACTCAACTCACTAGATGCTTTATTATTAACTAAATTTTCTCTGGAAAAATAATTGTAATTAATTTAATTTAAATGTAATGACTTCTGAAATCACACCCAAAGTTGTTTCTACAACATGCAGCACATACCTCTGAGGTCACAATTCCATTTGGACCCTCTTTGTGCTCACCATGGATATTCTCCTATAAAACCACATAAAATATTTTTTTGTTCTACTGATGTTCCCCATTTCAAGTAAAGAAGAGTAGAGGTATATTTACTAGAAATAATATTATGCTAAATGAGGGGCAATAGATTAGTTTTCAGTTTAAAGTAGAAGAGAGAAAAAGTTGACCAAGTGTTAGTTTTATTATCATCCTGCAAGTAAAATAATGATTAATGTATATAACTGATAATTTAAAAGAAGAGGAAACATAACTACATACCAATACATATACTTATATGATATAGTAATCAAAATATTTTTATGAGTATTTGGACACAAAGGATGTGATATAGGAAAAGAAAAAAGAAAACTCTTTGAAATAAAATGAGTATTTTAGAAGTAAAGCGTTTGTATATTTTTAATATCAAAAAAGAAAAAAAGCAATAACTTTTAGGTGTTCTTCTTCTGGAATAGTATTAGTTCAAGAAACAAGGTTTCTTTATTGCAAAAATGTGTCAGCAAAAGGCCAAGTATCTTCAATTCACAGTCCAAGTGTATTGGTAGGAAAAAAACAATGGGAAGGGTCTTACTGCAGTTTGAATATACAACCATCTGATTACTGCTTTGAGAGTTTTTAATATGCTTATTGGAAATTTAAGTTCATTTTTCTGTAAATTACTTTTTTATCTTCCTTTCCTATTGAGTAGTTTTTCCTTTTTTGCTTATTGATGCAAATATTCATTCTAGATACTAATTTCTTGCATGTTAATTAGTATATACGTTAAACTGGTATCGACCTGTAAGTTGGAGTGGAAAATATGCAAGTGCTTGTGAGATTTCAAATACAGGATAATGAGTAACTCTGGAAAGGAAGGAAGTGAGTGGATTAGGGGATGGTGTAGTATTAACTCTTTAACATTTAATTTGTTAAAATTTTTGCAATAAATCTGGCAAAATAATAAGGCTTGTTTAAACTCACTTAAGAATGGCTGCATAACCAGGGCTCAGACCTCTCAGGGGTAAGGTGGTCTGAGTCATCCACTAGGTAAGCTCATATTGGCATGGGTTCTATCAAAGGTGAGAGAAATCCAAAATAGGATTTAGAGAGGTAAGAAAATGAAAACCACTTCCAAACTTCATACCAGCAGCAACATTATGAGTTAACACTCATTCTCATGAACTTCCTGTTATTAAGTTTCCTGAGGGCCAAGAACCAATCAAAATCCTGGACAAGCTGCTCGCGGATGGAGTGAATTTACAATAAGGTATGTAGATTCAAGTATCACAAAAGGCAGGTTGTAGTTGATATTGGGGTTTATCATCCCAGTCTCTTCCCAGGGTTGAGGTATCCATCCTGGACTGCTGGACAGGTGAGCTGCTGATAGCTCATGGCCGCATGCCACTGTGGACTTTGTTCCTCATCAAAGGGAGCTTCCTTGCCTAAGGTGATACCCCTTCCCCAGGGCAATTCACAATCAGTGACTGGAAACGTAGAGTACAAAGACCTGAGCTCCTCAACTTGATTTGAAATTCTCTCTGGCAGGCAATCCCAGGTTCAGAGCTCCCCGTGGGAAAGGCTGAACCCCTTATTTTCACTGCCACACATTTATCCTTGCCTTGTGCCCACACTTGGCTTTCTTTGCCCCCTCAAAATTACTCTTAATGAAAGCACTGCTCGATCAATCAAATCTCAAAGCATCAGACTCTACTCCTAAGCAGCCCCACCTATGACAAAGCACTGTGCTTTAAAATACAAAGATAGAAGGAAATTATGGTGTTTAAATTTAGGTTGTCAGCCTAATTCAATAGATAGGAAAAGAGGTGAGAATTCAGGGTAGAATCTTTTCATGAACAAGTCAATGCCTAGGAATGTCATATGCTTGTACTGTACTTCAGAGGAATCTGGGCAAAATAGGACAAAGAAGCCTTGAGATTGATTTCTGTTCATGAAATTTGTGAAGGAGGATTGGTCTATTTTCATATTTTCAGAGTTTTAAGCAATTTATTAGTCTCTTTTTTCACTTGTGCACCCACTCAACATCTATGAAACTATTCATGTGTGACAGTGATTGTGCTAAGCATAGGTAATTCAACTAAGATGCAGTCCCCAAAGCAAGGAACTAATAAGCTAGTTAGAATGTAGACGACAAACCCAAAGTGACAAATTGTAATAGATGCTGGAATAGCCATGTATACAGAATCTGATATTAGTAGATGGGAAACAATAGACGTGATGGGGTGCAGGGAACCAAAAAGCTTCCTGGAGCAAGTGAGTTGACTTTTGAAGGACAAAAAGAAATTATTCAGGTACAGGACAGGGAAAGGAGGATTTGAAAACCTTTTATGTAGGAATGACCGCATTGTCTGAGACACTTGAGGAAGTGAAGTAGATGTCATTCAGAATAACTAATACAAAAAATATTGCAAAATAAATTCAGAGGGCCAAGAAGTAGTGTGGTTATGTTTCTTTCTAAATATAAAGGAAATGGATTTGAATTTAATCCTGCTAGAGTTGGGATGGGTGCTTTGAAGAAATTAAAATAGAGGAATTGCATGATCAGCCTTATGTTTTACAAAGGTTCTGAACAGAGGCCGCTATACTTCCATCTCTCATTCAAAGTTAAAAAATGTAATCTCACAAGGTCCTGGGTAACTACTGAATGCCATGCAGGGTCATTGTTTTTTGTAAGAGCACTCTTCTAACACTTAATAACATGATGCGGTAATTCAGATCTGTCATTCATATGTCCAATGATATGAGAATTTTTAATAAGATAATTGGCAGCACAGCAAGGGATGATGAAGCATCCTGGGGCTGCAACAGGGAGAACCCACAACCACAACTGGGATTGAATGGTTATTGAAATAGTTTCTCACCACTAGAACTGAGGCCCTAGAAAAAGTTAAATTAAATTTTAAATATTATTATTATTAAATTGCATGGTGGGAGGGATAACTAAGAAACATTTAAAACCCCTCCCAGGAGGGGATGGAGGTTAGAGACCATGAAAAGTAAAAGTGGATGTGCACTGTCTGTAGGAACACCCTAGTGATCAAACCTAATGCATTCCAGGTAATGCCAACCATCAAAGTCAGTCTAGATTTTAAGGGAGCTCAGCTGATGGTTTCTGTGGAAGTCACCCTAAGGCAAAGAGCAGATGGAGAATATTGGAGAGTGCATAAGGATGGAAATGGAAGTTACTTAGCATGAGATCCAAACATTTCTGCAGGATGAAGCACACAGTGCCTATCTCTTTCTTTCCTTCTCTTTTCTTTCCTTCTTTCCTTCCTTCCTTCCTTCTTTCCTTCCTTCCTCCCTTCCTTCCTTCCTTTTTTCTTCCTCTTTCCTTTTATTCCTTCTCTCCTTCCTTTCCTCCCTCCCTCCTTTCCTTCCTTCTTTTTTCTTCCTTCCTTCCCTTTTTCCTTTCTTCCTTCCTCCTTTTTTCCTCCTCTTTTCCTTCCTTCCTTTTCTCCTTCCTCCCTCTTTCCTTTTCTCCTTTCTTCCTTCCTTTTTTGTTTCCTTTTGTCTTCCTTCCTTCTCTCTTTCTTCTTCCCCTCTTCCTTCCTTCCCTCTTTTTCCTTCCTTCCTTCCCTCCCTCCTTCTTTCCTTTTATCCTCCTTTCTTCCTTTTTTCCTCCTTCCTTCTCGTTTATTTATTCTCTTTTTATTTTTAACCAGTAAAGCTGGAAAAATTATTTCAGGAGTGAAATCCTCAATTTCTCCTCTTATGTTATTCATCTTTTCCTCTATTTTTTGGAGCACACTAAATATATCTATTTTGGTGACCTTGTCTGATGACTATTATTCACAGGATCATGTATGTTCTGTTTCTATTGTCTTTTGTTTCTTGTTAAGAATTCTATTTACTTTTTATATTACTTGAGACTTTGTGCCTAAAAGAATCTTAGAGGATTCAGATAGTGTTGTCTTCCACCAGAGAGGATATCTTCCTTTTGTGGTTAGGCAGCTAGGATGGGAAGTGAGTGATCACTTCAATCCAGGCAGGAAGTGTGCTGGGTTGGAACTGGATGGCGGTTTTGACAAAACTACCGTGTTGTAGGACAAGGTCCTTCCATGGTATTTGTCACCTGAACTTTAAAACACCAGGATACATCATTTGCACCTTCAGTGGTTTTCAGCTTAGCTATCCAGTCTTTTGTCCTAGGCAGTTTCAAAATTTGAAAAAAAATGTGTGGGTGTGCCCAACCACATAATGAAGTACACACTCCCTCTCTTTAGTGTGTGTGTGTGTTTTCCTGATCATTGAAAGTTTGAAGGAGTTGTTTTTAGGAAGAGTTCAGCTGAGCTCTTCATACTATCCCAGTACACCAGAACTCAGAGAATATCCCTATATTTAAGTTTTCTCAAGTGTCAGATTTACCATCCCAGTCTTATGGAAGAACAATAGCTTTTCTGGTTTTTACTCCCAGCAGAGTCCTGCCCAGCTTAAGGCTGATCCTTAGTCCACACCAAGAATCAGCAAATGTTCTGAGAACTAAAACCTCCTGCAGTCATCAGCTCACCTGGAGTGATTCTCTCTTCTGTGTAATTATAGCTCATCGAGTAGTCATTGCTCTCACAGCTCTTTGCTGACTTTAAAAATGTGATTTCGGCTGGGCGTGGTGGCTCATGTCTGTAATCCTAGCCCTTTGGGAGGCTGAGGTGGGCAGATCACTAGGTCAAGAGATCGAGACCATCTTGGTCAACGTAGTGAAACCCCATCTCTACTAAAAATACAAAAATTAGCTTGGGTGTGGTGGTGCATGCCTATAGTCCCAGCTACTAGGGAGACTGAGGCAGGAGAATTGCTTGAATGCGGGGGGCAGAGGTTGTAGTGAGCTGAGATCGCCCCACTGCATGCCAGCCTAGAAAGAGAGAGAGACTACATCTCAGAAAAAAAATATAAGTGATATCATTTTCTAATATCTTGGCTTTTTAAAAGCTGTTGCAGTATAAGCATTGGCCTTCCTCATCTACTTTTAATGTCAAAAAAAGTCAGACAATTTTTTCTCCCAATGTAATTTGACTTTCATTATTCATAGATTTAAAAAATGCATAATGAAGAAAGCTATCATGCCTTCATTAATTATTTTCCATAAATTTGAATTTTACCAATCACAAGAGAATTTATAAGCATCTGAAAAATGCAACTATACATAAGTCATTTTATAGTTTCAGAATGAAGGCAAAATACTGTGGGGTATAGATTCACAAAACAATTGCATGGTCACAACATACAATTTGACAACTGTGGGATTAGGTGTTTTATCCAAACGTGTATAATCAATAGCCTGGACAAGAATTAGTCAAATTCTGCCAATTCTAAATCCAAATCTCTAAACCCTGCAACCTCATTTGAATATGAATTTGTGAGCCAATTAAACATTGGCATATGTCTTCTGTGGAATGGTTTTAGGATTAGGACATTTTTGTTTAGTAGCCTACATTGATATAAGTTGGATCATATAATATTAACTGTTATATGGCATTGTTATTACTATTAAGGAATCTAGGCCGGGCATGGTGGCTCACGCCTGTAATCCCACCACTTTGGGAGGCTGAGGCGGGTGGATCATGAGGTCAGGAGATCGAGACCATCCTGGCTAACACAGTGAAACTTCGTCTCTACTAAAAACACAAAAAATTAGCTGGTGGTGTTGGGTGCCTGTAGTCCCAGCTACTGTGGAGGCTGAGACAGGAGAATGGCGTGAACACCTGGAGGCAGAGGTTGCAGTGAGCCGAGATCCTGCCACTGCACTCCAGCCTGGGCAACAGAGCGACGCTCTGTCTCAAATAATAATAATAATAATAATAATAATAATAATAATAATAATAATAATAATGATAATAAGAAGAAGACGAAGAAGAAGAAGAAGAAAGAAAGATACCTATATATTTTTTTTTTAAAAAAAGAAATAGTGCAATGAGATGATTCTGTAGGTTGTAATTTCTGTTTGTTCTACCTGCTTCTATTAAGGAGTCTGGGTTCTGTGTAAATTCTCAGCTTGAAGGATTTTTGTTGTTCGGCTGAAACACAAGTTGTTCTCAGACACTCTTATTTTTCTAGGCTTTGTTTTCTGGATGCCTCATTCCTGGATGGGATGATGTTACAGGGAGCTGGATTTAGGGTGTGCTGAATGGGAGTAGAAGGAGATGGGGCTTGAAGAGTCCTGTCCCTGGAGGAACCCCCTGGTGGAGATGAGGTCTGTGAGAGGACTGGTTGCTAGACTCGTCATAGTCTTCCCAGAAAGGAGGCCTTTGTCATCCATGGTGATAGGCTTTTAAGTGACCATATGTAAATGACCGTATAGGCTTAGAAAAAGAGAGTATCCCTGAAGGCATAATGGTTAGAGGCTTTTCCCTACTTCTCCCATATCCAGACAAGTTTCCTTAATTCTTTTCTTTCTTTCTTTCCTTCCCTCCCTCCCTCCCTCCCTTCCTTCCTTCCTTTCTCTCTTTCTTTCTTTTTTCTTTCTTTCTTTCTTTTTTTGAGACGGAATCTCGCTCTGTTGCCCAGACCGGAGTGCAGTGGCATGATCTCTGCCTCCCGGGTTCAAGCAATTCTCTGCCTCAGCCTCCCGAGTAGCTGAGATGCCACACCCAACTAATTTTTTGTATTTTTAGTAGAGATGGGGTTTCACCATCTTGGCCAGGCTGGTCTTGAAATCCTGACCTCTTGATCCACCCGCCTCGGCCTCCCGAAGTGCTGGGATTACAGGCGTGAGCCTCTGCGCCCAGCCCCTAAATTCTTTTATGACCCTAGGGAAAGGAGGACAGTGACGATAATAATGGATATGAAATTTTCTGGCAAATCGGATACCATCTCAAAGTCAGATTCAAATAAATTATTTTAAATGGACAGTGTTTTCTTCCCCAATTTTGTGACTTCAAATGGAGACACACGAAGATGAGATAAAGTGATATGGGCATTAAATAACTAGAATTGTTTGCCATTGACAATATGGATGTCAAGTCATTAACACTGGGTTTATCTTTGGACTCTATTCCAAGATTTTCCATTTCCCCAAAAAAATTGCAAGAAAAAAAGCCTGAATCCTGAACCACACATTAGTCAACATAAACTTAAATGATTTGAGTATTTTATGTGTACATACACAGCTAATGAAACATTATTGAATTTTTTAAGCACTATGTAATTATAAATTTAGAAATTATTAAAGAGATAACTAAAGGAAGTATTAAAATTATAGCCTTAGGAATTATTAATGATAATTATAGGAATTATTAGTTAACTAGCAAAAGGCTAAGTGAGAGGAAGGTAATCCTGGATTGGTTGTAGGATGAAAAGGCAATGTAAGATCTGAACATCTCACTATAGCACCAACCATGACAGGTATCACTTATAAATTTTTTTAATGAAGTAAAGACCTTGTGCCTCTCTCCATACACCGACTCCTAGCAAATGCCATACTGTTATTCTGAACTTACATTTCTGCAGTGAGATGACAGTATCTGAAGAGTTAATATTTCTAAAGAAAGACAGAGGAATTTTCTTATAGAAATTGTTTGCTAAAATAAGTCTCATTGTAAAAGGTAAGCATTAAGGCAATAATCAGAGCTTTGTGAACTCTCACATTAAGCAGCTTTGTTATGCTAATTAACTTGTAAATGAAGAATGGAGTGATTCTCCCATTATTGAATATCATTCTTAAGGGCCTGACTTAGAAAAATAAAGATGCCCTTTATGCTTGCAAATGATGCTAAGCTGTGCATCAGAAGTCTGTTTTAGTGAAGAAGTCACCCTATTTTTAAAAAATTGCTACATATCCATTAAGCTTTATACTTAGTTTTACTCAGCCAATGAATTTTACAAAAGAAATATCTGTTCTGGAAGGAAATAACACAAGACAACTTTGAGAATTTATTTCCACAGAATCTCCCCTTGAAAGGCCAATGTATCATAACTAAGAAAAATCTCAGTGCATCTATACCAGAGGTCAAAACTGCTGATCTGAAGGTTATAGACTTGTCAAAAGAGATGTATCATTTAACCTGTAGCATTTTGCTTTAATTTTTAAAATTTGAAATTTAGTATTTTTTTTAAATGAGAGATTACATACCAAAGTCCTGATTTCTAGATTTTGGTGGAAAATTAGAAGATATGACAAGTATAAGAACAATGTTTATACTGGACAACAATCACTTGGAGCTGAATAGCAGCTACTGCTACTAAAGTGACATTTTCTCTAGTTCATGCCACATGTTAGGTGCAGTGTATCATCACAGCTTACATATCATTCTTCTTATAACAGAATTGCAAGAAAAGGTATCTATTCTTACAATGCCTGTATCAAAAGTGAGGAAAAAAATAAACTGAGAGAGTGTTCATCTTCAAGAAAAATATTGGAAAAGCATTTTGTATAAAATAATAGCATTTAGTTTTTATATTAAAAATGATTCTACTTCAAAAATACCACCAAGATCCTTAATAATATCTATCACATCATTAAGAGTGGTAACTAATATTGAAAAGAGGATTTACTGGTAAAAAATTCAGGGAACTAATAAAAATTGAATTTTATTCAGGTTTATTTTTATATTTTGTTGGTTTTTAAAGACTGGTTTGTATGTCAAATGCTGTTCTAAATTTAGGAATGTATTACATAAAAATAGTATCAAAAACTGTTACAGATTGTAAATTTAATTGAGGGTCTATTGGATGTAGCAAAAAGGATATGTGGCAGGCATTTGCAAGTATAAATATACTGCAGGATACTCTAGCTCAACTTACTAAAGATATGTCTGAGAACACTGACTGAACAAAGGGAGAGAAAAAGTAAAATTTTTGTTTTGTGGCTAATTAAAAATTAGACTTTAAAATTGCCACCTAGTTATTCATATTTCTTCTGTTGTCATAAAAATTAGTGAACATTTCGTCATGGAGCTTTTAAAAAGCACAATAGAAAGCAATGGAATATTTTTTGCGCACAAAGAATTCTTTGATCATTAGTAGGTTAAAATGAGTAAGAGAAAATACTGGTACTCTTCTCATAGTAACAGCAGGTTTGACACGAAAATTAAATCTAATGTGGCCACATTTTTAAGACTGTGGTGCCTAACTCCGTTTATTATCTTCACAAATCCCTAAGACAAAACATTAAAATTGAAACTGCCTTTATAAAGACTATAACAGTGAGACAATCATGACAGTGAGAGAGATCTGACCGAACTAACTCCATCTTGCCTTTAACCTTCAAGCTGCCCTTGTTCTTTCCTAGCTGTAGGCCAAACTGACTTTGGGAGTATTTAGTCTTAAAACAAAGGTGACCATTTTCTCTCCCTGAAACAATTCCCCTCCTTGCTTGGGGACTAGACTGCCTTTGTAAAACTAATAAATTAGCCACAAGATTAGAAAGTATAGCTCAAGAGTTATGCATCCAGAGACCAAAAGATTTTTAACTTCCCCAATTGTTCCTAAGGATAACATTACTATTGCAAAACCTAAGATTGGCAATGGAGGTATTTTTTAGACCCTGCATTCTGATGAATCAGCTGTCATCACTTAGACCAGTAAACTGACATATCTTGTCCTGTGACCTCTACCCAGGAACTGACTTAACACAAGAGGACAGGTTGGACTTCCTATGATTTCATCCCCAACCCAACCAATCAGCATTCCCCTACTCTAGCCCCTGCCTGCCAAATTATTTTTTTAAAAACCTGGCTTCCAAGTTTTTGGGGAAGCTGCTTTGAGTAATAATATAACTCTCTTCTCTTGTTTAGCCAGCTCTACATGTATTAAACTCTTTCTCTATTATAATTCCCATGACTTGATAAATTGGCTTTATTGGATCAGGAGGCAAGAAGAACCCATTAGGTGGTTGCAAATGTGGGAGCTTGTCTGGGAGAGCCCCTTGTAGCTATCTGCCACAGTTCAGCAGCCACTCACCAGCAGTAGATGCGGAGGCCAACTCAAGCAGCTGCTTAGTTCTTTTAGATTAAGAGCTACCTCTAGCGCTGTCTCTACTGGTGAAGTACTGTCAACCCACAGAGCATAGATTTAATTGCAGTGGAGAAATAATCCTAGAAGATGTTTCATAACATGGTTTGGTGAGTATTGCAGGGACTGCCAACACCCCTTGCCTTCTCCTGATCTGTTGGCCTCTCTAGAGGAACTATAGCCCTCTTATAGGGACTGACTGGCTCTCTAGACCTGTCATGGTGACTGCTTGACTCTTCCTAGACTGTAGAAACGGCCTTGTTTTGAGGAGATTACTCCACAATTGGAGAGAGAATAGGGAACTTGTTTGGAGGAATACTCTTCTTGTGTGGAATCTGCTTTGCAGTCTTGTTTTAAAAGGCCTTCTGTTTGTCTTTGCTTCATTGTGTGTGTGTTTCTTTATGGAGAGGAGATCTCTGAGGGAATTGCTGATGAAGTCCAGAAGGCTCTCCTAGTTTGTCTGCTTGGTCATATTCAGTGAGCCCTTTAGGAAGCTCAACAGGCCTAATTAAGGGATTCATCTGCTCTTCCATCTTGTCCAGAGACTGCCCTTTAAAACTCCTTGTTGGAGGTCATCTCTCCCCACTTTGGGTGGATCCAAGATTATAGGGGTCAACACGTGGAGGTTTAAGCCTTGCCAGGTTGATATTTGGGCACTGAGCAAGGTGACTAATGTCTGTGTTTCATCACGTGTGTTTTGCTCTGTCTGGAATGGGAAATGCTAATTCAGTTCCACTATGCAGCCTGTCGGGCAGCTTTTTATAACATTGAGGGACTTTTGCCTATTGTTCAATACAATGGAAAAAGGTGATTTTCTTTTGTAGCACAACTTGATCCCCACAGCTATGGTGCAGGAAGCAGGGTCATCAAAAGCCACTGTATTCTTCCAGAAGCTGTAGAGAAAGAGAACCTAGAAACCTGGCATGCTGGCAAAAGGGTAAGAATGTCTTATCAACCAGACTTCTGTCCTGTCTCTTTCTGTGCAAACAGGTTGAGTGAATGGCAAAAATCACTGTTTGTCTCCTCTGCAAGGTTTTGATTAATAGGAAGGTGGATCTGTGAGCCTCGTCTTAGGCTTAGCAAATCTGGTGTCCTTTGTGCTATACATTTGTCTTTCTGTGTCATTCTGTTATAAAGAGGGGTACCACAGGATAGGATAGCTAGTACCCCTGTAAGCCTGTTGTGTGAGCCAACCCTGCAGATCAGTCAGTTACAAGTTTTGCTGCATATCCCTGAAATAAAAATGCAAAGAGATTTTCCTCTCATCTTGTTTTATATCCTTGAAAACTTGACTTTGTGACTGTATGGGAGTACTTTCTCTTGATCTCAGCTAACGGGAGGGTGGCAATTTTCAGGTACATGTAATGGCTAGCCTAAAATTTTTTCTTAAACAGTTAAAATCCTTTGCAAGCTTGAAAATGAGTACCCTAGACTCCTGGGAAGAAGAGTGGTAACTGCTCCATGTGGTAGCTCAGTAGCTAAAGCTTGGCTCTTTCACAATGGCAACTTGGGTTTGATTCTCAGCTCAGGAAATGATGCTTTTCTGGTCTGATATTAGTGTGACAACTTCTGATTTCTTGTATTAAATTTTCCTTTTTATGAGCTACCTTTCAGGTGATTCTCAATCTTGTAAAAGTTGCTTGCCGTCTCTGGAGCCACCTCATGTATCCTTGGTTAATTCATAACTGTAGTTAAGGTTTTCATAATTTAACATAGGAGGTTACCTTTGGTAAAGTTCAAAAGCCAGAAATACCAGCTGTCCTGGCTAAAGTCTGGTAATTAAAAATTTAAAAGAATTTTTAAAGGCTCTGCAGTTAAAACAACTTAATTAAGCCTGATAATTGGGATATATGGGTAAAGACATTGTTTTAAAGCCCCTTCTCCCCCTCTGTAAATACTTCTCAGTCAATAGAATTCTGCCCAATTCTCCATTTACCTCTATTTGTCCCTCCTTCCTCTTATATCTAATCTTTTTGACTTTTAAGTGAACTAGAAACTTCTTTACATTATAAAATAACTTTTAGACATGATTTGTAATAGTCAGGAGATATAACTTTTGGGATTGCTAATGGCAATTATAGGGAGGATACTCAGCTCTTGGCACACTTAAATCAGAAAAGCATGCTTTTGGTAACCTAGAAGGTACAGAAATGTCCTTATACCCTCACTGAGAGATAACACTCCTATGGGAAATGAGCTGGTTACAGAAGGAGCTGATTGGCTTTGGGTTGGCCACTAGCCTCAGGGGAATGTCCTTGCAATGAAATACATGGTGAAAGCATTACATGTCTGGTCTCCTAGTGTTCCTCTCATTTTGGGGATCCAGGATTTGATACAAAAATGGGATCCTTGATTTTTAGTATCTCTTTTGCCATCCAGCTGTGCTTGCCTTTTAGGCCCTAAAAACTGTATGTTTTCCTGGCCCTACTACTTAAAAGACTCTACCCTGACGCCAGTAATCCAATTAACTTACTTCTTTAAGGAAATGTTCATATGTAAGGGTATCTGCTTTTCCTGTCCATCTCACCTAAACTTTCACTCACACCATTTTTCCTTTGTTTGCATAAAGTATAAGTTCTATGTCTTGTTTCACTTAAGATTGTTTCTTCAGAAATGCAGATTTAGAGTTGCCCAGCTGAGAAGTGTTTATGGCAGGAAGCAGGTATTCAAGAGACTGATGGTCTAAAATGGGGAAGAGAAGCTTAAAACTAGCAATTGAGAAATCTTCTTTCCGTTTGTGTAGGTTACATGTGTGATGTTTCCCTAACGAAATATATAAAGGTACTCTAATTAATTGGCTTAAAAAAGTAAGCACTTACATAAAATATTTTGTCAGAAAAATAGAAACTAAAATGCCCTGTAGCTCAAGTGACTTTAATAATCTTTAGTAAATAAAAATCATTTTATAATTATTGACAAAAATCTTTAAAATTTAGACATTTGGACTCTACTAGACAGGTCAGATATTGAATTAGGCAGCTTGGGTGCTTTAAGTTTATAAACTGCTTCTGTAACTTTTGATAATGGCTCTTCACTTGCCTCCTTTAGAGCCTTGAGATTATAGGTAAGGCCTGGGGACGTGTAGAGTTATCCATGCCCCCTTGCCGTGCTGGGAAGAGTCAGACATTACCTGCAGTTCTGTCCAGTGCCCTAGGCTCTACACTTGGCACATAATTAAAATTGCTTATACTAAAAATAAAGTTATGTGCTGTTGATAAAAGCATGAAAACGTGATTTTTATAATTGGCTGGTTTCAAGGATTTAAGGATTGCTTTAAGTGAAAAAAAAAAAGATAGGTTTAAACTAAAGGTTTAAAGAAGTTGTAAACAGTTTGTAAAATTTAATCTTATAAATGAATTCTGTTTACGAACAAGTTGGCTAAAAATTAAAGGAAATTACTTAGTTTTTTAATGCATTGAACATTAAAATAAAAGCACATGGATGTGCTTTTGGGCCCATGTGCATGAATAACAAGGTTTTCTTAGAACATTTCTCTGCTCTGTAACAAAAAAATTGTAAAGTATTGTAAGAGGTTTATGAAAATCTTACCTTATAGTCAAACTGATTAAGATTGGATAGATTTGTTTAAAAAGTCTTATTAAAAATTAGGTTTAACATTCACTTCATACTAATGCTAAGATAAAATTTGATTTTTCCTTTTAAACCAGATTTTTATGGAAAAAAAGATTTTTATATAATATTGAGAGATAACAAAAGATTTTTGTTTGCCATTTGAATAAACTACAGAAAGAAAAAGAGGGGAGACAGAAGAAATAGATTCAGTGGGCTCCATGTGGTCTTTATTGGTTCTCCTTCGGAAAGCTGAATCTTCCCTCTACCATAGCAAAGATTTTTGCATTTTTGAAATTTTCTTTGATTTATCACTTTGGCTAAGTAAATGACTTGTGATCCTATTTTGTGATGTCAATCATTTTAAACCTTTGACATTGACAAACATTGTAAAATCAAATTCTAAATTATGTTTTTTTTTTGACCTCGTTAACTTTTAAGTATTTATTCCTCTGAAGCCCAAAAGAGGCATATTTGGCTTATTTGGTATATTAAAATTCTATACAAAGCATTGTCAAATAGAAAATGATATTTAACTTCCTCTGAGTTACATTCATGTGAATGTGTTTTCAATATATAGTCCAAAGTTGTGTAAGATTCCTATGATATCATATGTCTGATATCATATTATGTTTCAATATATGATATGTCTCAGTACATGTTACCAGTAATAATTATAATTTTTATGTTAAATAATTGTGTGCCAAAGAGATTTTCTTGTTAATTGCACCTTTAACTGTGGCTATTCTAAGATTCTTGTCACCATAGACATTTGTTGTTTTGTTTTTGTCCTTTTTAAAAGTCAATTTATAAACAGCGATAAGACTATGGTGACTTTTCTTGAATGCAGGTCTCTGATAAATGCTGAGATTGTGCCACTGGACTAGAGAGAAAAAAAGCTTCTAGGACTCTCATAAAAAACTAACATATTCATAAAATATTTATAAGGACTGCTAGCCCAATACTGAGTGAAACAAGAGTTGATTGCATGGACTAACAAAGGACTGAAATAATGTTTTTATGACTTTTTGCTTAAAACACTGATACTTTCTGTTTTGATTTTCAGAGTCCAAAAAACCTTATTTTTCTTTTGAGCTGTTTACAGTTTTTAAAAATTGAGTGAAATATACTCTTATGAGCAAAATTGGAAGTATATTTTTTCTACTTAATTTCTTTAGAATTTAAAAACTATTTGTAAGCATACTTAATTTATGACAGTATAGTTATTTACATAACTGCAGTAAGTATCTCTATTCTTCTGTAATAGGATCCATTTGGAGATGTTAGTTATTTTCCCAAGGTTTTGGATGGAAATGGTGTGCTTTTGGATATAAACAGACTGCCTTAAGGAAACAAAGTTGACTTACAGTACCAATACAATATGTTGTTTGATACAAACTTGCATTTCTATAGGATGAATAAGTCTAGAGACATAATATACAGCATGAAAACTATAGCTGAAAATATTGTATTGTATACTGAAAATATACTGAGTAGATTTTATTTTTATTTTTTTTGAGACAGAGTCTCCCTCTGTTGCCCAGTCTGGAGTGCAGTGGTGCAGTCTCGGCTCACTGCAACCTCCACCTCCCGGGTTCAAGTGATTCTTATTCCTCAGCCTCTGGAGTAGCTGGGATTACAGGCATGCACCACCACAGCTGGCTGATTTTTGTATTTTCAGTAAACTGGGTTTGACCATGTTGGCCAGGCTGGTCTTGAACTCCTGACCTCAAGTAATCTGCACACCTCGGCCTCCCAAAGTGCTGGGATTACAGGCATGAGCCACTGCGCCCAGCCAAGTGAGTAGACTTTTTATGCTCTTACCACACACAAAATTAACTATGCAAGGTGATGAATAGGTTAATTTGCTTAAATGTAGTAATCATTTCACTATGTAAATGTATACCATAAAATAATGGTGTACACTTTAATTATATATAGTAAAAACAAAGAAGTTAAAAGGTGAGTCATAGACTGGGAAAAGTATTTGCTGTACATGTATCCATCAGACTTGTGTACAGAATATATAAACAAGAACTGTTAGAATACAAGAGGAGTAAGACACACAATCCAGTTAAAAATGGGCAAAGACTTGAACAGAAATTTCAAATAAGTAGAAATGTAAGTGATCAATAAATATATTGAAACATTATTTAAATCATTGGCATTCAGAAAAACGTAAATTAAAACTACAATTATATATAGCTACATATTTATTAGACTGCCTAAAAGTAAAAAATTGAAAACATTACGTGATGATGGGTATGTGAAGCAGCTCTCATATTTTGCTATGGAAGTGAAGTACAACTACTTTGGAAATATCTGGAAATTTTTATTAAAATTAAACACACACCTTTCTATAACCTAGAAATTTCATTTCTTTTAATCCTGAGATTCCTGAGATGGATGAAAAATTTCCCATGAAAGTATTTGTAGCAGCATTTGAAAGCAATTCATATTTCTAGCAATAAAACAATGAATAGTTTAGTGAATGTGGCTTATATCACAGAATAGTACACAGGAATGAAGACCAGAACCAGATTAATTGGGGTAAGAAATAAATAAAAAGGGAAGCATTAAACCAGTGTGTAAACAGTGCATTTTATAAAATTTATTCCCAGTGGGATATTATTGCTCTCTAGGTAACACTTTGGATGCATATGAACGCATGAATGGCTTCCCAGTAATTGGAAGGTACTTCTGACACTCAGTAGAGGGGTGAGTCAGGGAAGCTAGACATTTAGTAATTTGCAGGATAGTACCATATGACAAACAAGTTTTCTACATTATGACCAGACTCTAAAATATCTGTTGGATATTCACAAAGTTAAAAAAGAAAACCAAACCAAAAAAAGAAAAGCTTTGAGCTTTGTTTAACACCTTACTCCATGTAATATATAAATAAAAAATGGTTTTGTACAGTTTCAATATATGCATGATATTTTCCAGAAAGGCAACTATCATGTAAACCAACAGAAGATGTTACTCTGTTTGCCAAGAAGTGTTCACCATTTCAGAAAAAGCAAAACCCCAATAGCAATGTTAATGTTTAAGACTTCAGTGCAACACATTTGTATCAGTCTTTATTTGTAGTGGTTGCATTAATAAATATTCTATGTACAAGTGTAAGCATCATATTATTTCACTGTATCTTCTATGAATAGTCATGTGTAACCATTATCAAACTGAAATGTATATTATTTTATTATAAAGTACTTTTGTTATTTTTCATTTATATTACATGTATGGCTTTGTGTTGATTTCTAAAGTACATATACATTATACAAAGGTTATTATCTGTGCATTGCATTTTAAATAGAAATATGGGTGTTAAAATATTTGCAATAAAAGAAAGCCGTCAAGTCTGTTAGCGTCTAGAATTTTCATCTTAGAAACTTGTGAAAAGAAAAAAATGATGATAGCTCAAGGTGTATCTTAAAATTATTTTAATTTAATTTAAAAATTAGAAAGTTGGGAAGATCCTAAGTGTATTCACAGACATAAGAAGAAGTGTCAATGGAGAACAGGGTAATTGTACAGAATAATATGAGTAGTACTAACTCAAAGGGATTGAGTAGGATGGTTAACAATATAGTTTGTCCTAGTACCTAATAACGAGATATACTTGATAATGACTACATCAGTTTTCACCTAGTTTAGAGTCTTAGAATTTATTCTTGGGCAACTTTTTGCTGTTTCACAGATTACTATTGTCTCCCCCATTTGACTCTCCAAGCTCTCTAAGTAAAAGGAACACATATGTCAATCATGCATATTGCAGACTGAGCACATAAGTTGACACATGTCAAATGATCTCATAGTTAATTGCCCGTCTGAGTATAGAGATGCTATATATTTGAGTGTATAGATGCTGGACAAAGAATGGCGGTGGGACAGAGAAGGGCCTGGGGATGATAGAATGCACAGCCAACTTTGTTACTAATAATGTAGCTGTACTCTGCTCTACCTACCTGTTTCTATTTCTGATCTTAAAATTCCAGAGAATGAATATGAGTGGGATCGCTGCAGAACATAACAGATAACTTTGACCTTTGAAAAAGTCACGCTTTAAGTAACAGTTGTGACTTGTGGGACAAAATTGCCTGGGCAATAGAGGGCAAGTAACCCATGTGCCAGCTCAGGTTAGAGTTACTATGTCTTGTGATAGTCTTATGTGGTTTGATTCTTCCCTATACCAAGGCTTTAAAGCTACTCACATTTTGATCGTAATGGTAACAGCAAGAGACTATTCTTATCTCTGTTTTTCAGATGAGGAAACTCAAGCAGGAGGTTATGCCACTTGGGTAAGATCAGTCAACAAATCAGCAGGTTGAAAACAAATATCAGATCTCCTAAGGTCAAAACTTGTGTTCCAAAAAGACATGTTACCAAATCAAGCAAAAATATAATAATTGAAAGGAAGTATCTCTGAATTTATTCTTCCAGATTTCGATCACTTAAAGTTTTAAAAAAGCCGACTTTGGAAAAAACTTATATAACTTGAAAAATATTTACTTTATAACAGTAAATAGCATGCACAGTATTGGAGAGTAACTTCTCAGTAGTGTGTAAGTTGTACTTGATATCTAGCTGAAATTTAAAAATGTGAATTCAGTTTTTGGATTTAACACCAACTCATTTTAACCATATTAATTACTTAGATTCCAAATAACTCATACAATGAATGTGTATGTATGTATGTACATTAATATACTCTAAATATGTGTATATATATAAATAAATAAATATATATATATATATATATATATATTCCTTTTTAAAGCCAATGTTTTTTAAACACATTATTTAGAGTGTATATTTCGTAGGAACCACCCAGGAGTCATTGTACTTCACCTATTATTTATCTTGCTTCAGCCCAGGAGTTCAAGGCTACAGTAAGCTATGTTTGTGCCATGGGACTCCAGCCTGGATGATAGAGTGAGACCCAAACTCTAAAAAGAAAAGAAACAACAAAACATACACACACACACACACACACACACACACACACAGACACACACATGCACACACACAAAATACACTCAATGAGATTAGCAAAAGATTACACATTGCAGAAGATCAACAAACTTGATAATAGAGCAATAGAACCTACCCAAAATAATCATACAGAAAAAATTTTTTAAAAATTAACAGCGCATTAGTGAGATATAAGACAACTTCAAGTGGCCTAAGATATATGTAATTGGAATTTATGAAAGGATTAGGGGAGAAGAGAAAATATTTGAAGAATAATGGCTGTAAAATTTCTGTAAAATTTCATCCAAATCAAAGAAAAACACACAAAGAAATAAAAAGGTATATAAGCAACTTGGAAGAAATAGAAACAAGATAGGAAATAGAGGAAAACATATTCTCTGAGAAATACGACATTGATTCCATGAAAATGAAAAGAGAGAGAAAGTATAGAAAATGCCCAAATAACTAAATAAATTCTCTAGAATGAAAAACATGAAAGCTCATATGTGAGATTTCTGATTCTGGTAAAGATTAAGTAACAAGGAACAGATTTACCCTCCTGCTTCAAACCATCACACGATGAGCAAAATATATGCAATAATGCATGACAAGACAATATATACCAGGCAGCAAAGAGCAACAATCCCCAAATTGAGAAACAAATGAAATGAACTCTATAATGAGCCCAGCTATTGTCATGAGGGGTTTCCAGGCTCTGGCACAGGAAAAGGAACTCAGGTAGAGCTCCCAGCAAACTACCCGACTGGACAAAAGGCACTGAGGATCTTGGGAAAACAATCCAGAGAGAGTTTGAGGGCAGAGTACAGAAAAAGAGAGGGAATGCTGGGAATCCACAGAGGGTCACCCTCACATGACCAGCTGAGTACTGGTTAGTGCATATGTTCAAGGAAGCAATCTGAAGTCCAGAAAACATCACTTGAAAGCATTAGATGTGACATGTCCAAAGATCACATGCGACTGGGAATAATGCCTGTTTTCACCACCCAGACTGAAAAACCTCAAGAAGTGTGGCAAACTGAATAATGTATGTAGAAGTATCTTGACTTAGTAATGAGGAGTAACTCGCCCTGGATTGAGCTCTGCTCTAAACTCACTTAACAAACCCTAAAAATAAGAAGAAAAATCATTAAATTGTTTCTAAGTAATTAAGCCATATCTCAGAAAAAAAAAGACTAAGAATATTTATATCATTACAAACATATCCAGTATTTAAGCAAGGTAAAATTCCCATGGTGATGCAACTGACAAAAGGCATAAAAATTAGGAAACAGGATGTGGAGAATAAGGTGGAGAAAAATCAATCAAAACTGACCCAGAACTGACGCGGATATTAGAATTAGCAGATACGAACATTAAAACAACAATTTTAGCCAGATGTGTTGGCTTTCACCTGTAATTCCAGCTAATTTGGAGGCTGAGGTGGGAGGATTGCTTAAAGCCAGGAGTTGGAGACCAGCCTGGACAACACAGCAGGACTCCATCTATACATTTTTTTAAATAGTCAGGCATAGTAGTGCAAGCCTGTAGTCTCAGCTAATTGGGAAACAGAGACAGGAGGATTGCTTCAGCCCAGGAGTTCAAGGCTACGGTAAGCTATGTTTGTGCCATGGGACTCCAGCCTGGATGATAGAGTGAGACCCAAACTCTAAAAAGAAAAGAAACAATAAAACACGCACACACACACACAGACACACACATGCACACACATAAATACCTACTAAAACTGTATTCTACATGTTTGGAAAGTTAAGGAGAGACAGGAAAAAACTCTTTTTTTCCTGTGTCCTGTTTTTTTTCTTTTTGTCTCTGTTTTACTTTTGTCTCTGTTTTACTTTTTATGAGGAAAAAACTCATAAAAGTAAAAACTGAAAAAGCTGATATAAAAATACACTCAATGAGATTAGCAAAAGATTACACATTGCAGAAGAAAGATCAACAAACTTGATAATATAGCAATAGAACCTACCCAAAATAATCATACAGAAAAAATTTTTTAAAAATTAACAGCGCATTAGTGAGATATAAGACAACTTCAAGTGGCCTAAGATATATGTAATTGGAATTTATGAAAGGATTAGGGGAGAAGAGAAAATATTTGAAGAATAATGGCTGTAAAATTTCTGTATTTGGTGAAAAGTTAAAAACCACAGATCCACAAAACTCAATGAATCCTAAGCCCTAGAAATATGGGGGAAGAAAAGGGAAACTAGACTGCAATTCTCAATACCAGTAATACAAAGAAGATTTTAAAAACAGCTACAGTAAAAGACAAGCTATATACAAAGAAACAGATATAATGATGGCAGCAGATTTATTGTCAAAAGCAATGAAGGCAGGAAAATAGTAGAAAGACATCTTTAAAATTCCAAGACCAAAAAAAAAAAAAAAAAAAAAAAAAAAAGCCCTATCATCCTGAAAGTCCTCAGAGAGAAAAATAATTATTACAACAGCTGGTATTAAGAAAGGCATTGTATTTCTAACTGTAACATGTGATGTTAGCAGGGAATGGATTGTTGTCCTCAATGTGCAGACAGAAAATGATTTCTAATCTTAAGTTCTTTACCAAAACTATCAATCAATTTTGGTAAAAAAAAAATATTTTCAGTGTACAAGATCTCAGAACATTACTTCCCGTGTTGTTTTCAGGAACTCACTGGTGCATTTACTGTACTATAAGCTGATAAAAGGAAAAAAATGGATCAGCAAACAGAGGATTCAACACAGGAGGAAAAAAGAGAATCCCAAGAAAATGTTAGTAGAAAGTGCTAGACAATGTGTCCAAATCTAGACAGCTACAAATTCAGGCTCCAATTTTTTAAAAAATATACTTATAATTACTTTCCAAGTCAATAAAAAATTGTATTGGAGATTCTGGAGTTAAATTAGGAGAAAGAGATATTTAAGTAAGGTAGTTACTAACTCCAATGAAACCAGATAGTTATACAAGAAATTATTATGTAACTGTAACATGCTACCTTGCTCAGCAGCAAGTAAGATTTAATGTCCTAATATGGAACATTATTAGTTTAACAAAAGTATTATGTAATTACATTGGGACAAGTGACTATATACATGCATTTAATATGGCCAATGCAAAATATACAAAGATGAATGGTGAAGTTCATGCTAACAATTTACATTTTTAATTTTTCTTTCTATAAAATGGCGTTAAATTACCAAAATAAAATACCAGAAGTTGAGAGACCACAGAAGAAAGAACAACAGCTTCCATCTGAGTACCCTTAACAGCCTTTTTTTCCTTCTTTTAGAAAAAGAGGCCCATATTTTCATTTTGCTCAAGTTCCTACCAGTTGTATAGCTGGCCTTACGCCAAGAATCAAGAGTTGAGGGTGTGTGCAAGGTAGGCAAATGGGGATCTTTTGTTTTCCATATAATCTCACTTTTTAAAAAATAAAAAAAAAAGGTGTTGCTTTGCTGGCAACAAAACTTTAAATTAAAATAACATCAGTGATAGGTACAATTTGCCAAGAACTTACTTGGCAGAGGAACCATGTGTGAAAATGATGTGAGGTGATGCATACAGTGAGTTTTGAGAATCAAAATAGCTTGGACAGGCCAGAGGATAGAGATATGACTAGTGCATAGACCGAACATGCAGGACAGATCGTGGTGTCATGATCCATGTTCAGCAGCTTGGACTGAATTGTTCAAGTGATGGGGAAATACTGAAGACTTGTGAAAAGGCCAGTTTTTACCTAGAGCAGATTCAATCACACAGTAGCCATAGAAATACAACAGAAGACAGTTTACTCTTCTGATGCTAAGTTCTCTCTAATAATTATAATACATGATAATGATTAGAAAATGAGATGTTTGAAATAAATTGCAAATCAGTTTATTAGGATTTATTTTAAAGTCATGTGGGAAACTTTGTATCAAAGTCATCAGATTTTACCACAATGCTGTCAGAATCAAAATAGAAAGAACATGCTAGTTTTTTAAAGAAAAAAATGAGGAATTTTTTTCTTAAGTGATTATTTTTACTTTCCTTACATAGCACATTATTTTATTGCAGTTACTTTAAAGAAAAGTAGCCAGAAAAAGCTTTCAGATCTTTCTCCCATATCACACTACTATTTTAAGTTCACCCACAGAAAAGGGAATTTATTTCCATTTTGTAAATGTCTTGGGATCTTCTTAAGCAAACTGATTGTTACCTAAATGCAGTAGCATTTTTGTACCTGGTGAAAAGAACCAGACAGGCAGTTATTTAACTCTACTGAGTAAATCATTCTAAGGTAGGTAACTTAAATTTCTAGAAATTATAAACAACTGTAGAGGCAAAGGTACGGCTATACTTTTTTTTAGGTGAATCAAGGGGTGATGAAAATCATCAATGAACCCGATAAAATGCAAATGTACCCAATGCTCCTTCAACGATGTGCCAAAAATATATTTATGATGTTAAACTATTGTTACAATTTGAAAGCATAAAAAGTGTATAAGCTGCAAACAGAAAATGGAAGAGATAACACACAGTCACAAATTTGTGGATTTTTCCTCTTTTAATAACTGACAAAAACTCTTTGATCAAGTGGATTCTGTTGACAGAGACTTTTCTGCAGCTGATGGAAGCTATTATTTGGAAGCTATGAAACAGAAAAACCGTTCGTAAAGATCGCTTTGAATGTCAGTTTTTCTGTATTATGCAAGTTTAGGGACTTGAAATATACAAATATGTGTGAGATAAGAGATACAATGTAATATATACTCTAGCACATGGCAATTTATTGCCATTATTATGGCTAAATAGCATATTCTTGAGGCATACATTGCTCCCTATTCAGAAGTTATGCTAACTGGTTCTATATCATTTTTTTCTAATAAAAATTATTATGTACAACATAAATTTCTCTTAACACATGCAAACAGTTTAACTTGGGAATTTTCCCTATTAATTTACACATAGTACTTGAAACACACATTATTTGGTTCAATACCAGTAAATTGGCTGAGAAAAAGATAGAGGAAAAGAAACTTTTTATGGTTAAAGAAAAGGAAGAAGACCTAAGATGAAGCTCAGTAGCTTGTTAAAATTCATACATCTTTAGGAAAAACTAATTATATCAGATTTTAACCATGTTTCATAAGGGGCAAGTGTCTCTTTCCATTCATTAACTTAATTGGCACAGTAAAAATTGTAAGTGGCCTTTCACCTTTCGATATGGGGTTGCAATTTTAGCAACAACCTTTCAAAACAGAAAAATAATTAATAGACAATCAAATTTTAAAGGTTCTTCTGAAAAAAAAATACAGGCCTTTTGTGTTAAAAAATTATACTTTGGCAAAGGGGAGATTTTGAAACCAAATAATAAATATTTGACAATCAATTGTTTTATGAAAGAGAGTCTGGGCAGGAGTCAGCAACTAGGATAATGTTGGGAGGTGAATCCTATAATGAGATTGTTTTCTTCTTTGCTGGCCTGTGTTGGACTGGTGTTAATAATACCAGTGTGGGGAAGCAGGCATAGGCATGATAGAAATTAAAACCCCATGATTATGCTGCAAATATAACATCTCAATGTTTGTCCAAAAAGTTCTAATTAAAATGAGCAGTTACATAGTGTACAAGAAAGCATACAGACATGATTATTAGACTTTTATTGGTTATTTGTAAAGAGCTGTAAGTTCTTCAGTCCTTTTTTTTTTTTTTTTAAAAAAAAGTAACCTAACATAGGAAATCCTCAGAAAAGAGTTAAATAGGAATATTAAAAGAAACTGTAAGTTCCTGGCATTGTCATGGCTCTTCCAGGGGCAGAGGAGGTGAAAATATAGCCATGCTTGGGTAAGTATGTACGTCGGCTGTCTCTAACGTTTTTGGCACCAGCGACCAGTTTCATAGAATACATTTTTTTTTTCCACAGATGTGTGTGCATGCGTGTGCAGATGTGTGTGTGTATGTGTGTTGGCGGTGAAGGAGGGGTTGGGGATGATTTAAGCACATTACATTCATCATTAGATTCTCATAAGGAGCGTGCAACCTAGATCCCTCACATGCACAGTTCACAGCAGGGTTTGCCCTCCCGTAAGAATCTCATGCCGCCACTGATCTGACAGGAGCAGAGCTCAGGCACTAATGCTTGCTTGCCTGCCACTCACTTCCTGCTGTGCATTGGTTCTTACCATGGCCCAGTGGTTGGGGACCCCTGAGGCACTTGGCTTTTTATCTGGGTGTTTCTGGTGTGATTGATGGTGGAATATCTTAGGATTTCTCATCTCTTTATTTCCCTTCATGATCCATGGATCGTTCCTTCTTTCATTCATAAGGATTTAGTGTTTAGCCTATCGATATTCAAAAAATGCTACTCTACTCTGCCCCTGCCATGGATACATCAGCTTCCAGGGAAGCATGGGGAATTATGCTGCAAATAATTTGAATTTAATAAATTAAAGATGGTGAGTAGCAAATAGTGATCAATTCCTTGGTCGCTACGTCTCTATGTGGAAAATCTAGGGTCACAAAATTGGGCAGGATACACTTGTGCATATCTTATTCTCTCCAGCTATGGAGTCCTTTTTTTTATTCTTTAAATCTTATCCTTAAAACTTCCATTTCTCTTTAGTTTATGATTAAATCTCTCATTGAAAGCCATTTATTTTACTTTGGATGATAGATTGCTTGTGGAAAGAAACTGGACTGCATTAATATATCTACTGTTCCATGTATTGGGAGAATCTTGTAATCTACAATAAAATGTCACAAATATCAAAGGAATATCATAATATCTGCTAAGGCAACATTTTTATATCTAAAGTTTACTGTAAAAAAAGACCTTAGAATACCAATATTTTATTTTATTGACAAGCACGAAAACCTAAGTTAATATATGTTCTATCAGATACATACAGAGCCTTTAATTAAGGGAAACATAGTGTTTTTTACTGGTGACATTCTATAGATTTCCATGCTGTCATATAGGATCTTGAGGTAGAGAAATATCTGCCTTTGCTATCGTCACTATTACTATTAACTATTATGGTTTTTGTTTATTTGTTTTAAACAAAGATGACTCCAAATTATTCCAGGAAAGCAGCAACTTCCATAATAACCTAAATCTGTCATTTGTAACCTGGTGCCTTTAAGAGTTGTAAACTACTGGGATGTGCTATTGCCATAATAAGAACTAACTGTAATTAAATGTTTACTACTTGCCAGGAGCTCTCACTATACAAACTCCTTTTATCTCCACAACATCATGGAAGCACTATTGTCATCCCTATCACAGAGATGAGAAGCTGAGTCAAAAAGAGCTCTGATAAGTCTTCCAAGATTGGTGCTGGGGTGCAAGTCAGACAACCTCAGTCTTAAGCCTGTGCTCTTAACCACTCTGCTACACTGTACTCTCACCGCTTGATGGAACTACCTGACTCGATGGCTCACTCCACCCTGCCTCTTCTTTTGTTAATAAGAAGGAGTTATTTTATTTGTATTTTTGTTTACTATTTATCAGTGTTCCTTTGAGCCCATATATCTTGTTTTCCTGTCTGTCCTACTTGGGACTGTAGTGGTGGGTATGTACGACAATTGGAGGCATAGATATTCAAGGTTGTTCAAATCATAGTTTCTCTGTCTCCTTCTTATGTTTCACCTTCTGAAACATACATATGCATTCATGTATACTCGTACTGTCTTAGCTATTCATAAAATTGATAAAATGCAGATTCTCACACACATACATTATAATGCTTTAAAATCAGTTTTTTGGGAATTTATGTGAGAATATGGGGAAATATTTTTGAAAGACTTAAGAGGCTAGAGTGACCTTAATTTATGTGTAGATTTTCAGATAATTTTAAAATAAGAATTTTGAGATAATAATATCCTGATAAAAATAAAAGGATGCCAAATGTTTGCTTAGGCACGGCCTTATACAGTTACAGTAACTTGTTGGAATCACAACAATCTAAGACACGACTGTTACTTTCCATGTCCAGAAATTCAGTTGTGTCCGTATCTCAAGGAGAATTCTTCAGTAGATTCCAAATACAGCAGAGACTACTATCTAAATTAAGATACTAAGGAATAAATTTCTAGTAAGAATTGTAGTTACCAAATGGACCAGATCTTTCATGTTTAGTGGCCTGAGAATACTTTGTGTACCAATTTACGTTTGAAGACAAATTGTAAGCTGAAGGTTGCTCAGTAAACGCAAAAGTGATTAGAGAGTTAGAAAGGACCACCAAAACTGATGTGACTTCGTTGTGACATTTTGGTGACTAGCCAGGTTCTCATTCCTGGGAGAGTTTGGATAGAAGTAATTTTTCTTGTTACCCTCTCCCATACCATGTCATATTTTATGACTGAATTCTTCCTAATATTTTACATCTCTCTTATTAAAAGATTTTTTAAAAACTAGGCAATCTATACTTTTATCAATGCATGAGTATACATGCATGCACAGGTATGTTTCAGAAACTATTAACTCTACTATCTACTATTAACATATTTTCTCTACTATATTTAAGTCCTTTGGAGAAGACATTGTGGAAAATATCTCAGTACCTTTGTAGGAAAACCCTTTCTGCGTATGGAAATGTTTCATTACATTCTAGTGCAGAGCTAGACAATAAAAGTGAAGAGGATCAGAAATAATATCCAAGACTTTTTATTTTCCTATCACTTTCATTTTTGTCTTTCTACCGTTTCAATTTAGTTAAAACTGTCATTCAATGACCGTTTGAAAATTATTAGAGGCTTCAAAGCTTTATTGGATTTGGAGCTAATGTGATGCCAAAAACGTAACTGACAATTGCTCTGAGTATTCATTTATCTCCCAATTCACAGACAACCAAATTCGTTCCCACCCTGTGAGACCCAGCCATCATCAGTCACTTCGGTCTATCAAAACAGTCAATCTACATAATAGGAAAATGTTAAAAATTCTGGGGTCAGGAAAGAGCTCTTGCTACTTGAAAGCTACAGAATATTTTATTAACAAATCAAAGTGACTTCAGCTGTGCGTTCAGCATAGGTTGGAGAAATATTATTGCGCTCTATCCTTCTTCCCAAATGAAGTGGAAAATGGGGTTTTTCAGGTTAAGCTATCTTTTGTACAAACTTTCCTAAAAAAAAAAAAGATTCCTACTTTCAAATCTACAACATGAGTGTATTTTTAAATCTATATTCAAAAAGAGTAGAATAAAGTGTTATGACTTGACCCTACATGCAAGTGTCTACCTTATTTCACTCGCCAAATCAATATAGAAAACAAAATGTCAGTTAATATTTAACCAATAAATAATAAAATTCTTCTAACTCATGCATGCTCACCAACAGTTACAAAACATAGAGTTAGTTACCTTCTAGAAGTTCTTTCCTGTGTTTGTTTTTGTAGTGATTTCTAGTCAATAAATTTTAAAGTAAACAAGTTGTTTGAAGATCTGAAGAGGGAAGAACCATGGGGGAAAAAGATCTTAAACTAATTCGGTTTCAGATTTTAAGGAAGAAGATTATACATCAGCAAAAATAAAGACATCCGAGTTCTAAAAGGATGATGTCAGTGTACTTAACACAGCAGGGCTCATGCGTGCTCTGAAAGAACTTGTATATATTCACTTATGGATAATAATGATTAAAAAGATGATGCTTACATATTACTTTCAGCATTTTATGTCAAAATAAGTCATTTCAAACTAATTTAGAGTCATGTACAATTTTCACCTAATAATTGATAAGGAGCTTTTGACGTAAAAAGGACAAACTCAGTAAGTTAAGGTCAACAGAGCCAAGAAAGTTGAAACATACTAAAAGCTGTGTAAGGAAAGCAGGTACAGTTTGGGAATCATAGATGCAGACAACACTTAGTAAAACTGTGTTTAACAAAAGGGACCAGACTGGGTGCGGAGGCTCACTCCTGTAATCCCAGCACTATGGGAGGCTGAGGCGGGTAGATCTCGAGGTCAGGAGTTCAAGACCAGCCTGGACAAGATGGTGAAACCCAGTTTCTACTAAAATATATACATATATATACAATAGCTAGGTGTGCTGGCGGGCACCTGTAATCCCAGCTATTCAGGAGGCTGAGGCAGATAATTGCTTGAACCCAGGATGCAGAGGTTGCGGCAAGCTGAGATCACGCCACTGCACTCCAGCCTGGGTGAGGGAGTGAGACTCCATCTCAAAAAAAGGAAAGGGACCAAAAAGAAAACTCTGGCATGGATCTCTTCATAAGAAGGATATTTTAGACGCATTTAAATAATAACTTATTTTTTAAAAGCCTAAAGAAGAAAACAATTAGTACAAAAACTTCATGATGCTGTGGTTCTTAGCAAGAATAGATAATAAAGACTTGGGGTAAAGCAGAAAATGAATCCGTGGCTCTAAAATGAGTTCAGCCTCTGTGCACATTTTTTGACGAGCTCTATTTAGTATCTTTTTAGGCATAATTTAAAGCAGGACCCTTATTGAAAATGGAAGAAACATGCTAAGTGGCTTATCAAATATAAAAAGCACAGTTCCCAATGCCAAGCAAATAAAAACTAAGGGCTATGTTCTTGTCTCCCTTCATACCCTCCACTTGTCAGAGGTCCTGGGGAGTGATTGGTTTCTTCTCACCAGAGAGGATTCCCTTTCTCCTTTTAGGTTTCTTCTGTCCTTTCTGATGTTATTTGATCCATCTCCATATTCAGTTTTCTATCTGCTATTATATTCCTTTCATCTTAAACATTTTAACTTGTGTTGTAGATGTAATGATAATTTTTTCAGTTAATATCTAGCTGAAAATGTCTTTATTTCCACCTTTGTTTTGTTAAATCATTGCATAATTTACATTAATACATTTCAACCCATTTACTACATGTAATTGGGCATTCCTCTATTTTTGCTAGGTCTTTAGGTGGGAGCTGAGTCAATCTAAGCAAAAACTCAGCTACATTTTGATTTTGTTTCAGTTTTTGTTACCCTCAGTTTATCACAGGGTTCAACTATATCCACTTTTATCTTGTGTTGATAATGGGGTTCATTTGTCAGATTATTTTTCTCCATCTGAGCTCCACCCTTAGCTTTAGGTCTTCTCACTGCACCTGGGCCTCAGAAAAAGTCTCCACACACTCTTTATGTTGTCCCATGAGTCGACAAGCATTACCATTACACAACATCTGTAAACCCAGTGGTAGTCGTGACGTGTATTCTGTTGTTCTGTTTAAGCCTCCGTCTTAAGGAGGAATTGGGTCTCTGGGACTCAGGAATGAGGCTTTCTTAGAGACTCCATCCTTCCTTCAGTCGAAGGAAAACTAATGGTATGTCCCAGGATGGTTTGTTCTCTTATCTGTGTCCCTGGGACATAGAGCTTTATTTTTCTGCTCCCCATCTCTAGTAAACATTCCAAAACATTTTGAAATCAGCACATTTTTATATAAGCTATAGGCCAAAACAGAAATTGCAATGGATTTTTAGAATTTTTAAAGCGAATGGTAATAAAATATTATATGTCAAAATGAAAAAAAGGCAACAAAAGCAATGCTTGGGAGCACTTTGTAGTCATGAATGCACGTGTTAGGAAAGAAGAAAGGACAAGAATATATAAGTGCATCTGAAAAAATTAGTTTTTAAAATTAAAATGATGAAAGTACAAGGAGGAAAAAATGTAAGAGCATAAATCTTTGAAATAGAAAATATGTGTAAAATAAAGACAATCAATTAAACTATTGGCTCATATTCATGGCTAATAAAAATTGACAAACTCCTTGAACACCTGATAATAAAGAAGCAAATTGGCCAACTAATATCAAATTGCAAATGATAAAGGAGACATCACCATACATTTTAAAGACACAAAAGCATATATTATGTTATCTTATGCTATAAATTTGACAATTTAGATAAAATGGGCAAATTCCAAGAAGTGCAAACTTACTTAAATTGACTCACAAAGAAAAAAAAGTAATTTTTTAAACTATTAAATACATTGAATTCATAATTGAAAACTGTCCCCTAGTAATATCTCTAGGATGGATGACGGTTGTAGTAGTAAGTCTTCCAAATATTTATGGAATGTATAAAATGATATTACAAACTTGTCTAAAGAATTAAAAAAGGAGGAAATACTACTGACTTTTCTTTATAAGATTGCCCCAACTTACTATCAAATGAAAATTTTAGGCCAATTATTATCAAGAACATAGAAGAAAATTCTAAGTAAACTAGTAATTGAATTTTTAGAAAATAAAATTCAAAAAGTTTATATGTTAAACTGAATTAAAATTATGTTAAAAATTGAATGGTTTTGATAATTGAAAAATTAATCAGTGTAAATTATCACATATATAGAATAAAGAAAAAATTAATATGAATATACCAATATAGAACAAAAATGTTATATAAATTAAATATCTTTTATAACTTAAAACTTCCTGACACCATCAGGAAGTTAAATTAAGAAGCTTATGTATAAGCGTATCTGAAAAAATTATCTTAATTTAATGAAGTATATAAAAATAGTAAATAATAAATATATAACAAATAATAAAGTATATGAAAAATAACAATGAATAATAAAGTATATCAGCACAATACATTATAAATTATAGTAATAAATAATAAATAAAAATAAGAAAGTATATCCAAAAAAGAAAGCATGATACTTAAGGATGAAATATTAAAAACTTTCTACCTGAGGTTCTGAACAACACAAGTTGCCCACACTTACTACTTCTGTTTGTTTGAGATTATAGCAAATCTCAAAATAAGGCAAAATAAGGCCAATTTTCTTTTTCTAAAAAATACATACATGTAAGTTGGAAAAGCAGAAATAAAACTTTCATTCTGTGCGCATGGTGACTTCCTCCCAAAGAGTACAAGATGAAAAGAGAAATAAAAGAATAACTCTACCAAAACAAGAACATGACAAACACTATTTCAGCCATGTGATTGACGTCAATGTAAAGTCAAAACTTATATAGAGAATATGTACCCTTAATTTAATATGATAAAAATGTCATGTATAACTTTGAGGCTTTCCTCTGCAAAATCTCTAACCTTGTTCTAGTCATGAGGAAATTATCAGATAAATTCCAGTATAGAGACAGCCTACAAAATACCCTATGCCTCAAAATTATTAAGGCCATTAATGACAAGGAAAGGCTGAGGAAACTGTTGGAGCCTAGAGGAGCCTGAGGTATCACAATTACTACATGTAATGTGTGTGGTATTTGGGATGAGATTCAGAAAGAGATAAAGGATATTAGGTTAAAACTAAGTAAATTATAGACTCACATGCATAATAATGTATCAATATTGGTTCATGAATTGTGACACATATACCACAATGAAGTAAGATATTAGTAACTGGAGAAATGGTGTCGGCCAGGGGTGTCCAATCTTTTGGCTTCCCTGAGCCACACTGGAAGAAGAATTGCCTTGGGCCACACATAAATTACACTAACACTAATGATAGCTGATGAGCTGGGAAAAAAAAAAAAGAAAGAAAGAAAGAAAGAAAGAAATCACAAAAAACCTTCAAAGTTTATAGAAAGTTTATGAATTTGTCTTGGGCCACATTCAAAGCTGTCCCGGGCCGCATGAGGCCCATAGGTCACGGGTTGGACAAGCTTGGTGTAAGCTATATAAGAACTCTCTACTCCATCTTAATATTTTTTCTGTAAATCTAAAATTCTTGTAAAATAAAAAGTTTAGGCCAGGCATGGTGACTCATGGCTGTAATCCTAGCACTTTGGTAGGTGGAGGCAGGCAGATCACTTGAGGCCAGGAGTTACAGGCCAGCCTGGCCAACATGGTGAAACCCTCTCTCTACTAAAAAAATACAAAAATTAGCTAGGTGTGGTGTTGCACACCTGTATTCCTAGCTATTTGGGAGGCTGAGACATGAGAATTGCTTGAGCCCCAGGAAGCAGAGGTTTCAGTGAGCCAAGATTGTGCTACTGCACTCCAGCTTGGTTGTCAGAAGGAGACTTTGTCTCAAAAAAAATTATGAATACCTAAGTATATATATGTAAATTTTTCTTAGAAAACCATGTATTGAAAAGTTCTCTTTCTAAAGGTAGAGACATTTCTTCCAAAACAAGTGCTACAAGTATAGTTGCTCCTGGTGTAAAATATACAGTATAAATAAAACTGAAGACTCATGAAATTGTTCATACCACAATCCCCAAAAGTCTGAGTTAGACTTGGTCCATATTCACGACACATCATGAAAAATTCCTGTTTTTGAGGAAAAAAAAGTAAAATTAATTGTCCATCACACTTTGGACTGTTGCAAATGGAATGCAATCTCCAACTGGTAACAAAACCATTTTTATCATGCTCATAAGAGCTGGTTTTTAAAAATGGGTTGCAGTAACAGATTTCATTGTTCATCCTTTGGGAGTCTATTTATAACATTATTTATGTGCCAATTTGATGCTGTTCTTTCATCACGAAGCCTACTTAATTTAAAGTTAATTGGGTCATAAAACAAAATACAAACCAAAGAGAAAAGCTTGTTATATTTAGGGGTGAAGTTATTTCTAGTAGGTGTTGGTAGAGAAAATTGTTTGCTGTAGAAAGTTCAAGCACAAATTGAAGCAAGACCTTTTTCTGACATTTATGAAACATAAATGTTACATACATTGCAATGAAAATTTAATGAAGACATGTAGAATTGCTTCAAAGATTAACAAACTTATATCACTTTGAATAATAAAAAAAATGATCTATGATCTTGACCAATGTAGTGCATATAGTTATGTACTTCTTAATTTTTAAATTTTTATTCTTTAACTTCCAATCTAAAGATAACGCATGCATATTGGTATCTACCATTACTATATAACTGCTACAAAACTATTTTCCTACATAAAAAGGTAGCACATCATGTTTGTTTACATCTTAAGATGAAATATATTTAGTTATTGGATAGGGAAGGAAATCTCATAGCCCCTTAGAGTTTCCATTTTCCTCTCTACAAGGGGAGAATTTTTGAGAGGACATTTTGGGTCTCTCGGTTCCCCTCACAAGAGAAGTGAGTCATCATGAATCCAAGTTAATTAGCTGCAGTGCACATTGTAGTTAATATTCCTGGCACCCATTCCACTTCCTCCTTTCAGAAAGATCCTGCATTTTCCAGTCTTGATGTTCAGATGGGAGAGATCACCCAGTTCCAAGGTTGGAACATTTCTGGCTTAAACCAATCAGCATGTTTTTTACACTCTTTTTTCAGGTTTGGGGTCAAGACTGAACCTGATAATAACATCTAAGCAATGGCTTTCTCCTAATCATAAGAACTAATTTAGTAATGGGTATGAAACTGTTCTGCAAGGGTAAAATGACTGTGTGACATATGTGCAGTTATGTGCCCTCTTCATCTTCATCTTGATCTTTCTCTGCCATCTCTCTTTCTTCCTTCAATTCTCTCTGCATATGGATGAGAAATCAAGCAGTTTCCAAAACTGTTGGTGGCCATCTTGGAACCATAGAACAAGATGGCAATGGAATAACTGAACCCACGAAAAGCTGAGTGTAAGTAAGAAAATAAGCTATATTCTTAGTGACAACATAGACCTATGGAATAATACCAACTCTAAATCCATCTGACTGCTAGTCTTTATGGTTGCATGAGCATCTAAAACTCCTTATTACCTAAGCCAAGATAAGTTGGCTGGTGTTAACTATGATATCTATAGCATTAAGAGACCTAGGTTTCTAAGGGATATATGAGTGTGTGAATCACAGCAAAATATTACTTGTACGTATCATACTGTGTTTTTCACTTAACTTGCCTGTGGTCAATCATAGCTGCCTCTATTCTGTCTCCTTCTTCCTTGCAGGAGGATCACATGAGCAAAGTCTCGTAAGTGAGAAGGGAAACTGACAATTTCTTCTGTCTCTCTTTCTCTTTTTGTCTCTCCTTTCTAGTGAATCAATGTGTGATAGAATGAGCTTGATAAATCAAGATCTGTGCCATGCACCCAACTGTTCACACATGTGGGTGCACAAATGTAGATTTTTTTTTTAAGTATTTATTTTTAGTGCTAACACCTGTAATCCAAGCACTTTGGGAGGCTGAGACAGGAGATTTACTTGAGGCCAGGAGTTCAAGACCTGCCTGGGCAACAAAGTGAGACTCTGTCTCTACAAACATTTTTTAAAAATTAGCTAGATGTGATGATGCACAACTGTGGTCCCAGATACTCAGGAGACTGAGGTGGGAGGATCACTTGAGCCCAGGAAATTGAGGCTGTGGTAAGCCTGGGTAACAGAGGAGGCCCTCGCTCAAAAAAATATCTATTTTAGTTGACAAATGAAAATTGTATATATTAATGGAGTATGAAGTGATGTGGATATATACATATATTATGGAATGATTAAATCAAGTTAATTTGCATATCCATCACATCACGTACTTCTCATTTTTTTGTGCTGAGAACATTTAGCTTACTATCTAGACATTTTTTAAGTATATATAATACATTATTAACTCTAGTCACCAGGCTGTACATTAGAGCTCCAGAACTTATTTCTTCTGTCTAACTCAAACTTTGTACAGTGTGGTCAACATCCACCCATCTCCCCGCCACCCTCCCCGAACTCCTCTTAACCACCATTTTACTGTCTACTTCTATAAGTTCAACTTTTCTATATTCTGCATATAAGTAAAATTACCTACCTGTCTTTCTGTGCCTTGCTTATTTCATATAGCATTATATCCTCCGGATTCATCCATGTTGTTACAAATGATAGGATCTTCCTCTTTTAAGGCTTAATAGTATTCCACTGTGTACCTATACCACGTTTTCTTTATCCATGCAATTGTTCATGGACACGTTGGTTTATTATACATTTTGGCTATTGTGAATGAACGCTACAGTGAACATGGTGGTGCAGATACCCCCTCGATACACTGATTTTATTATATTTACATATATACCTAGTCGTAGGACTGCTGAATGTATAATCATATGGGAGTTTCTTATTTTTAATTTTTTGAGAAACATCTATATTTTCCATAATGGCTGTGCTAATTTAAAATTATTTTTCTTTTTTTTTTTTTTTTTTTTTGGCAGGAGGACAGAGTCTCACTCTGTTGGCCAGGCTGGAGTGTGGTGATGCAATCTCAGCTCACTGCAACCTCCACCTCCTGGGTTCAAGCAATTCTCATGCCTTAGCCTCCCGAGTAGCGGGGTCTACAAGTGAGCTCCAACTATGTGGTTATTTTTTGTATTTTTAGTAGAGATAGGGTTTTGTCATGTTGCCCAAGCTGGAGTTGAACTCCTGGCCTCAAGTGATTTGCCTGCCTCAGCCTTCCAAAGTGTGGGGATTACAGGCATAAGCCACCACACCTGGCCTAATTTACATTTCTACCACCTTTGTGCAAGGATTCCCTTTTTCCACATCCCCACCAACATTTGTTATCCTTTGTCTTTTGCTAAAAGCTATTCTTACGTGTGTGAGGTGGTATCTCATGAACAAATGTTTATTTAGGCAGGGAGTAGGAGACTCCCATTTTAGCCTCAGATCCCATTCACTTTCCCCGATCTGACTTTATTAGACCTTAATTTTAGATTTATGGTCACCTCATTGTCCCATCACTAACATGTCCCATGATTTTCATTTGATCATCAGTTTACTTTGTATAATTTTTATAGTTTAAAACCTAAAGGGGGAAAGCGGATCAGGTCTCCTGTCCTATCCCTACATAATAAATCTACTTAATTTTGCAAACTATGCACACTGCAAGTTCAGTAATTAAAAACTAGAAAAATGCATAATATATCATCTACAGTTTTGAGAAGTAGTTGTCATGGAGTGAATATGGGTGGGCGACTAGGTTGTGGTTACATTACTCTAATGTTTCTCTTCCTCCAGGATTGATGATTGGAGAATGGATGAACAACTAAGCAGCCCTTTCATAATGGTAATTGTTTGCCTTACTCAGTGTCACCTGTTAGGCACACAGTACTCCGAACTATGAATATTTTCCTATCCTTACCACAACTACTCGAGATATGTCCAAAGTGGGTAAAGAGCTTGGTCAACAGCAGGGGGGTTTGGCAAAGCTCGCTTTTCAGGACAAGCCAGGATTTCAACTGCATCACCCAGGACAACAATAATAAAGACATAAGAGACATTTTAGTGCTTTCTAACTGTTCCTCATCCTCTAAGCATCATTAATGAAATTCCTGGAATATCTTGAAAGCTATCACCTCCTTAACTTTCCCACAATGCCCCTGGTTATGACTCTTCTTACCTCTCACCTGAATTGCTGTTAAAGCCTCCTTAAAGTTTTTACAGCTCTATAGGTTGCAACTTTAATTTTATCCACTTACTGCTTATGTGACTTGGAGTAAGTGATAAACCTTTTATGAGCGCTTTTTCTAAGAATGTAAATTATATATCACACTTCCAACATAGAATTAGGGCCAGAATTAAATGTGTTAGAATAAATGTACGTGCCAGGGACATTGATTGGCACTCAACAAATGTTATTTTGATTTGTTTTCCTTAAATGAGAATTCTAACGTTTAACTGTTGAAGGCTCATCTTATTCAAGATAGTTTGGTAAATATACATAACTTCAAAATAAAGCCAAAACTCTTTAGACTGACATTTATGATTTTCCGCCATCTTATCACTTTACCACTTTATTTCCCACCACAACCCCTCCATACTATTTATTGTTCCAAGATTACATCCTATGCTTACATTATTTATACATTCAGAGGCACATTTAAATCTGCCTGGAATTTTGATTCCTCTTTCCATTAAAATCCTCCTTATTCTGCAAAGTATACTTACATTTTCCTTTTTTGCAAAGCCTTTCCTGATCTCTAGGTTATAATTAGAAACTCTGAATCCTCATAAACCTAGATTTTTTTGTTCATTTTTATCTTGATTCTTCCTCCACTCCTAGAAAGCATTTCCACCTCTCTTCTGTACAATGTACCTAATTTCTTAATTAATATATATTGAATTGTGTCATGGAAAATAGACTTCAGAGAATATGAAGATTATCTGAACAATAATTATCAGTCATACATGAGATGAGAATCAGATACTGGAAAATACACCTCTCAGGAGAGAGGCAGGGAACTCAACTGAGATCTAAGATTAAAAAATGGTATTCATTTGTGAGTTGTATGAAAGGAAGCATTTATGGTGTGTTGATCTTGTTGCATACACAAATAACTAGGAGAAGGATGTACATATTTTATAATGTTTTGAGAATTTGAGAAAGCTTTTGTATACTTGTGGAACAACGAGGACACAATTTTCAGAAAGACACAAGGTCCAGTGAGGATGCAATGTGTAGAGCCATAGAGAAGTAGAGGTAACATTTACTGGACTGACCCTATCAGCCTTTTCTGAGGGTTCATTAGATAGGAACACATTTGGGCCTATTTATTCATTAAAATTATGAATATAAGCAAACTTTAAAATGCTCTACCATACCCACTTTGCATACAAAACTATGTCTGATGTATGTTCCTACAGAGTTGATATGTTTTAGGAAGTAGTTAAACAGCTAGCTTATTGGGAGGCCGAGGCAGGTGGATCCCTTGAGGCCAGGAGTTCAAGACCAGCCTAGTCAATATGGTGAAACCCATCTCTACTAAAAATTAAAGACAAAAAATGGCCAAGCGAGGTGGTACGTGCCTGTAATCCCAGCTACCCAGGAGACTGAGGCATAACAGTCACTTAAACCTGGGAGGCAGAGGTTGCATTAAGCCAAGATTATGCCACTGTATTCCAGCCTGGGTGACAGAGTGAGACTGTGTCTCAAAAAATAAAAAATAAATAAATACAGTGTAAAAAATTAACAGCTAGCTTATGATTCAGTCATGCTTTTTATGAGAATTGAGAGGAGCCTACTGGGAAATGGAAAGAAAGAAAATGATCTAGCTAATCCTGCCAATTAGATATTTAAATAAATGGTCTAATGATACATTTACTGGGACAGAGACTTGATCTCTGGAATGCCTTTAGCAGGATATCCTTGGCTAAAATATAATTAGATTCAGAAACTACAGCGGATGGGTCCCTGGAGAATGTCATGTAAGCAGTATAACTCTGTGGGGTATAAAATGGAAAGTTTTAGTAATTTAAATAACCTCTTCCACGTGAAGTAAACACATGATATCATTTAGAATCCCTATTTATCATTATGGGCCAGAGGTGCATATCCAAAGCAAGAAGAATATTTTATCCAGAATTTTAAATTGTTTTCTGAAATAGAAATATTATGTTATTTAGTCTTTCATATGATTAGAAATGAAAGTCTTGATATTCATATTTCTCTTCAGAAATACAAATATGAATTGATACATGAGTAGCACAACTGTAAGTAAATGATATTATTTTTAAATGGTGAATGAAAGACAACTTAATTACAAAAGTAAAACATGGATTTGGGCAGGGCTACTGAATTGGTCTAAAAACTATTTGGAACCATTTTTACACAGTTTTATTTTATAATTAACATTCTATTTTTGTCAGGGCATCCAAAAAGTCTCTTTTATTTATTTGTTTATTTGTCCACATGTAATCTTTGAGTTTTCCTATATTTTGTTATTATTTTAAAAAGTATCTCCAGGGAATATTACTATTTCTGCTACATCGAACTTATCGCTTGGCTTTTTTTGCTTTACTTAACATATATATATAATGTCTTTGGGTTTTATTTTATTAAGAACTGTAGAGAAAATACCTTTTATTAATAATAGAAATATATTTATTCTAAAAAAATTCATATTGAATGAAATGTATGAATAGCAGATACAGGACTTAGAAGTGTAGATAATAACATTCTCTAATTTGTTTTAAGTATTTCACAAATATCGTCACATCCTAGTGAGTGATAGGAAAGACAAATTGATGCCTTCAGCAAAGATATAGTTCAGCTCACTTGCTGAGATATCTATTATATAACTAAAGAGTTTCCTAAAACTTAATCCAAACTGGCAATTGGTGAGTAATAAGCTCAATATTTGTATTCATACTAGGAAAGTAAAAGACTGGTTACCACTAAATCATAAAATGAAACCAGGTGAGAGGTATGTAATATCTATATTTTACTTCTACTTTTGATATTTTTATTGGAATACTGTAGAAATTAAATTAAGTGAGAAGAACATGATTTAGAATCCACTTACAATAAACATTAAGAACTAGATTGGGTCTTCTGCTTCAGACCCAGATGTAGAAACAGGGACAGGATGTACCCTCCTGCCTGAAACAGCAAAGAAAAATAACATAAAATATTGTGAAACAATGGTTTTTAAGACACTGAAAATGAGGTATTGAACAATAATCCCTGAAAGACTGGAAGCAAGTGAGGTGAGCACTCTAATAGCATTTCTTGGAGGGGTGCAAGAAGGAGTAAGCCAAGGAGAGCCCAATGGGAATATGGAACTGAGATTGCAGAAGATCAAAGAGAGCTAGGGTTTGCTAAAGAGAATATTCGAGGAGAAACTTGCAGAAAGAAAACTCTAGAGATCTGCAGAGGATCTATTTTAAGTGCACAAGAGAGTACTAATTAGTGCATACATGAGAAAAATACCAGACGCTAGGGAAAGAACCATTGACAAAGGTTAGAGAGACTAGTGCTTGGTGCTCACAGAAAGTGTTGAGAATAATCCCTCTTCCCACCACCTAGACTAGAAAGCCTCATTATTCAGTGAACAGTGAAGATGGTACCCAGAAAGTTCTTACTTTATAGTGTGACATAATTAGCCCTAGATTAATTGTTGTTAATTATATGTCAATAAACCTCATAAATACAGATGCTAAAATCCATAACAGAATATTAGAAAATCTAATCCAGAAATATATTAAAAAATAACATATTACGACCAAATAGGGTCATCTTGAGAAAGCAAGGTTGGCTCAATTTTTAAAAATCAGTCAATGTAATCCACCATACCAACTGATTCAAGAAGAAAAATATATATCATCATCTCAGTAGATACGGAAAATCCATTTGACAAAATCTAACTTTCATTTTGGGTTAAAATTCTGGGCAAACTGGGTAGAGAAAGAAACTTCCTCAACCTTATAAAGCACATTGACAAAGACTCTACAATTAACACTACACTAATGGTGAAAATACTGGGGCCTTATCCAGAGAGCATCATAAAATGATATGCAAAGTTGAATAAAAGAAATATGATTCTCATACCTATTAGAACTAATAAGTGAGTCATACTTGGTTGCAGGATGCCAAGTCAATATTACAAAAAATTCACAGTATTTGTAAATACTAGTTAAAAGCAATTGAAACATGAAAATTTTTAAAAAGCACTTGTTCAAAAAAGAGTTAACACAGCAGGTGTGAGACTCTTATCTTTAGAAAGGCCTATTTGCAAGGTTAGCGCCTGTCTAAATTCAGAGAAATTGGATTTCAGGAGGGTTCCCATCATTTCCTGAGAAGAATTATTCACAAGGCCAAAACTGCTTCTGAAAACAATATGTTTCATATCGAATATTTGCTTTTTTCTGGGAGTCTAGAATTGGTACATTCCAGGCAGAGGGTGTTTATATGATCAGCTCCCAATAAAAATCCTGTGTATTTAATATCTCATCAGCTTCACTGATACACAATATTTTATCCATGGTTGTTACAATTTATTGTTGGAAGAAGTAAGCATATTCTGTGTAATTCCCCTAGGAATGGACTCTTGGAAACTTGTGCCTGGTTTTCTCCCATGTGCCTTTTCCCTTGCCTCCTTTTGCTTTATAACTTCTTTTTTCTGTTATAAATCATACTCCTGGGTACAACTATATGCCATGTCCTGTGAGTCCTCCTCATCAATCATTAAACCTGGGAATAATCTTGGGGACTGTTGATACAGTACTATTTACAGTAGCACCAAAATTTTTGAAATACCTAGTGGTAATCTTAAAAATATATGTGTAGGCCTTTATTTCTTTCTGAAATCTATGAAACATTGGTGAAAGGAATCAAATAATCAACATGTAGACACATATACTGTGGTCATAAATTGGAAGGCCCAGTGTTTTTAAGATAACAATTCTCCCCTAATTGATCCAAAGGTTCATTGCAAATCCAATAAAATATTCAGCAATCTTTTTGGTAGAAATTGAAAACTTGATTATAAAATTCCATAGAATTTAGAATAATTTAAGCATTTTTTAAAAATGAAGATCATGAATAAAATGGTGTACCATAAGAAAAAGAAGAGCCACATGGATCAATAAAAGAGTGTGGAGATTCAGAAGGAGATCCACATGCATATTATCAACCGATGTTTTAAAAAAAGATGCTAAGACAAGTCAACAAGGAAAAGGAAATCTTAAAAACAAAATATCCATAAGGGAAAGACTAAATTTAAATTCTTGCCTCTCACAACATAGACAAATTAACTAAATATAGGCCATAAACTTAAGTGGAAAATGTATTAGTCCATTATCACAGTGTTATTAAGAAATATACAAGACTGGGTAATTTATAAAGAAAAGGAGTTGAATTGACTCACAGTTCTGCTTGACTGGGGAGACCTCAGGAAACATACAATCATGGTGGAAGGCACCTCTTAAGAGGGCAACAGGAGAGAAAATGAGTGCCAAATGAAAGGGTAAGCCCCTTATATAATCATCAGCTCTCATGAGAACTCACTTGCTATCACGAGAACAGCATGAGGAAAACTGCCCCCATGATTCAATTATCCCCGCCCTGTACTGCCCTAGACATATGAGGATTCAAGGTGAGATTTGGGTGGGAACATAGAGCCAAACCATATCATTCCACCACTGGCCTCTCCCAAATCTCATGTCCTCACATTTCAAAACACAATCATCCCCCTCCAACAGTCCCCCAAATTCTTAACTCATTGTAGTATTAACCCAAAAGTCCAAGTCCAAAGTCTCATCTGAGACAAGGCAAGTCCCTTCCACCTATGAGCCCATAAAATCAAAAGTGAGTTAATTACTTCCTAGATACAATGGGGATATGGGTATTGGGTAAACATGTCCATTCCAAATGGGAAAAATTGGGCAAAACAAAGGAGCTACAGGACTCATGCAAGTCCCGAATCCAATAGGGCAGTCATTAAAGCTGAAGGTTACAAAATGATCTCCTTTGACTCCATGTCTCACATCAAGGTAATGCTGATGCAAGAGGTGGGGCTTCCATAGCTTGTGCATCTCTACTCCTGTGGCTCTGAAGGATACTGCCTTCTTTCTGGCTGCTTTCACTAGCTAGCATTGAGTATCTGTGCCTTTTCCAGGTGCACAGGGCAAGCTGTTGGTAGATCTACTATTCTGGGTTCTGTAGAATAACGACCCTCTTCTCACGGATCCATTAGGCAGTGCCCCAGTGGAGACTGTGTGGAGGCTCCGTTTCCCTCCCTAACTGCCCTAGCAGAGGCTCTTCATGAGGGCTGCACCCCTGCAACAAACTTCTGCCTGAACATCCAGGTGTTTCCATACATCCCCTAACATCTAGGTGGAGGTTCCCAAAACTGAATTCTTGACTTCTGTGCACCTGCAGGCCCAACACCATATATAAGCCACCAAGGCTTGGGGCTTGCACACTCTGAAGCAACGGCCCAACCTGTACCTTGGTCCCTTTTAGCTACAGCTAGAGCTGAAGCAGCTGGACATAGGCCACCATGTCCTGAGGCTACATAGAGCAGAAGGCCCCTGGGCCTGGCCCACAAAACCATTTTTCCCTCGTAGGTCTCAAGGCCTGTGACGGTGGTGGGGGAGGCTGCTGTGAAGGTCTCTGACATACCTTGGAGACATTTTCCCCATTGTCTTGGTGAAAAACACTTGGATCCTTGTTACTTATGCAAATTACTGTAGCTGGTTTGAACTGATCCACAGAAAATGGGTCTTTATTTTCTATCACATGGTGAGGCTGCACATTTTCCAAACTTTTATACTTTGTCACCTCATAAATGCTTTGCTGCTTAGAACTTTCTTCTGACACATACTTTAAAACATCTCTTTCAAGTTCAGAGTTCCATAGATCTCTAGGGCAGAGGCAAAAAAACTGCCAGTCTCTTTGCTAAAGCATAGCAAGAGTGACCCTTACTCCAGTTCCTAATCAGTTTCTCATCTCCATCTGAGACAACCACAGCCTGGACTTCATTGTCTATATCACTATCTGCATTTTGGTCATAGCCATTCAAAAAGTCTCTAGAAAGTTCCAAACTTTCCCACATTTTTCTGTCTTCTTCTGAGCCCTCAAACTGTTCCAATGTGTGCCTGTTACCTAGGTGCAAAGTTGTTTCCACATCTTTGGGTATCTTTTTAGCAGCACCCCAATCTCTGTGATACCAATATAATGTATTAGTTTGTTCTCACACTGTTATGAAGAGATACATGAGACTAGGTAATTTATAAAGAAAAGAGGTTTAGTTGACTCATAGTTTCACATGACTGGGGAGGCCTCAGGAAACTTACAATTGTGTTAGAAGACACCTTTTCACAGTGTGGCAGGATATAGAATGATTACTGAGTGATGGGGAAATCTTCTTACAAAACCATCAGATCTTGTGAGAAGTCACTCACTATCATAAGAAGAGCATGGTGATAACTGACCCATGATTCAATTATCTCTGCCTGGTCCTGCCTTTGACACACGGGGATTATTAAAATTCAAGGTGAGATTTGAGTGGGGACACAGAGCAAAACCATATCAGAAAACTAATGATATAATTTTTGTAAAGACCTAGCAGAGATACAACAAAAAAGAAAACTTCAGGCCAATATCCTTGATGAACACTGATGCAAAAATTCTCGGCAAAATACTTGTAAACCAAATCCAACAGCACATCAGAAAGCTTTTTCAGCACAATCAAGTAGGCTGCATTCCTGGGATGCAGGTTGATTCAACATATGCAAAACAATAAATGTGATTCATCACATAAACGGAACTAAAGACAAAAACCACCTGATTATCTCAGTAGATGCAGAAAAGGCCTTTAATGGAATTCAATATATTTTTCTTCTTAAAAACTCTCAATAAACTAGGTATTGAAGAAACATACCTGAAAACAATAATAGCCATTTATGAGAAACCTACAGCCAATATCATATTAAATGGGTAAAAGCTAGAAGCATTACCCTGGAAAACTGGCACAAGACAAGGATGCCCTCTTCACCACTCCTATTCAACATAGTATTGGAAGTTCTGACCAGGGCCCTCAGGCAAGAGAAAGAAATAAACAGCATCCAAATAGGAAGTGGGAAAGTCAACTATCCTTGTTTGCAGATGACATGATCTTATATTTGGAAAATCCCATAGTCTCAGCACAGAAAGTTCTTAAGCTCATAAACAACTTCAGCAAAGTCTCAGGATACAAAATCCATGTGCAAAAATCACTAACATTCTTACACACCAAAAGCAGTCAAACCAAGAGCCAAGTCAGGAAGAAACTCCCATTCACAACTGTCATAAGAAGAATAAAATACCTAGGGACACAGTTCACTAAAGAGGTGAAATATCTATACAAGGAGAACAAAAAAGCAATGCTCAAATAAATCAGAGATGATACAAACAAATGGAAAAACATCTGATGCTCATGGATAGGAAGAACTAATACCATTAAGATGGCCATACTGCTCAGAGCAATTTATAGATTCAATACTATTTTTATTAAACTACCACTGACATTCTTCACAGAAACAGAGAAAACTATTTTAAAATTTATATGTAACCAAAAGAGAACCCGAATAGCCAAAGCAATCTAAGTAAAGAGAACAAAGTTAGAGGCATCATGCTACCTGACTTCAAACTACACTACAAGGCTATAGTAACTAAACAATATGGGACTGGTACAAAAACAGACACACAGCCCAATAGAACAGAACAGAGGACCCAGAAATAAGACTGCACAACTACAACTATCTAATCTTTGACAAACCTGACAAAAACAAGTAAGGTAGAAAGGATCCCCTATTCAACTAATAGTGCTGTGAAAACTGGCTAGCCATATGCAGACTGAAACTGGATCCCTTCCTTACACCATATACAAATATTAACTCGAGATGGATTAAAGACTTAAATGTAAAACCCAAAACTGTTAAAAACCTGGAAGACAACCTAAGAAATACCACTAAGGACATAGGCACGGGCAAAGATTTAATTATGAAGATGTCAAAAGCAATTGCAACAAAAGCAAACATTGACAAATTCTACCTAATTAAACTAAGGAGCTTCTGCACAGTAAAAGAAGCTAACAACAAAATAATAGCCAACCTACAGAATGAGAGAAAAATTTTGCAAACTATGCATCTGATAAATGTCTAATATCCAGCATCTATCTATAAGGAAGTTTACAAGAGAAAGAAATTTACAAGACAAAAAAAAAAAAAAAAAATTAAAAAGTGGGCAAAGAACATGAGCAGACATATCTCAAAAGAAGACACACATTTGGTTAACAATTATATGAAATAAAACTAAACATCACTGATCATTAGAGAAATACAAATCAAAACCACAGTAAGATACCATCTCACACCAGTCAGAATGGCTATTATTAAAACGTCAAAAAACAACAGATAGAGGTTACAGAGAAAAGGAAACACTTATGCAGTGTCGGTGGGAGTTTAAATTAGTTCAGTCATTGTGGAAGATGTTGTGCTAGTTCCTCAAAGACCTAAAGACAGAAATATCATTTGACAGAGCAATCCCATTACTGGCTATATACCCAAAGCAGTATAAATCACTCTATTACAAAGACACATGAACATGTATGTTCATTGCAGCATTATTCGTAATAGAAAAAACACGGAATCAACCTAAATGCCCATTAATGATAGACTGGATAAAGAAAATGTCATGCATATGCACTATGGAATACTACGTAGTCATAAAAAGAATGAGATCGTGTCTTATGCAGGGACATGGATGGAGCTAGAGGCCATTATCCTTAGCAAACTAACACAGGAACTGAAAACCAAATATCCCATTCTCTTACTTATAAGTGGGAGCAAAATGATGAGAACACCTGGGCATGTAGAGGGGACCAATGCACACTGGGACCTTTCAGAAGGTAAATGGTGGGAGGAGGGAGAGGATCAGGAAAAATAACTAATGGATATTAGGCTTAATACCTAGGAGATAAAATAATCTGTACAACAAACTCCCATGACACAAGCTACCTATGTAACAAACCTGTGCTTGTACCCCAAACTTAAAAGTTAAGAAAAAGAAAATACAGAAAGAAAAGTCTAGGTTTCCTTGGAGCAGACAAAATTTCTTAAAAAATACAATTAAAACATAGTCCAGGCACAGTGGCTCACACCTGCAATCCCAGCACTTTGGAAGGCCGAGGTGGGCGGATCACAAGGTCAGGAGATCGAGACCATCCCGGCTAACATGGTGAAACCCCGTCTCTACTAAAAAATACGAAAAAATTAGCAGACATGGTGGCGGACGCCTACAGTCCCAGCTACTTGGGAGGCTGAGGCAGGAGAATGGAGTGAACCTGGGAGGTGGAGCTTGCAGTGAGCCGAGAGGGCGCCACTGCACTACAGCCTGGGGGACAGAGTGAGACTCTATCTCAAAAAACAAAAAAACAAAAAAAAACAAAAAACAAAAAAAAAACGACAACCATAAATGATTAATGAAAAATAATAAATTTGACTTTTTAAAATTGAAATATTTTTTTCTTAAAAGACATCCTTAAAATAATAAAAATGAGAACATTCTATAAAGAAAATATTATGTATGTATTTATGACATTTGTATGCATTCAGAGCATTTAAGGAATCATAACAATTCTATGGTAATAAGAAAAAATGCCACATCCAAAACTATAGACAAATGATTTGAACAAGTATTTTACAAAAGAAGATACATAAATGGCCAATAGTCACAAGGAAAGATGTTCCACATCGTTAGCCATCAAGAAAATACACATTAAAACCCAAAGAGTTACCATTATCAATCCATTAAAATTATTCAAATTAAATGACCAACATTAGCAAGAAAGGTCAAGATGTAAAATAACTGGACCTCATAACCTGTTAATGGCAATGTAAAATGATACTACCTCTTTGGGAAATTATTCTTAAAAAGTTGAATATTCACTTATCATATGACTTGGTGGTGCCATTCCTAAGTATTACCAAAAAGAAATGAGAATATATATCCTCACAGAGACATTTGTAGAATTTTTAAAATATAGCCCTAAACTGAATACATCTCAAATGCTCATCAACAAAGGAATGGATAAACAAACTGTGGTGTAGCCATACAAAGAAATATTTCTCCATAATATAAAATAATAAACATACTACTATGTGAATCTAAAAATCACTTCTCTAAGTGAAAGTAGCCAGACAAAAGAGTACATGCTATTTTGTTCGGTTTATGTAAGTTACACAATTCACAGTGGCTTTAAGCAAATCAGTGACTGGGTCCAGACACAGATGAGCTTTGTACTTTAAAAGGAGCATGAAGAATCTTTTGTGGGGAATGGAAATGTTCTGTATCTTGTTTATGGTTGTGTTTTTATGACTGTACACAATTCACAAGACTGATCAAATTGTGTTCCTTAAATGAATGCAACTTGAATCAATAATTAATGTTATCTATAATGAAATTAATAAAGAAGATGCTTGAGATAAATGGAATGCTTTTCTAAGAATGTATGATTCCACAGGAAGAATCATAAAGAAGGTGAAAATAATTTATGGCCGGGTGTGGTGGCTCACACCTGTAATCCCAGCACTTTGGGAAGCCAAGGAGGTGGATCACCTGAGGTCAGGAGTTCTAGAACAGCCTGGCCAATATGGCGAAACCCCATCTCTACTAAAAATACAAAAAAAAAAATTAGCTGGGGTTGGTGGTGGGCCCTGTAATCCCAGCTACTCAGGAGGCTGAGGCAGGAGAATCCCTTGAACCTGGGGGGCAGAGGTTACAAGGAGCCAAGATCATGCCGCTTCACTCCAGCCTGGGCAAAAGAGAGAGACCTCGTCTCAATAATAATAATAATAATAAATAACAATAATTTATTAGAAGAGTGTGTAAAGGAGCATAGGTTAAAAAGAGATATCACAGGAGAACTGTAGATATACTAAACTACTGTTTTATGTCTTATCTGATAATAATAATACTACAAATAATAAACAAAATAAGTACCTTCGAGAGAAAATTCAATATTTAGGTATGGGAGATCATAAGAAAAGTTGGCAGTTTAAAATAATTTTAATTCTTAAGACTCAGATACAATGAATCGAAATTTACTGGAAGAATTTAAAGATATAACTGGAAAGTCAATATTCTTAATCCTAGAGACTATTCGGAGAAAGGAAAAAAGAGACAGAAAAATATATATGTATAAACTGATAATGTGAAACTGTTCATCAATCCTAAAAGAAGGAAAAAGGATTCTGAAACTAGGGAAAAGAGAATTATGCAAAAGGCTGGCCAATCTGAGAATAAATTACTGAAGTGATTATTTGTGAGTACCTTTAGAAAAGAATGTACAGAGTTCTTGGAGTCAGTATTAATTCATTAAGAACAAGTTATGATGAATACAAATTTTGCTTTTTAATATGAATCATAAATGCACAATTGAGGCAAATGCTTTAGAATATACATTTCAATAATAATACTTGAGGATAGAAAATGTGGATTAAAATAATTATTATATTACAAATATTAATGATAATACTTTAGGCCAAGAAAGGCAATTCAACTTTCCATATCCTGTAGTGTCTTTTGGTTGATTACTAAAATGAGGTAAATCTCAAAGGAGGTTTCTATGGCATACAGCAGAAACAGGTTAAATATCAAATATTAGTCATGGTTTTTGAGGTTTTGCCTATAGGTCTTTTAATGTATTTACAAGCAACTTGTTTACAATAATTTCTATGTAATGTTATATCTCCTTGCTAATTTATACCAAGATGATGATGTAATTGGTGAATAAATAAATTTTATATAAAATTGTGTTTACTAAAATGAATTAATAAGAATCTTGAAATGTTTAATTCCTTCATTAGCATAACATTTAGAGTTCCTCTATTTTTGTCCTCATAACAGTATTTGAAGCCTCCAAATTTAGAATACCATCTTTGAGTTTTTGTGATATCATAAAATCACAAGAATATTAAAATAAATATTCAATATCATATATGGATTTTTCTATGGTAACTTTTTAATACAGAATATCTATATGTTAAAAATTAGATTTTGCTTGAAAAAATAATTTTATGATTTTTTAAGAATATAAAACCAAAATCCAAAACGTCTTACAATAATACAAGAACCTATAGAGACATGTCATTTATATAAATACTTTTTCACTCAATTGCTCACATATTTGAAAATATCTATTGAAAATGAAAAGGAAAATGTGGATCTCACTTAATCTCATATAAAATACATATCTAGTTTACTGAAATCAATTTACATTCCATTACAGGGGTTCAACGTAGACATCTTCAAGTTTTGCTATAAGTTCTGAAAGACAATGGTATAGAAGGCAAGGAAAATAACCAAATGACACACAGAAATAATAGTAGCAAATGTCTTTTTTTTTCTTTACAGAATACTAGTACTTTTGTTGGCATTCTCTATACTGGCAAGTTTGTACCATCACAAGTCTGCTGGTGGTACACAGTTTTTGCTGTGTTCTTTCATTGTACTGTAACTTTATTTCTCATGCATATCCTTGTATGATTATATTAAATAATAAAAAGATATATGAGAGGCTGTTTATCTATATCATGACTGATAACATTCTTGCCTGTCACCACAGAAACCTTGATCACGGTCACACATTTCAACAAAGATAGAAAAGGCAAGAATATCAAGACTTTCGTCTCCACTCTAACTCTTGTTTCATTTTGACATAAAAACAAACATTTGCTTGATGTTACTGCTTTACTTACAGCAGTTATATCCATAGTCCACCTTTATTCATGTTTTGCTCTACAAAAACATGTGTTGGCAATGTGCACATCGGCAAATGGAGTTGAGCCGAGCAAATGAGTTCAGCAAATGTGTTGATTTTTCTTCTAAAAACATATGCTCGACAGATTCTTGTAATTCTAATGGCCATATTATTATATGGTAAAAATTATGCTAACTCTGTCTCTAATACATTTATTTTATATAATTATTCATAGCTATCAGCTTAAGAGTTTTCTAAAAAACTCTTCACTGACTCTACCTTCAAATAGATTAAACTCCCTTTTATTTCCCTTGGCAATAGTGTGTTATATAGGTCACAATAACGGGATAACCTTTATGATTCATTTTATTGTGCCTCATAACTAAAAAACAGTGCAAATGTGGCCCATGTTCTACTTTGCTTCATATTTTAGGGAAATTTGAATTTGTTAGCAAATCCTTTTAGCTGTTTATTGTTTGAAGGTTAAAACGTTAATCTTTCAACAGAAATAAAAATTGTTTACATACATATCCCATTTGCTCTGTTTCTAGTGATATAAAAACCACTAAATATTAGCAATTAAGAGAGGTTACAGGGCCGGGCATGGTAGCTCACACCTTTAATCTCAGCACTTTGCGAGGCTGAGGCGGGTGGATCACTTGAGGTCAGGAGTTTGAGAACAGCCTGACCAACACGGTGAACTCCATCTACTAAAAATACAAAATTAGCCAGGAATAGTGGCGAATTCCAGTAATCCCATGTACTTTGGAAGCTGAGACTGGAGAATTGCTTATACCTGGGAGGCAGAGGTTACACTGAGCCGAGATCATGCCATAGTTCTCCAGCCTGGGGGACAAAAGCAAAACTCCATCTCAAAAAAAAAGAGAGAGAGAGAAAGAGAGGGAGGCTGCATAATAGTGGATATAAACATGCTATAGTTTTTTCAATCATCCTAAAAAAATTTGTTCATCTTGCATTTTGACATGAAACTGTGTGACCTAAAACTAAAATAGTACTGAATCATAGTAAAATTCTTTGTGTCAGAATTTTTCGGTAAGGAAAAAAATTGAATGTATACATACTTTTTTGTTGTTGTTTCTTACAATTTTAGTTAGCCATTTTCATCAAACTATTCAGGCTATCTTTTCAGATGTACTATGGATTTTGTTAATTGTCACAAAACTATAAAGAGTAAAATGCACACATATCCTCCGTACAGTTTGATGTGTTTTGACAAATGTATGCATTTAATCAATATCCAATCAAAATAATGAACTCAACTAGCACATTAAATTATCCCCTTCTGCCCCTTTGCAATTAATTCCCATTCACCTTTCCTGATCCGGCCTCAGCCACTATTATGATTTCTTGCCCCAAAGATTAGTTTTGCCCGTTCTGTGACTTCGTGTAATATGCATTGCTTTGCATCTTGCTTCCTTTGCTCAACATGTTTTTGAGGTTATCACGTCTATTATGTGGTATCTTACTGTTGTCTAGCATGAGTTTGTGTAAATATCCCACATTATGTTTCTCCAATCTTCTGTTAGTTGACATTTGTGTTATTTCCATGTTTTCTCCCTGTTTTGGTTACTGTGAATGAATATGTAATAAACATCTTTGTTAAAAGTTATTATGATAAATGTAAGTTTTAATTTACTTCGGAGGTTAAATCGCTGGGAATGTGTGCCGGCTACTGATTTATAACTCTCAGTTCCAAATTCACAAATGTAGCCTGCTTTGCGAAAATGGATCTCGGCCGTTTCAATTGGCACGATGTTAAAGTTTGTCAATAGAGGGCGCCGGGAACACATTGCCAGAGGAAAGGGGGTTGCTAGAGGGTGTCTCTAGCAGGTTTCTACCTGTAGACCACTTCTCCAGCCTTCACCTTCTACAATACATGGAACTAAAGCATCCAACTCCCGCCCCACATGACAGGCAGCAGCACCCAATAACCAACACTTTTTCCTGGACATTTTGCCCTGGAAAGTTTTGTAGGCGAGTACTTCCAATGAGACACCGCTTCAGGAACAGCTTTCCCCAGCACGCTTGAGAATAGATTGTAGACTGGCTCCAACGAGTCAATATCCAGTGGGTTTCACAGACACAGCAACCACCGCTCTCCTTTGCCCAGTGAGCTGGGACTGCACCTTTTCCTGAGGTTCTTGAATTCTCTAGCTTGGCCCTTAAAGGTAATGGCTGCCTATTCTATCTGCCATTCCTGTATTCGTTAGAGTTCTCTCTACTTATAATCTCTTGTTACACTTAATTACTTTTGTATTAAAGTTTCGCTGTACAAATTGCTGGTAGTTTCTTTTGACTGAAACAGGACTGAGAGTAGAATTGCTGGATCTTATGGTCCGTGCATGTTTAGTAAACACATTGTGTCATTTTACGCTTCTACCAAAATTACGGACGTTTTCTAGATGCCCCATATTTTCTCTAGCATTAGATATTATGTCGGTTTTACAGTTTTCAACCATTCTCAGGTGTGCGTAATAGTTTCCGTGGTTTTTGATTTGCAAATCCCTGAAGACCGATAACTGTTAAGCAAATTTAAATGCGCCTGTTGGCCATTTATATGATATCTTTTGTGAAGTGCCTTTCTAAATCTTTTGCCCATTTAAAAAAATAGGTTATCTTTTTATCACTGGTTTACAAGAATCTTTATATATTTAGGATACATGTCTATTGTCAGATAAATGCTTTGGAAATATATTCTTCTCTACTCTGTTTCCTACTTTCTTACTTTTTATTCCTTAGCTTTGTCATTTGAGTAGCAGAAGTTTTTAATATTGATAAAGTCCAGTTTACAATTCTTCAAATTTTAGTACTAAGATTGATCAAAGTAAATAATCTACTTCGAATTAATGTTTGTGTCCAATGTGAGTATAGTCAAGGTTCATTTTCTTTCTCATATTGTTATCTAATTTATTCAGCACCGTATAATGAAAAAATTTGCCTTCCTTCACTGAATTACATAGAAATACTTTTAATTTCTTCTCTTCCTTGCTGCCATTAGCTATAGCCAGGAGTGCAATGTTGAATACAAGTCACAGGACTGGATGTTTTGCTCTTATTTCAGTCTTAGAGTAAAAACATTCCATATTTTACCAATAAGTGGTTTCTTTTTACAGCTTTAATGAGGTGTGAATGACATGCAATGAACTACACGTAATAAAATGTACAATTTGATAAATTTAGACATATATACAATTGTGAAGTCCTCACCACAACCAGAGTGATAAACATATTCATCTTCCTCAAAAGTTTTCTCATGTAAACCATGCCTCCTTAAGCAACCAACTATCGCTGTTGGTAAGTTTGTGTTTTCTAGAATTTTATGTAAATGGAATAATACTACCTGTGATCTTTTTTGATAGGCTTGTATCACTTAACACAATTATTTAAAGATCCATCCACCTTGCTGCATGTATTAATTGTTCACTTTGTTTTATTGCTGAGTGATATTCTTTTTTATGGATATAACATAATATTTCTTATCCATTTATCTATTGATAGATATATGGGTTGTTTTCCATTTTTTCCTATTATAAATAAAGCTGCTATGAGCATTCATGTGTAAATTTCTGTGTGGACATATGGTTTCATTTTTCTTGGGTAAATGCCTAGCAGCTAAATGGCTAAGTCACAGGCTAGGGTTTAACTGAGCATGTTAAGAAACTTCCAAACTGTTTTCTGAAGTGGTTATACATTTTATATTCCCACCAGCAGTGTACAAGAGAATTCCATTTGCTCCACATCCTTGACAATCTTGAATGATTCGTCTTTTAAATCTTAGTCATTCTAATTGGTGTATACTGGTAGCTCATAGCGGTATGAATTTGCATTTCTCTAATGACTAGTGAGGTTGAGCATCTTTTCATATGCTAATTTGCGACCCATATATTGTCTTTGGTGACTTGTCTTGAAGCTTTTGTCTATTCTTTAAAAGGTGTTCATTTTCTTATTATTGCCTTTTCTGAACTCAGACATATCTTTTATCGCAGGTGTGATTTGTTAGTGTTTTCACCAGTCTACGTCTTGTTTGTTAATTCTCTCAGCAGTTTCTTTTGAAGAGCATACGTTCTTAATGCAGTAGAACATGATTTTTTTTTCCTTTGTATCCTGTGTTTTTGGTGTTATAGCTTAGACAACTTTGCATAATTCAGAAGTTATGTTATTATAGATGTTATATTTTCATTAAGATTTATTTTTAGTTAATTTTTCTATGTAGTGTGAGGTACAGATGGAAATTCATTTGGGGACATATAGATATCCAGTTTTTCTAGTATAATTTGTTTCATTGAGATGCCTATTTCTTTATTTAAAAAATCATTGAGCCATTTATGTGAGGGCTGATTCCTGGATTTTTAGTAATTTCAAAAGATATAGAAAACATCATAGTCAGTAAAAATTAACATCCAGTTATAACTTTAAAATTTGGTAAATATGTATAGAAAAAATGTTACTCAACTTAATAAAGAACAGCCACAAAAACCTATACACACATTATGTGTAAGGGTGAAATATGTTTTTAAGTTCTCTTTATATTCATGAAAAATCAAGAAAGATTGCTATCTAATCAGAATGGTAAAACAAGAAAATAATACAATTACATGATTATAAAGGAAAACAAAACTCATTATTCAAAAATGATATGATCATGTATATAAAGAACTCACAATGATTTACAGATCAATCATTAAAATGTATATATATAGCAAAATTATCAATGCACAGTTAATTTAAAGATCATTGTCTTTATACCAGAGAAAACAAAACAGAATGTGTCATTGAAAAAATTATGTTACTGATATTCATCCACTAGGATCTCACAAAAGATGTAATCAAAGTCCAAATGAAGAAAATGGAAATATTTAGATAAATGGAAATATGTACCTTGTGTATAAAGAGAAAAAAAAATTATGAAATTGTAAATGCTTCACAAATTGATTTATGTATTCACTTTAATTCTAATAAAAGTTTCAAAATATTTTAATAGAAATTGAAATGAAATTTAGTAACTTTTTAACAATTTATATGTAAGAATAAATGATACAGAATAGCATAGATGCTCCTGAGAAAAAAAAAAAGTCAGTACCTTACCATACCAAATATCCAAACTTATTAAGTGAGATTGACAAGGATATTGTGTACTGGGGCAAAACAAGGCAAACTGATCAATGAGAAAGTAGAGTGCAAAGAAATACATTCATATATATTTGGACAATTTAGATTTGACAAAGATGGCAATGAAGATTAGTTGTAGAACTGATGAACTATTAAATAAATGGTGCTGGTAAAACTGATTATTTATATAACAAATTATATTAGAGCACTATATCAACTTTCTTTTGCTATCCATTTCTAAAACAACTAAATATTCTATTGTGAAATGTATAACTATAATGGCTTCATAAGACAACACGGTAGACCACATAATCTTGAAATGGAAAAATGATTTTGTCAAACCAAATACAAAGGGCATAAAACATAAGTTAAAAGTTTGAGCAATTCACTTACATTAAGATTTCTAACATATATTAATCAGTAGACCAAAAGGTGATCAAAAAGTAGAAGACATTTGTAATATACAAACGTGTTTGTGTGTGTGTGTAGTTATATACACACGTATGTACATTTGTATAATAGCTTATTATAGACTATTTTTAAAGATTTTATTAAAATGATTAACAAAAAGATAAAGAATGTGAAAAAAATTGAACAGACCCTTCTAATAAGAGGATATATAAATATCCCCCATGAAAAATGTAAAAAATATTTAACTGACCAAGTAGAAGTTAACTATAGTAAAATATAATTTCATCATCAGTTTAACAAAAAATAAAATGTCAAGAAATAGAAAGTGTTGATGAGCATGTAAGCAACAAGAACTTTGCTGGTGGGAATATAAATGAGTACGATCACTTTGAAAAATAATTTAATATCATCTAGCATAGTTGAAGATGGGCATACACACAGACCTAGCAAGCCATCCTAGGCATTTACCCAGGAAAAAAACCTTCCAAATGTATCTCAGAAGACATACTCAAGAATATTTATAGCCGCTTTCACTGTCAAAACAAAATAAAACAAAACCCAGAAAACAGCATGATCAATGAGAGAATAAATACATTTTACGGAAATACTACAATAAATGCTACATAATAATGAAAATAAATTATATGCATCTATAGGGATCAATATAGATAACTCTCAGGAATATAAAGTGGACTGAAAATGGAAGTCCTTAACATGTACAGCTAATACCATTTATATAAATTTGAAAATAGTGGAAAACTGAATACATTATTGAATATAGGCATATGAAGTAAGCCCCACAAAATAGGAATAAAAGGAATGAAAAACACAAAGGTCAGGATTGCATATCTTTTGAATGGAAAGATATAAAGCTTTAATTACATCTAAATTTCTATTTCTTAGACTATAGTGAATATATTACTGTTCACTCCACTTTTATGCATTTTACCCTACACATGCTTTATATATATTCTTGTATGTATTTAATATGTACTGGATTTTTAATTTGCAATCTATATTTAATACATTACAGAAATAATATACTACAAAAATAATATATATTTAATATATTACTACAGAAAAATAACTTAACATCATCCAGCAAAGTTGAAGATGGGCATACACACAGATCCAGCATGAAAATGAAAACAATGAAATAATATTTTCAAATTTTCAAGGGAAATAAAAAAATAGATTATCATTCTGGGCATAAAGTACTATTTAAATACAAAGATAGAATAAATATTCTTTGGGTAAAAAAGCTTTATAGTTAAACATTTCAAATATTTGTTTTAAAAAGTAGCAATCAAAAGAAATCAGCAAAAAAGAAAAATAATCCACAGAGGGAAAATTGAGCAGTGTGGATTAAGTGTAAATTAAATTAGTGAAATTTGTGGCAAAATTAATAAAGCAGAAATATGTAAATAACATAATTAATTTTGAAACCCTCAGCATGAAGTGAAATAAATTAGAATTTGGAAATACAATGAACAATTATTTTAAAATACACAAAACATTACTAAAACGTGGTGTGCTTTTCAAGTGTTAACATATTTTGTACTAAATATAGGTAAGACTGAATCAAAGGACATGTTAAATCTATTAGTGTGAATATCTGTTAGTATAAAAAAAGAGGGAGAGATGAAGCATGAAGCTGGTGGCAAAGCAACCCAGGGATAGAGGATAGAGATAAGCAAAGAAGCCTCTTGTCTCTCCACGAAGATGGACAATGTGGTTAACTCAGTCACGTGTATCTTAGGTTAGAAAGATTCAATGTAATACTGTACCTATGAAGATTTACAGTGAATTGAGTAATGTAATGACTTAATTCTGAATAAATCATTTTTTTAAAAAAAGAATGAAAACAATGCCACTTAATATTTGGGAATACAATAAAGAAAGTGGTTAACTTTAGATTTTATTAAAAGCTTACAGTTGAATTGCATATTAAAATAATAAGTCAACCCAGGGTCAGGAATGGAAAGTGGAAGATGTTCCTATAAGGCATAATATAACACAAGAGATACTTGTGTTAATACAGTTAACTACCTTTAGTGTAGTTCCAAAAGACTGCATGTGTAGAAGTACACACACACACACATACACACACACACACAAGTGCATGTATAACTGGTGAGGTCCTAATGAACTGTGTAGATTGCGCTAATGCCAATTTCCTGGGCTTGATATTGTACTACATAGATGTGTCAGGTGTTAATATTGGAAGATACAAGAGGGAAGGCTCCTAGAACTTTCCTGTACATTTCTTTGCAATTTCCTGTGAATCTATAATTATTTCAAAATAAAAAGTTAAAAAAAAACACTGAAAAAAGATTAGAAATAGAATACACAATATTAAAAATAGTAGGAGAGAAAAGCTAATTAGATAATGAGCAAAGAAGACTAAAATTTAATAGCTAAACATTCAATTAAAGAAGCCAGCAAATAAAAATAAGCACAAAATAAGCAGATATTAATAAAAGAAAATTCATTAAAAATAGAAATTATCACAAAAGTAAAAACAATTTATTTGACATTACTAATAAAATGGAAGTGTTATTGAAAGAACTAATCAACAAAAAATAAAAACATATTAAAAATATAGTAATACAAAATTGAAATACAGTGTTTTCTGTCTAAGTTTTTAGCACAACCATGAAAAGCCTTTTAACAACAAATCTAAATATTTTTCTGAAACATACTTTTTATCATGATTTGCCAAGGGAGTCTTTTTATCCTTTAAGTCAGAGATGATCCCTATTTCATATACAATATTCTGGAAAATAGTAAAAGAGAGTAAGCTACCCAAATAGTTTAATAAAACTCATTAAGATACAGTATCAATACTGGACAGAAAGATGTAAACTGAAATGAGCATTAATGTGAAAATTTAAATATTGGCAAGCAAGCCAGTGGACACAAAATAGAAATAATAATTTATTCAAGGGTATAGCCAAGAAACTTAAGGGTAACTCAAATTGGATCATCCATGATTAGAATTCATCATATTACCATTTTAAGGGGAAGAATATAATTATCTTAATAGCCACCCCCTTTGAAAATTAAGAAAATGCAACACTCATTTATAATAAAATCTCTAAGCTGAATAGATTTAAAATAGTTTTTAACATAATAAATAGCATCTATCAAAAAAACTACAGTATAAATCATGTTAATGTAAGACGTTATAGGTATTACTCTTAAACTCAAGAACAATTCTTAGTACACACAGCACATCTTTTTGCTGGCCATAGCACATTGCCAATTAAATATGTTATTTTAAGTCTTAACCAAATCAATAAGGGAGGAAAAATAAACAAAGTAAAAATAAATTTAAAAGTTTTTGCAGAGCAGAGGAAATAATCAAATGAAAAGGCAAGACACAGAATGGGAGAAAATATTTGCAAATCATATATCTGACTCAATATTAACCATCACATCTGAGAAGGGATTAATATTAAAATTTGAAAGGAACTTAAAACATTTTTTAAAAATTATTATTATTATACTTTAAGTTCTAGGGTACATGTGCATAGCGTGCAGGTTTGTTACATATGTATACTTGTGCCATATTGGTGTGCTGCACCCATCAACTCATCATTTACATCAGGTATAACTCCCAGTGCAATCCCTCCCCCCGCCCCCCTCCCCATGATAGGCCCCAGTGTGTGAATGCAGTTCATCGCCAGCAATGGATCAAAGCTGGATGGAGAATGACTTTGACGAGATGAGAGAAGGCTTCAGTCCATCAAACTTCTCAGAGCTAAAGCAGGAATTACGTACACAGCACAAAGAAACTAAAAATCTTGAAAAAAGAGTGGAAGAATTGATAACCAGAATAATTAATGCAGAGAAGGCCATAAACGAACTGACAGAGATGAAAACCATGACACGAGAAATCCATGACAAATACACAAGCTTCAGTAACCGACTCGATCAACTGGAAGAAAGAGTATCAGCGATTGAGGATCAAATGAATGAAATGAAGCAAGAAGAGAAATCTAAAGAAAAAAGAAGAAAAAGAAATGAACAAAGCCTGCAAGAAGTATGGGATTATGTAAAAAGACCAAATCTACGTCTGATTGGAGTGCCTGAAAGTAAGGGGGAAAATGGAACCAAGTTGGAAAACACTCTTCAGGATATCATCCAGGAGAACTTCCCCAACCTAGTAGGGCAGGCCAACATTCAAATTCAGGAAATACAGAGAACGCCACAAAGATACTCCTCGAGAAGAGCAACTCCAAGACACATAATTGCCAGATTTACCAAAGTTGAAATGAAGGAAAAAATCTTAAGGGCAGCCAGAGAGAAAGGTCGGGTTACCCACAAAGGGAAGCCCATCAGACTAACAGCAGATCTCTCGGCAGAAACTCTACAAGCCAGAAGAGAGTGGGGGCCAACATTCAACATTCTTAAAGAAAAGAATTTTAAACCCAGAATTTCATATCCAGCCAAACTAAGTTTCATAAGTGAAGGAGAAATAAAATCCTTTACAGATAAGCAAATGCTTAGAGATTTTGTGACCACCAAGCCTGCCTTACAAGAGAACCTGAAGGAAGGACTAAACATGGAAAGGAACAACTGGTATCAGTCATTGCAAAAACATGCCAAAATGTAAAGACCATCGAGGCTAGGAAGAAACTGCATCAACTAACGAGCAAAATAGCCAGTTAATATCATAATGGCAGGATCAAGTTCACACATAACAATATTAACCTTAAATGTAAATGGACGAAATGGTCCAATTAAAAGACACAGACTGACAAACTGGATAACGAGTCAGGACCCATCAGTCTGCTGTATTCAGGAGACCCATCTCACATGCAGAGACATACATAGACTCAAAATAAAGGGATGGAGGAAGATCTACCAAGAAAATGGAGAACTTACAACTCTATAATAAAAAAAAACAATTAAAAAATGAGCAAAGGATATGAACAGATATTTTTCCAAATAAGACATAAGAAATGTACAAGAGGTATATTAAAAGGTGCTCAACATCATTATTTAACAAGGGGATGCCAATCAAAATGCAATGTCATCTCACACCAGATTGAAAATGTGGACAAACGGAAAATGTTCTTTATACATTGTTGGCAAGAATGTAAATTGGCACAGCTATTATTAAGAACATTATGGAGCTTCCTAAAAAAATCAAAAATATTATTATTATATATCTAGCAATGTCACTTCTGGGGATACATGTGTATATATACATGTTTGTGTTTATGTGTGAGTGTGTGTATACATATATCTCCAAAACAATCATTATCTTGAAGAAATCACTGCAATCCTCATATGTAATGACTGCAGCATTATTTATAATAGTCAAGACATGGAAGTAACCCAATGTTCATTGATAGATGAATGGATAAAGAAAATGTCATATATATATACACACACACTATATACACACACACACACACACTATATATACACACACTATATATATATACACACACACTATATATATATATATATATATATATATATATACACACACACACACACACTCCTTATATGTATGAAAACGAGAAAGTTCTGTGTTTTGCAACAAAATGGATGGACCTGGAGAATATCATGCTAAGCAAAATAAGCCAGACACAGAAAGACAAATACTACATGATCTCAGTTATATGTGGTCAAACTCATAGAAACAGAGTCAAAGGTAGGTAACCAGAGGTGGAGGGAGGGAGATGAAGCGTTAAACCATGGTTACAATCTTGCAGTTGTGAGATGAATAAGTTCTGGAGAGCTAATGTACGGCATGATGACTGTAGTTAATAAGAATGTGTTAGGTACTTGAAATTTTCTAAGAAAGTAATCTTAAGTGGGCCAGGTGTGGGGGCTCACACCTGTAATCCCAGCACTTTGCGAGGCCGAGGTGGGCGGATCACAATGTCAGGAGATCCAGACCATCCTGTTTAACATGGTGAAACCCTGTCTCTACTAAAAATACAAAAAATTAGCTGGGCATGGTGGTGGAGTAGTCCCAGCTACTCAGAAGGCTGAGGCAGGAAAATGGCGTGAACCCTGGAGGCCGAACTTGCAGTGAGCAGAGCTCATGCCACTGCACTCCAGCCTGGGCGACAGAGCGAGACTCTGTCTCAAAAAAAATACATTAATAATAATAATAATCTTAAATGTTCTCACTGGACACACACACACACACAGAGAAAGGTAAACAAATGAGGCGATGGATACGTCTATTAGCTTGATTGTGGTAATCATTTCACAACATAAAGGTTTATATACCTTAAACATCAGTTTAATATTATATTATATTATATTATATTATATTATATTATATTATATTATATTATATTATAAACCAAAACATCAGTTTATATACCTTAAAAATATACAATTATTATTTGTTAATTACGCCTAAAGAAAACTGAAAACTTTTATATGGATATACAAATAATCTAAAAGAGCATCTGGAGGCTGCTAGACTCTAGATTGAGTGATAATTTTTATACCCAGAGCTGGGGAGCCACAAAGGAAAGCAGCCAAGGCCTGCATACCCCACATTTCTGAGGAGCTGGTTTGACTGTCTGAACTGGTATCTTACATGACTTTCCTCTCTGTAATGAGATTGTTTGTCATCTGGTTTTTAGGGAGAGCGTGGAGGTCAGAATTCACAGATGCCAGCATGTTGGTCATTCATCATTGAGCAGAAGCACTAGTCTCGTGTTTCTCAGGATTCAGTCCAGTGTGGTCCATGGAGTGAGCCACACTTCTTAATCAGTCGTGGATACACATGCTCAGGGCATTCTTCATGGGCATTGAAGCAGCACAGTATATGGAGGCCTGCGCTCAGAAGGGTCACATGCTTGCAGTGCCCTTTGAAAATTCTTAATCATTTTATTTTTCAGTTTGTGTTTTGGACATGAATTCTGGTAAGACAAGGGAGCATGCTCAGGGCACTTGAGCTTAAGCTCACCAGACATGTTGCCTCCTACCTCCTCCCTGGGCAAAGGTTCTCTGAGACCTGCTTCACAGCCCCTCATGCTCTTGACCTAGGCTACTCTTCCCCAAACTTCTGTCACGACACAACGGTATGAGGGGAGGCCTACCTTCCATCGTAGTCCTCCACACTTGGAGGAGGCTGGGCATTGGCAAACAGAGAGTGAAAAGGGGAGGGTTGCACTGCCACTGGCCTCTTGATGGTAGGGCAAGAAAGTGGCCATTCCTTCCAGCCTTGTGCTGCCACAAGGGTTTGGCTCTCACCTAGCCATGATCCAGGGTGGCAAGTGTCCCCGGAGCAGAGGTTGCAATCTCTTGAGGGTCTTCAATTATCTGTACATTGAAGTAGTCCTGCCATGAATAGATATATTGATTTTCCTGCCCCTCTCAGAGTCCTGCCTTTTTGTTGTGCACTGGACCCTACAAATTATGTAGTTGGCCCTGTCTATAATGTCCCCCAAAACAGATATGAGTTGCTAGAGAAGATAGAATACCTGAAGATTCTCCACCACAGGACAGAAGACTGGTGAAGCAGAGTCCCACGACAGTAGCCACCATTTGTGGATGACATGTTCTGCCAGACACTGTTAGGTCCTGAGCGTAAGAATTCTATAAGGTCAATACTATCATCATTGTACTGATGGCAGAACAGAAAGGTTACATAATTTCTTCAAGTGGCAGAGTTTGTTAGGGAATGCTTTATAGGAAAGGAGATCTTGGAATTGAGCAGTTCCAGGATGGGACTCTTAAGGAGAAGTAAGAATGATTAAAGGCATAGAATATACCACAGCATGGCCCCTTTTAGGGTCTATGGGTATTTTCATTTAGCAAGTATGATTTGAGCTTAGGTGCAGCTTTCAGAAGGGAAACTAGAGAGAGGCGCAAGGAATCAGCTGGAGAATCAGAGCAGATGATTAGAAGCCTTGTTTGCCTTTAGGCAACTGGGATTCAGTGGATGTTTTTGGCAGGAGAGTAACATGAATAGACTCGCATTTTAATAAAAATCATTCCTCCATAGGATTGAAGGTGACTTGGTTGGTATGAGAGACAAGGGAAAATGTATAAAGACTAGATGGAGAAAAAGTAGTTTTGTTCCAACAAAGAGGAGTGAGCTGAGAAGTTCGGGTGGGTGGAGAAGGGAGAGGATGGGGTCATCTGTGCCAAGGTGGTTGAGTACAGGGAAGAGAGGGATCAATCATATCTAATGCCATGGAAACATAAGAGGTATTTTCACACTCTTAGGTGTTGACATTAAAAGTTTGTGGTGAATTTTCCTAGTGCAATTTTACTAGTGTGTTTGAGGTGAAAGTCTTACTTTGTGACTTAGGTGTAAGTGGGATTTGAAGAGGTAGCCACAGTAAATGGAGTATATTTAGTGTATTCCAAAGGCAATAGACAGGAGAAAGTGGCATGAGTGTTAAACCAGTGGTATGTAAGGATGTTTTGCAATTTTTTTAAGAAAGAATTTCCTATCTCATATTCCCAAAGTACATTTTTAAAAAGACTTCTCCTAAAGCATTTATGATGTTTGCCTTGCTAATGATAGATTTAAGTATTTATCTATGACTGTAATCTCAACTAGTTGATGGGCTCTTGGAAGACCAGGATTATATTTTATTCATTATTTTAATCCCCATAGCATGCAAATTTCTAGATGCATATGAAATGAGAATTTAATAAAATTTAATTCATCAGTATGTAGTATTTCAGCTTTCAAATGATTCTCAAACATTTAGCCTGGAATTGCAAATCTTGTCCACAGTAAAATGTAAAATACCCCAAGTGGGTCTTTCTGATGAAAAACAGCTCAGTATTGAGCAGTGGTTCTCAGAGTATGGTCCTCAATCCAGCAGCAACAACATCACCCGGGACATTGTTGGAAATACAGATTCTCCAGTCCCACACAAAATTACTGAATGGAAACTCTGGGGATGGGGCCTCACAACCTGTCTTCTATAAGCTCTCCAAGGATTTTTGATTTGCCCTAACATTGAGAGAATCATTGAGGTAGAGAAACACAATCCTTGGATTTAATCATATCTGTTTCACACCTCATTTTTGGCACTTACAAGCCAAGTGCAGTGAGCATGTTATTAATGATTACATCATGCAGTTTTCTTAAGCAAGGAAGGTGGGGTATCCGGAGAAACAGCTGCAAGAATTGAGTGACAGGCATTTAGCTCGCTATCTGATACAATGTCGATATTAAATAGATGCCATTTTTCCCATTCAATATACAATGTGCAATTATGGAATTATGGCTTAATAGAGAAGCCTAGAACTAGCAAAGTAAAAACAAGAGGAGTGGGAATCAGTGTACACTGAACACTTACTTTCCCCTGTTTGTTACTCAGTCCTGGGTATTTTCATCTAATGTTATCTGTATTTGAACCAAGCCCACTTCCTTCAAAGTCTATTTTACTTTTACCATCATTCCAGTCACCCTTGTGCCGAGAATGAGTTCATTAATTACAAATTACAAATAAAATAAAAGGCTTCTATACAGAAGTCAGCTTTCCATTTCACAGTATTAAATTCTTTTCTATTTTTCAACTAGAAGAAAAGTAGCATCCTATAGTGAATGCTTTAATAGCAAAATTCTAAATAAGGAAGATTTCTCATATTTGAGGAAAATAAAGGCACTAATGCTTGTTTGCCCTGTAAATGCTTTTTATCATCTTGCAGGAATGGGAAGATAAAAGGATCAATCACAGGGAAAGGCATGCATTTTTCAGAGCTTTGTCTCTTACTATTGTTCAGCTTTAGCAAGGGTATTAAAACAGCATCCTATAAACAGCACTTATTCATACTGCTCACATTTTCATATAGCTTTCCCTGATCCTCTATTGGTAAATACAAGGTCAGCTTAACACCGTTATGAAGAAAACCCTTCTGAAACCACACCTCTCCCTTTCTTTCATGCTTCAAATATGTATCTCTGAGCCCTGTTCTTGAATTGACATACATTTAAAAACAATTCAATCATGGATTGATCAGCTGATCCAGTGATATACAGACTACAGCTTGCTTTTGCCATTGTTTCTCTTTGTTGCTAGTGGGCCTTTGTTTGAATCCTGCAGCATCAGCCCTGACTGCAAAAACTGATTGACTGAGCTATGCCACAGGGCATAAAATAATAAAGGAAGAAAAATATGAAGAGTTAGTGAAAGAAGCCCCAGGAAAAGACATAAATAAATGTAGCATACCCAAATACTGCAGCACTGGTAGAATCCTAACCAGGGCAAGAAAAACCAGATAACAGTGTCTTTATTTTAATGTTTGAAAGGTGAATTCAAGGAGAGATACTGTGTTCCAAGAACTATGTTAAGCCTTCAAATGATCACTGTCTAAACACATGAAACAAATACGCCCACTCATAGATAATGCTGAACCTAAATAGTCTTCACACTTTGGGCTCTTTTAGATAATATGGTAATGATATTTTAAAGAAGTCCACATAGATAATCATCATCAAGTCAATAAATACAGACAGGCTACGTCTATGCTAACATTTGCATATACATCCATTTGAGTGAAATATTAAAAACTCAGCATTTAGCGTTTTCCAAGAATTTGAATAGGACCTAATAAAATTTCTAAATTTTCTGTGAGGTTTGTATACACACAAGGAAATCACGGCCTTTTAAAATCTCAAGGTTGGAAAGGACTTTAGAGGTCAGATGATCCAGCTTTTTTTGTTTTGCAATGAGTTGTTTGGGAAAAGCATTATTATCAAGTGGCCTCTACTGAAGACTCGCACACAGTGGGTAACTTGGGAAGAAGTTCAGCATCTGGGCACTCTGATGACAATTTATATAGCAAGTTCAGACAAGATATGCTTTAATCAGTGAAAAAGATCATTTTGAACTGGATGCCTTTTGCAAGAAAGCACAGCATTTATATTGAATCAGATGAAGAGATTTCATTAAAATGACTTTGTTTATACTGAAACTGGGCTGATTTCTCAAGACTTCCTTCTCTGCTCTTCTTCTTCTCCTTCCTTTTCTTTCTCTTCTCCTCCCCTCTTTCTCTTCTCCTTCTCTCCCTCTCTCTCTCTTGCTTTCCTCCTTCCTTCGTTCTATAAGATAAATACTAGATAAAAGCTCATTACAGAATCCATTTTAGGAATCACATAGAGGTACACTTAATAAAGCTATGTAGACAAAAATATGAGGCTGAAAAGAAAGAGTGAGTTGGAGCTAGACTATTCTGTGTGAGAAATTAACAGAATTTGTGTGTGGGTATAGTCAGATGGGAGATGGGAAGAGGATCTGAGCAACTGTTCTGAAATAGCTACCTGTGAAGAATTCTCAGAAGCTAGAATGAGTTACAGATATTTATGACCAGTTATAATTCAATTTTTAAAAATGTTTGCTGGGCAGTGCTGTAATATAATGCCTTTCTGTTTCCTCAAGACGTTAATCAAGTATGCTCACATGAAATAATTTTGTGTTAAGTGGGGTGAATGAAAATAAACAAAGAAATGCACAAAACCTGCTTCCTTTCTGGACTGACATAGTGCAGAGAGAAAAATCATAGATAATTAGTAATGATTAAGATCAAAATTTCAGCAGGAATTCATAGATAAAATTTATTGAAGAAATACACCAAACATTGTGTTATGGGCTTCTGTGGATTTTCTTTCTTACTCTATTGAAAAAAATTGATGATTTTTCTCATATTCCAAACTGAGAAAATAGAAACATAAAGAAATTAAGTTGTTTCACTGAAGGCACACAATTCTAATGGGCTTCAAATCCAAGGAGTGAGGTATCAAACACAGAAAATAGATACATATTAGATAGATAGATAGATAGATGATAGATAGATAGATAGATAGATAGATAGATAGATAGATAGATAGATTGTTAAATGCTTTTTTCCAAATAAAATATCTAGGTTTTCCTTACTTCAAAAGATTATCGCTAATGCATTTTAAAACAGATCTATTGAACAATCTCTCCTGCAATGGAACTGCTCTTACATGATTCACACACACTTGGAGCGGTAGTTTAATTACTGTCTTCAGCTCTACAGTTCTGACATACTGTATTATGAATGCACAGGAAGAAGTTGTAATGCATTTAAAGGACCTTTTGCTTGTTGAAATAAACCCAAAGTGTATAATAGTACGTATGCTGTTTCTTCAATCTCTGGTCCATGTAACTCCAAATAATTAGATCCTAATCATACTTGTGCCAATCTGCTTCGGTCCTTGAAAGGGATCCCATGCCTTACATGCCAAATTACTGATTTTAGAGGAAATATGGAAAGTACAAAGATATGCTCATTTATTGATCACAGTGGCTCTCAGAAGTATCTCAGTAAACTAAAACAAAAGGTTTATCCATGGATCTTTTCATAGGTTTAATCTTTAATATCTCTTGGTGTTGTGTTTCCAGATACTCTACACATTGGAAGACTTATCTTTATAAAAATTTGTGCTCATGGCCGGGCGCGGTGGCTCAAGCCTGTAATCCCAGCACTTTGGGAGGCCGAGACGGGCGGATCATGAGGTCAGGAGATCGAGACCATCCTGGCTAACACGGTGAAACCCCGTCTCTACTAAAAAAATACAAAAAAAAAAAAACTAGCCGGGCGAGGAGGCGTATGCCTGTAGTCCCAGCTACTCAGGAGGCTGAGGCAGGAGAATGGTGTAAACCCAGGAGGCAGAGCTTGCAGTGAGCTGAGATCCGGCCACTGCACTCCAGCCTGGGCGACAGAGCGACACTCCGTCCCCCCTCAAAAAAAAAAAAAAATTTGTGCTCTTTTCTAAAGAAACAGAAATAGTTTCTTTTAAAACTCTTCTTTAAACAGTCAGTAAACATTAACTTCGAAGAAATTTTATACGAGTGAAAAGAAAAATGAAAAATGGCATATACAATGCAGTTCCATTATTTAAAAAGAAAATGTCTTTAACTTCTGCTTCTAGCAGAGTTGGAATTATAATAATTGGAGTTACCCTCCTTCTTGAAACAACTACACAATAAGAAAAATATATGAAACAACAGTTCTTAAGGAATTGTACATCAAGCAATAAAAGGCAGTAGTTTCTGAGAGACAGGACACAAACAAGGATATAGCTATGATTTCTCCAGCTTAATGTCTAGAGAAAGTTTCTATGCTGCAGAGCAGGGCCAGGGAGAGCATCATCCTGGCAGAGACTATTTGTCTTCCAGAACTGAAAAGACTAAGCTAAGAGTTCAGGGAAGCCAAAGAGGCTAGAATTCACAGGTCAGAGTATTGGAGAGAAGACTGAATAAAGAGAGAACTCTAGAGATGTGTAAAGGTTCTCCTCAAGTATTTTCTTGCTATTAATCAATCTTGATTTGTAAGTAAATACCTGAAGTGAAAAGAACCACATGGAAGGACTAAAGGAACAATGGCCAAAGCTCACGCAAAGCTGAGAAGAGTACTTATTCCCCACAGCCAGAGTGGAAACCCTTATAACGCATGGGGCATTGGTTGGAATATTAAGAAGGGTTATGTCTTCTGGGATGGAATAATTAATCCTAGAGTAAATGCTTGTTTGGTCATGCCTGATAAGACCCAACAGTATCAAACTCTTTTTAAATTAACTACATCCCAGAACTAAAGCCAAAACTATTTTGGGGAATACAAAAATAATCAGCTCTCATCAGGGCAAAATGTTTAATGGTTTGGATCTAATTAAAAAATTACCAGCCATGCAAAAAAAAATTTAAAAGGATGTTCTATGTGTATTTCCTATGTTCAAAAATCTCAAGGATACATTGGACATATGAAATGGAGACATGGAAATATAAAAGTGTCTCAAATCAGATTTCTAGAGATTGAATTTCTGATACCTGGGATGGAAAAAATTTACTGGATGACATTAATGGCAGATTATAAATTTCAGAAGAAAAATTGATAACTTGAAGACAGCAACAGAATCAATCCACAATGTAACACACATACACACAGAGAATTAAACAAAAGACATAAAAAAGCATAAATGAACTGTGAAAAAGCTAAATATATGTGTAGTTAGAGTCCTGGAGAAATAAGAATAGGTAGAAAAAAAAATTTGTAAAAAATAGTAGTTCACAATTTTCCAACTTTGATGAAAGTGGATATCTACAGATCAAAGAATGTGAATGAATCACTTAACTGCAAGCTCAAGAAACATGAAGAATATTATACAAGGCATATAATAATAAAACTGCGAAAGCCAGCAACAAAGAATGTAAAGAAAATCTGTAAAACAGGCAGAGAGAAAAACAAACAGATATCACATAAATAGGAACAGATATAAGAATGACAACAGATTTCTTTTTGGAGGTAATGTAAGTAGGATGTGAAGCACAATTTTTAAAGTATTGAAAGAAATAAAAAATCAACTTAGAATACTTTACCCATCAAAAATATCTTTCAAACAATAAAGTGAAATAAAGACATTTTCAGAAATAAAAAAGCTAAAAGAATTTATCACAATCAGATTTGCAAAAAAATGTTAAAGGAAGTCCTTTAAGCAGAAGGAGAGTAACAGTGAATGGAAACCAAGATTTAAAGGAAGGAAGAGCAATGGGCATGATAACTACCTTCATAAATGCAGAGATTTTTTTCTTATTATTTAAATATTTTGAAGACATAATTCAATGTTTTAAGGAAAAATAAGAGCAATGTATTGTGGAGATTAGAGCAAGTGGAAATAAGAAGATAGCAATAGCGCAAAGGCTGGGAAGAGAAAAATGGAAGTTGTTATGCATATGTAGAGTAACACAATATCAATTTAATATCCATTCAGATAAGTTACAGATATGCACAATAAATCCTACAGAACAACTAAACATGAATAATGGTTAATGAGTCAACAAAGGTGATAAAATTAAATAATAATTAATACGCAATCCAAACATGGGAAGAGGGAACAAAGAAATACTTAAGACCAAAAAGAAAAAATCAAAAATTTTAGTTATACATGAAGAGTAAGTTTTAGAGATCTGCTGTACAACATAGGACTTAGAGTTAACCATATTCTACTGTGCACTCTTGTTAAGAGAGTATATCTCATATAAAGTTCTTACTATTAAAAAAATGGGTAGGGGATACAAGTTTACTACTGGAAATAAAGGACATGTCTATTACCTTGATTGCAATGATGGTTTCATGGGTACACACCCATGAAATCATATACATTAAATATGTGCAGTTTGTTACATATCAATTATGTCTCAATAGAGCTGTTAAAAATAAGTGAGTAAATATTATCTGCAAGACTTAAACAAGATTTGGAAGAAAGACTTCATACATAGCAGTGTGGATATGAAAGGGTATATGTGCCCTCTTTTAAGATGTAGACCTGTGAAGAGGTATTAAATGAAGAACAGTTATGTAGAAATTCATAAAGTTGAGTAGAATTGCACTGGGGAGTAGGTGGAAATGAAGACAAGTAAAAGGGATTAATTGTATGGACGTATCACAGACTGTCTAGCCAGAGAGGTGCAATAAATAATCTCCAGAGGCAGAACAATATACTGGCTCAGCCTCAGAACAGAGATGAAGCACTTCATCTATTTCCCTGCCACTATGAGCCCCTCAACTATGGGATATTTCAATGGTGATGTTCAGGTGTTCAGGAAGTAGACTTATTTTCATATCATCTATTTTTCACTGAAATTTGAAGAAATGCCTATTCTAATTTAGATGAAGTGGAACCATGCTCATGCTGGAAAAAGAGAGTAACACAAAGGAAAAAGAAGAGGAAATATCCAGCCTAGGGTTAAGAGGAAAAGATTTGTGATATGGAACAAGTTCATCTTTCTGTATTAATTTTCCTTTTTGTTAAAGAGTGGGTAATATTTACCTTGAGCTACTTATGAAGATTAAATAAAATATATATGAAATACTTAGCACAATGTCTGGTACATAGTTAATTCTCCATAACTGGAAAGTATTACTTTTAGACTTCAGAAAGGAGACTTCTTCAAATAAAAATATATTTTCTTTTCTCCAGGTTCTCAAAATTTGACAGCAAAATCTAATTATGATAGTTTATATAAAAACCTTGGTTCATTGTAGTTAATTAAACTGAAGAATCCATCCGTAATGATTTAGCATTTTTTTTCTTTTTTCTAATGAAAAAGTCCACCCAGGGAGAGTGCCATGGATTTTCTGTTATACATCACAAAACAGAATGTAAAAGAACCAGGTTGATCAATGATGTCTTTTTTGTCTCCTGTAGCATTGCACTCAAAGACTATCATATATATAGATCAGACTTTTCTCAAATCCAGAAAAATTTAGGTAAAAAATATGGGCTTCAATTTTCTTATATTTCTACAACAAACTTGCATCAACTGTGTGATAAAACATTGATTTAAAGGTTAATATAAGAAATAAAGTAAAATTGACTTTAAATAAAAAATAGAAAGATGGTAGATTTAAACCCAATAATAGCAATAATCATTAAATGTTAATGTTCTGAACATCCAATTAAAATGCAGAGATTGTTGGATTGGATAGAAATGCAAGATTCAACTCTATGTAAATTGTACAGTATATCCAGTTTAAATATAAACACACAAATAGATGAAAAGTAAGAAAAACAAAAAATACTATGCCAACACTAAAAGGAATATTGTAATTACTATTTTCATATCAGAGAATGTATACTTTAGAATGAAGAATATTTCAGAGTTAAAAAAGTAACTTTTATAAAAGGTCATAAAAATCCTAAGTGTTTATGTACCAAATAGCAGAGCTTTAAAATACATGAAGCAAAAATCTCATAGCATGGCAAGGAGAACAGACAAATCTACCAATAAAGTCAGAGATGTTATTATCTTCCTTTGAGTAGCTGAGAGGAGAAATAAAAAGATAATGAACAAATATGTAACAGACATGAATGACACTATAAAATAATTTGTCCTGATGGATATTACAGAATACTTCATCCAACAAAAGCAGAATGCACACCCATTTTAAGTTTTTCAAAAAAAAAAAAAAAAATCCATTTACTAAATAGACCATATTTAGGACTATAAAATGAGTCCCAATAGAATTCCAAAAATTCAGATCATACTAAAGAAATTCTCCTATAATAAAATAAAATTAAATTAGAAATCAACAACAGAAAATCTCAGGAAAATTCCCAAATACTTGAAAATTCAATAACACTTTTGTTCATAATCTGTGAGTCAAATTAGAACTCAAAGGAAAGTTAGAAATGATTTTGAATGGAATAAAATTCGTAACACAACCTATCAAAATTTGTGTATGCATGTAAAGCTGCACTTAAGAAATTTACAGCACTGAACACCTATTAAAAAAAGGAAAATGATTTTAGTTTCTATCTTATAAACAACAAAATGAAGAGCAAATGAAATCAATTATATAATAGAAAAAATTGATAAATATTAGAGTGAAATTTAATAAACTTGAAAACAAAACATATATACAAATAAATTAAAGAAAACCAAAACCGGGTTCTTTGAGATCAATAATATTGATTTAGCCAGTCTAATCAAGAAACAAAGTGAAAATATAAATTATAAATACCAAGAATGAGAGATATGATACTACATATTTTATAGACATTAAAAAGTATAATACAAGAGTATTATGAAAACAAGTATTCAAAGAAATATGTATATATACGTATATATATAGGTAAAATGAAGACTTTTTTTAAAAGGTACAAATCACAGTCCCTCACTCTACAAGAAATTAAAACTTGAAAAACTTTATATCTATAAGAAACATATAATTTGTAGTTAACATTTTTTAAAAAGAAAACAACAGTCTTTATAAACAATGTATGTTCTATCCATATTTTCCCCCAAAACTTGAAAAGAAATATTCTATTACTAATACTATTACTAACACAAAAATTGCATAGAGCTATTTCAAGAAAGAAAATGCATATATCAATACTCCTCATAAACATAGATGCAAAAAGTCTTAGCAAAATTTTTGCTAATAAAATTCAGCAATATATAAAAAAAGATAATACATCAAAACAAAGTGGAGTTTACACCAGAGATGCAAGTTCGGTTTATCGTTTCATACTAAATCAATGTCATTTACTACATTATCAAATTTAAAAACTATATGATCATCTCAATAGACGTGCAAATGCATTTTACCAAAGCAAAATTAAAATAAAAAAACCCTCAAGACTTAGAAAATAAAAATAAAAACACTTTTAGCAAACTAAGAATACAAGGAAAGTTTCTCAAGCTTGTAAAGGACATATACTAAATTCATACTGAATGAGAAGAAACTAATTGTGTTCCTTTTAAGATTAGCAATAAAGTATGTTTATTCTCTCTACTTGTTTTCCACATTGTACCAGAGCTTCTAGTTAGTGCAATAACATAAGAAAAGTAAACAAAATACATTTATATAAAAAAAGAAGTTTAGGTTTTTTTTTTAATTTTACTTTAAGTTCTGAGATACATGTACAGAACATGCAGATGTGTTATATAAGTATACGTGTGCCATGGTGGTTTACTTGCAGATAGGATAATCGTTTTTGTGGAGAACCACATGGAATTCACTAAAGAGCTACTAGAACTAATGAGTCAACTTAGTAAGCTTGCAAGAGACATGATAAATATGCAAAACAACAACAAAAAAGGAATTCATGTTGGGTACAAAGAATCGGACATTGAAATAAAATAAAATATCATACATAATAATGAATTATTTACCTGAATAAAAGACTTGCAACCGGTGTATTAAAAAAATTCTGCATCAAGAATATAAAAACTGAAAAGAGAAAACAAAAAATTTTAATTAAACTAAAGAGTTTCTGCACAGCAAAAGAAACTATCATCAGAGAGAACAGGCAACTGATAGAACGGGAGAAAATTTTTGCATATGAAGCAATGCATAATATCATCTGTCATTAAGGCCACAGTAAGATATCACTATACAGCTGTTGGAACACCAAAAAGTAACCAAGACTAATGACTTTGTGACAGAAAGTAAATAATAGCTGACTGTGCAGAAGTGGGCAAGGAGGAATGGGAGGGAAAAACTACAAAGAACACGCGGAAACATTTGGGGGTGATGAACATCAGGAAACTTTAAGGGTATTGATATGTTTATTATCTTAATGATAGTGATAGCTTCATAGATATGTATATATGGCTCAAAACTCATAAAATTGTACATTCTAAATGCATCCAGAATAAGTTCAGAGACAGTTTCCAGAATTAGATGGAGAGCTGTAAAACATGAAGCCCTAGTATAATAGCACATTCATTAAAAATTTCATGAAAGACTAAGGAAACATTTTGATTTGTTTTTCTAAGACCACCAGAGTGGGCACAAAAGAACCAGCGAGTAGGCAAGGAAAAGCAAAACTGCAAATTTATTCTTTGGTCATCTAGCTTCAGGGACCGGAGCTGGGCGGGGGAGGGGTGGAGTTTCTAATACAGTCCCCATAAGAGTGGGAGCTGAGAAAGCCCGCCCCCGGCGCATCTGCTGGGAGCGACTTTTCTAGGAGTGGAAGGGCAATAGGCGGGGCACGGGCATGTCGGGGGAGGGGGGCCACTCCACAGGTGCCACCAGGTAAATCTTGGTCTCCTCGGATTGACATCACCTGGTGCATGCCTGATTAATCTGCACCTTCCCGGGCGTCAGCTGCATTCTCGCACACATGGGAAGAGTTGGTGGTGAAGAAGAACCCGGAAGTGCACCATCCTGCCTCCATTCGTCCAAACACATTTTATTATCTTAGTAAGGACAATGAATTTCTTACCCAGGAAAATATCTGGATTTGGTGCATGTAGGTGTGTATACGTATGTATGTGTGCATGTGTATATATATATTAATGTTAGGGGAAAACAAGCATTGAAATTAAATATTGTACACAATAGCAAATTACCTAAAAAAGTAGATGATATACATATATATACGTACACACACATATATATATCCATATGACATAATACTCTTATTTTTGAAATTGGTTTAAACATAATATCCATTTCACAAGATTCTTGTGAAAATTAAATGAGTTAATACATTTAAGATATTTATAATGTTAGCCAGCCCAAGGTAAATAAGTCTTTGAATGCTAGACATTATTCTTGGTCAGAATTAGTTGCTTTATATATTCATAGTGATGTTTCAAATATCCTCAATAAACATTTTAAAGAAACTTTTGTCTTCCTCTCTCAATCCAGCAATGCCCAGTTGGTTAATATTTGTCTTAACATCTGCCTCTCAAAATTATTACTTTAACATGCTAAGTGTACCTAGGTAATCTGAAGATTATATGTTTTGCCTTATCCATCAACAGTTAGTTTATTTTTATTGCTATATAATTCCTTTGAGATAATTCTCATCACTTTATTTCCTTTCCACTTACATAATTTTAAATTACAAACAATTTTTGGCATAAATGAAATTGACCTTATTACCTCTCAAGGTAACAGATAACTATCTATCTGGATAAAGGTTACTTTTCTTCATGGAGATATCCTTATCAATTTACAGTGGAGTGAGAAGGAAAATGATCCATAAAAATTAACTGAGGCTAGTTAAAAAATGCTGTTTTATTATTTTTATTTCTAATTTGTCTCAGAATTTTTCATTGTCTCATGTTTGAAGAGCTCACCCATAAATAAAGCACACTTTTCTTTACAATCTATAATCAATCAGGAAGCAGGGGAATAAACATCTATAGCTGCAAGTCATCAGTTAAGATTTTAAGTGTTTATGATGCCATGATGACAACCTCAGTGTCTACATAGAATCGTGATGAAAGTATTACCTAAAGAAGCAAACGTATTTGTCTTATTCAGTGGGCATGGACTCCTCTCTCCATAGATGAAAGATAGACAGATGACGGATAGACAGACAGATACATAGATAGATATAAATAGATACATAACTGTGTATACAAATACTCATACTGACTGCACACACATACAAATTAAATACATATTCATATTAACCATATATAGACTTAGTTATACATATTTTATATATGTATGCAATATTTCACACTGCATTTAAATATAAATTCTGATAGATTAGTTTGTAGATACATGGGCACATTTGTATATACATGTATGTACTTATATATACATGTATATACATGTATGT
>NC_045451.1:53118448-53140133 GCF_002776525.5 Piliocolobus tephrosceles | reverse complement strand
TGTATATACATGTATGTACTTATATATACATGTATATACATGTATGTACTTATATATACATGTATGTACTTATACGTTAAAAGTACATAATGTACTTTTAATATTTTGTGTGCACTAATCTAGCAAGACATTCTTAATTTCTTGTGCATAGGAATGTAAACTATATTTGAATGTTCTTTCACTCTGAGGGTAACTACAGAAGTTAGAATTGGTTAGGCAGGATGAAAGAATAAATGTGAATTGTTACATGTGAACTTGGTTAATGCAAATTTTGCCAGCTGTACATACATTTTGTAGACCTAATGATTTTTGAAAACTATTTCCATGGCTGTTTATGTCTCATGTGGAAATCTAAATGGGATCTTACAGGAATTGGATTAAAGAATTTAGCTCTTGTCAAATATTGCTGGTCTCTGCTTTTTAATTTTTCTTTCCTCAGAGTTCTCCTGCCTTTAATACATGCTTAGACTTAGTAGGCCAGAGGTAGAACTCTCTGGTTAATATTTTCCCCTTCTATTGTACAAAGGAATTGTTCTTTAATGCTTACATGGTTATTTGAGTTTTACCATAGAATGCTGTGCACTGCAGTTTTGCTTTGAAATGAATGATCTTCGTTTTTGTTTCAAGGTAAACAATTTTCTGCAGTGTTTTGTTGCATATAGTTCGGGGTCATTCTATTGCTTAGATGTAGAAGGGGATTTTTTTAAAAAATCGCTGCTGTGAACAATTAACTGTTTGATCATCAATGCTTCCTTTATTTTTTTTCTTCATGTTCTTCCTTTTGTATTGGGTTTAAGTCCCTGTCTGTCCTCTATGACACATCAGGATATGACTAGCTGGTACCACTCACAGTGGAGGCGATTTCATCTTTGTTCAAAAGTACTCTGTTTCTCAGAAGTCATACAGACATCTTAGAAAGAATGGCTGATTAAATTGTTTTTGGCAGCAGTTAAACTTATCTGACCACATACTCTCTTTGTTTAGGATTTAGAACATTTTCCCCTTTTCATTTCAGAGGATATAATCAGGCTTAATTTCTCCCTGTATCTTCTGCACATTTTGCTCTTTAAATGCTTTATATAGAAAGAGTGATTCTCAGTTGTTCTGGACTTATCTTCCAGTATAAAAACTTACTATTGTTCAGCAATGTAAGCAGCAGAGGTAATACCCCATTTTTAAACTTCCAATTGGAGCTCTATTTTCTAGACAGTAAATAAAAGACTATTTTATACATAGCATTTCACCTCATTGTTTGTATCATTTCTTCTACTAAACTAGGTTCTGTGTACATATGAAAGCTGGGTGAAAGATTTGGCAAGAGATTGGTATGAACCAGCTGAAAAATGATGTACTCCCCTGCTGAGAGTCTAGTCTAATTTCCTTCACTTTTCCTGGAACTTGAGAGAAAAATGACAATTGATGTTCTTTGGGAATTGGTTTAAAGATGATGAAGGACATTTCTGTGACAATGAGTGTTGTCCAAATAAAAGGCAGGGACAGACCTAGAGGCATACAAAATACTGTGTTTGTTGGGGCAATGAAGGGTCTAAACAAGAAGAAAAATAAAACTTTTCATTATTATAAATTTTTAAAAATTTTCATTATTATAAATTTATAAAAATAGTGTATTGGCGTTCGTCCATGCACATCGATAATTTGGTAGAGATAATCCTGACCCAATTAAGTATTAACATCTTGTACCGTAGTTTTTGGGGATAATTTCATAGAACACATAAATTAGTTTTCTATATGTGTGTTTAGAGATTGCTCAGCAAAATAAAATGGTATTTTAAAAATATATATGCAGCCCGCCGCTCTGCCGCCGCCGCCATTGCAGCCTACCTGCCGGCCAGCGTGTGAAGGAGTTGAGGGTCGCCGCCGCCGCCGCCGCCGCCGCCATTGCAGCCTACCTGCCGGCCAGCGTGTGAAGGAGTTGAGGGTCGCCGCCGCTGCCGCCGCCGCCGCCATTGCAGCCTACCTGCAGGCCAGCGTGTGAAGGAGTTGAGGGTCGCCGCCGCCGCCGCTCTGGGGAGAAAGTCAAGCAAAGCCAAGGAGTTCAAGAAGCAGAAGCAATTGGAGGAGCGAGCAGCCATGGATGCTGTGGATGCTGCCAACAGGCTCGGAGACGCTCTGGAGGCTTTCCCAGTGTTCAAGAAACACGATAGAAACGGGTTAAATGTCTCCATTGAATGTAAGCGAGTGTCTGGACTGGAGCCAGCCACTGTGGATTGGGCCTTCGGCCTGACCAAAACGAATATGCAAACCGTCTCTGAAGTGCAGTTGGAAAGCAGGGTGCGGCGGAAAGGCCTCGGGAAGTTCCTCATACAGATCCTGCAGCTCACGGCTAACAGCACACAGATGAAGAAGGTTATGCTAACAGCATTCGAATACAATCATGGCGCCTACCAGTTCTTCAGAGAAGCGTTGCCATTTGAAATTGAGACTCCTCCCCCAGCATGTCCGGTTGCTGTGGGGAGGATTGCTCCTATGAGAGCCTGAGCCAGAGGACCAAGTTTGGGGACAGCCAGCACTCCCACGCGGGTGGGCACTGTGGTGGCTGCTGCCACTGAACTCTCAGCGCCACTTTCAAGTCACAGTGCTCTCTCCTAAGGCCTTTCCTCTTTCCTGGTCTCACCGTTTGTCAGGAGTCCTCAGAATTGTGGCCTCCCCAGCCCTGCACGTGCCAGGCTGCACCCTGAGAGCACAGAACCCTGGGGAGAAGTGGTATGAGCTGCTCCTCCTCTCCTAGGAGACCAGAGTGCTAGGAGGGAAAGAAAGAGGGAGGGAAGAGTGGGTGGGGCCTGGCAGTGAAGCTCATCCTCCACAGTGGCTGCCTCTTCACTTGGCTCCTGGGGCCTGCAGTGGAGGTTCTCCCACGTCTGCAGCTCCTAGAGTCCTGGCAACCTCCCCTCTCCTGACACATACACTTGGACAAATGGAACGTTTATGCCCACCTTTATGAAAGTTCTGGAGTCCTGGGTCTGGGGTTTGCTGATCCCCAAAGAAGAACACACTGGGTGTAAGATCTGGTGTTCATCTCTTGTAAGGTGAGTTCAGTGTACATTGTCTCTTTCCAGTCACTGGATGTGTGGCACCAACTGGTCAACGGGTGCTTGGTGCCATACCCTGCTAACCCCAGTCTCTGCAGGCCATGTCTCGAAGGGTTCCTCAGGAGAGGACTAGGGTGGGAGAGGCACTGTCTGGGACTTGCAATCACTCTCGTTGGTGTTGAGCCCATTCCTTTCCAAAACATCTGTCTTTCTCCACTTCCCACAGGTCTTGGTTTTGAGAAACATAGCAGGCATGGCTGGGTGCGGTGGCTTACACCTGTAATCTCAGCATGTTGGGAGGCTGAGGCAGGCGGGATCACCTGAGGTCAGGAGTTCAAGACCAGCCTGGTCAATGTGGTGAAACCCCATCTCTACTAAAAATACAAAAATTAGCCGGGGGTGGTTGTGGCCTATAATCCCAGCTACTCGGGAGGCTGAGGGAGGAGACTCACTTGAACCCAGGTGGCAGAGGTTGCAGTGAGCTAAGATCACGCCATTACACTCCAGCCTAGGTGACAGAGCAAGACTCCATCTCAAAAAAAAAAAAAACAACAACAACAGCAACAACAACAACAACAACAAAAAACAAAGAAACATAGCAGTTCTCTTGTACCAGGCTTTTTGTTTTTTTGTTTGTTTGGAGCATGTTAAGATTTTTTTTAAAAAAATTTTAGTTACATCCACCCTATTTCAGGTTATTTTTGTTGGTGTCAAGTATGTATAGGACATGTAAATGGTTCTTTTTAATCCTTTTCTTTTTAAGAGGAAATTCGGAAGATAAACTCCTTCTTGATATATATATATTTTTTTCTTTAGCAGTTTGTTATCACTGGAATCAAAGGGAAAAAGTGATCTCTTTTTGCATTGGTTGTATTCGTATGTCACAAATCAAAGACACTTTATTCAAAAAAATATATATATATATATGCAAAGCTTGAACATTGAAAGTGAATTGCTGATATTTAAAAACCAAAGTGAAAATAGGAATTCTTCAAAGGGTATTATTTGAAAATGAGGAAAATTTAAAACAGTTTTATAATATTTAAATTATTATAACTAATAAAAGGAATACAACTTTATAGAAAAATAAGAAAATAATGAATCTTTAGTTAAAAACTCTTGTATTTTCTTGTTTGATGGTGCTAGAATTATTTAAAACAGCACTTCATGATAAAATTTAGGAATAGACTCCGTCTTGGAAAAAAATATTTTATTAAAAATTTAGGTGTAGAGACCATGGAAAGGTGACGTCAAAGGGAATATGTTTAATAATTTATAATTATTAATTGTAAATTAATAATTACATATAAAATTAAGCATATATTAAGTATATTAAGCATATAAAATTAAATAAATATAAAATTAAACATATAAACAAATTACAAATTATTAAACATATAAACTTAAGCATAGAAATGAGAAGCTGATCATTTAAATGAATTTAAACATTTGTAATAAGAATATGTTACCAATATGTATACGAATATTACTGTATTCTGTTTTTAACAATTAGTATGCTCAGCCAACAGACACATGAAAAAATGCTCATCATCACTCCCCATCAGAGAAATGTAAATCAAAACCACAATGAGATACCATCTCACATCAGTTAGAATGGCAATCATTAAAAAATCAGGAAACAACAGGTGCTGGAGAGGATGTGGAGAAATAGGCGCACGTTTACACTGTTGGTGGGACTATAAACTAGTTCAACCATTAGAAAACAGTGTGGTGATTCCTCGAGGATCTAGAACTAGAAATACCATTTGACCCAGCCATCCCATTACTGGGTATATACCCAAAGGATTATAAATCATGCTGCTATAAAGACACATGCACATGTATGTTTATTGCGGCACTATTCACAATAGCAAAGACTTGGAATCAACCCAAATGTCCATCAGTGACAGACCGGATTAAGAAAATGTAGCACATATACACCATGGAATACTATGCAGCCATAAAAAAGGATGAGTTTGTGTCCTTTGTAGGGACATGGATGCAGCTGGAAACCATCATTCTCAGCAAACTATTTCAAGAACAGAAAACCAAACACTGTATGTTCTCACTCATAGGTGGGAATTGAACAATGAGATCACTTGGACACAGGAAGGGGAACATCACACACCGGGGCCTATTGTGGGTAGGTGGTAGGTGGGAGGGATAGCATTAGGAGATATACCTAATGTAAATGACGAGTTAATGGGTGCAGCACACCAACATGGCACATGTATACATATGTAATAAACCTGCACATTGTGCACGTGTACCCTAGAACTTAAAGTATAGTAATAATATATATATAAAAGAAATACCCTTCAAGTTAAAATATGTTTTTAACGTAAATTTTTATATGTTTGATGCATTCTGTTTCTACTTTGTAAACTATATGCTTATATCTGTTTTCTTCTTCAGTGTTTGTTATTTTCTCCATTGGCTTGTAATAAATTTTTTATTAATATTAACATTTAAAAAAACAATCAGTATGCTTAATGTTCTCTGTTCAATATTCTTAACTAGAAAATTACTATAGCACTTTCATATATAAAACAGCCATCTTTAAATACACATTTGATCCAATATCACCACAATGATTTTTGCCAAAGACAATTTTTTTCATGATGACCAAATAAACTCTGGTTGAAGCCAAAGTATTTTCATTTGCTTTGCCTTGTAACCAAAGTACTATCATTTGCTTTGCCTTATGCGGATATCAATGATATTCTTTTATATAAATGCTTTCTGTCAAATGGCAATTTTGTTTTTCTTTTGTGAAAACTGCTTTGAAACAAAAATGAAATAGATTTTGCTTCTTTAAAACATGTGAGAAAATTGCTTCTTCACTTTTCCCGTTTAGTATTTCCCGCTAGTTTTTTTTTAAATTTTTCTTTTCTGTTTTTTTTTTGGGGGGGGGGGGGGGGGGAGGGTGGAGTCTTAACTATATTTGTGCACAAGGTCTTTTTAAGGCATAATTATAAAACCAGCTGTCTCCCATGTCTGTCCATCAGTGGGTTACTATGCGTTTTAATCATGTATACTCATGGAGCATCAGCCATTTTTATTCAATTAGCTGTTAGTTACATGCTTTTGCAAACTATGAAAACACTCTCACCTTTATTAACGATAACTAAAATTTAGCTAACACTAAAAACTAACACTAAGCTAATAGGAAACTTCATGAAAGAGCAATATCCTTCTTTCATACATCTATACTCAGAAAAAAACAGTAATGTTTTTCATCTGTAATATTAGTAAATAAAACAGAACTAATATATAGACTTGCTTTAATAAACCAAAAGAATGAAAAAAACAAAGTGTTTTAAACTCTAAAGGAGAAAGAGAAGAACCATATATATTCGCATTTTTAATATTACCCAATTCCTCTACCAAATATCAAATGGTTGCTTTGGATCTGTAACTTTATTTTGATAACTCTTCTGAAAGTTTAGTTATAAACTTAAGAGTGATATAAAAGAACACTGGGGTTGTGATCAACTCCTCTCCAGCAAAGTATATATAATACATAATCAATTATAAAAAGTATAAATAGTACATAATCAATTACACATTTTCATGAATGGTGATCATTGAAAGAATGTGTTGCAAAGAATTATTCATTGTAACCAAATTAAGAAAATCTATTACCATTAACAATGTTAGGAATTTAGCTTATTAAAGAGTAAACTAAACTACTTCTAATAATACTCATATTAAAAATTTTTAGAAAATCTATAAAATTGTATTTGTACTAATCTTGAGTTGTATGGTAAATACTTTTTTATTTAAAACTGAGTCTTTATTTTAGTTAAATCAAATCCTTTTCACTTATAATCCAAATTCTTTAAAGGCCACCTTTCTTCTTTTTCTTCATTTTTGAGAGGTAGACAGGAGTCTTGCTCTGTCACTCAGGCTGAAGTGCAGTGGCACAATCACAGCTCACTGCAACCTCAACAACGTGGGCTCAAGCAATCCTGCCACCTCAGCATCCAGAGTAGTTGGAACTACTTGCTTGTGTGCTGCCATGCTAGATAATTTTTTAAATTTTTTGTAGAGTTGAAGTCTTTCTATGTTGCCCAGCTGGACTCAAGCAATGCTTCTCCCTTGGTCTCCCAAAATGCTGATATTACAGGTGTGAGGACAATCATCCTTCCTATTGTCTTTATATAAACACAATGACCCCTTACTTAACCATTGGCAATCACTAACTTGTTCACGTCTGTAAATTTGCCATTTCAACATTGTTATACAAATGAAATTTTACAATGTGAGATACCTTCTGGGATGATTTTTTTTCTCTTATCATAATTATCTGGAGAGATATACAGGCTGTTGCATGAAAATAAGTTTTCATTTTTCTGGGATAAATGCCCAAGTATGCAATTGCTGGGTCATATGATAATTGTATGCTTAACTTTTAAGTAACTGACAAACTTTTTCACAGTGACTGTACCATCTTACTTTAGAATGTTCTCTAAGTATTCTTGACACTATTCCTGTGTTGGATAAATGGTTTGCAAACATTTTATCCTTCTCTGTGACTTGTCTATTCGTCCTTCTTACAGGGTCTTTTGTGGAGCAAAGGATTTTAATACTGACAAAGTCCAACTTACCAGTTTTTTCTTTTATGCATCAAGTGTAAGTACTCAATCTAATCCTAGATCTTAACAAATTTCCCCTACTTCTCTCTTTCTATTACATTTTAGTCCATTTGAGTTGATTTTGTGTGAAGTTTGAAATTTCCATCTAGACTTTTTTTTCCCTAAAGAAGTCCAAATGTGCGAGCACCATTTGTTGGAGAGGTTATTCTTCCCTCATTGAATTGATTTTACACTTTCATCAAAAATCAATTGAGCAAAGGTCCACTTAAACAGAGATTATTTTTCAACGAAAACTACACCAAATGTGCTTCTACTGCCTCCCCTCCCACCTCTACCATTTCCACTTCTGCCACTCCTGAGACAGCAAGACAAACTTCCCCTCTTTCTTCCCTTCCTCAGCCTACTCAACACAAAGGCAACAAAGAAAAAAACCCTTGTGATGATCCATTTCCACTTAATGAATGGTAAAGATATCTTTTCTTCCTAGTGGTTTTCTTAATAACATTTATTTTATCTAGCTTACATTATTGTAAGAATACAGCATATAAAACATATAATGAAAATGTGTTAATACACAATCTGTGTTATTGCTAAGGCTGCTGGTCAAAATTAGGCTATCAGTAGTTAAATTTTTGGAAAGTCAAAAATTTCGTGAATTTTTGACCATACAATGTGGTGGGGGTTGCCACCACTAACCTCCTGCACGTGTTCATGGGCCAACTATACATTTTAGAACAATATTGTCTATATTAACAAAACATTTTGCTAATAATTTGATGGAAATTTTGTAAAACACATATATTTGTGGAGAATGGACAACTTCATTTAATTTCTAATCCTTGAAAACAGTATGTCTCTTTATTTATTTAGATTTTCTTTGATTTGTTTCATCAATGTTTTCTAGTTTTAACATACAAGTCCTATACATTTTTTTAGATTGACATTTTTTTTACTTTGAAGGTTGATAAGTGGCATTGTACCTTTAATTTTGGTGTTGCCATGTTTATTGCTAATATACAGATACATAACTGATTTTATAAGTTGATCTTGCATCCTCTAATATTGTTGATCTCAGTTATTAGTTTCCAAAACTTCGCTCTTAAATTTCTTAGAAACTTTTGTATAGACAATTATATCATCTGTAAATAGAGACAATATTTTTTGGAGTCATATGTCTTTTATTTTCTTTTCTTGCCTTATTATAAAAACTTTCAGTAGTATATCAAATAAAATTAGTGACAGTGGATGTCCTTGCTATGTTATTATTCTTGGGGGAAAATCATCATATTTTTCCTCCTTAAATCTTGTTGGTATTCTTCAGTAGACTATATGAGCCAGGAGATATATTTTTTTAAGGTTTGAAATTGTGAACAATTTTTCTTTAATAGTTACAGATGTATTCAAATTATTTATTTCATATTGGATGAGTTTGACTCTGAAATTTTAAGGAATTAATTCACTTTGTCAATGTCCAATTTGTATGTGTAGAATAGTACTGCCCTATTTTTCTTTATTCTGTAGAGAATATAGCCATATGCTATTTTCCAATATTGGGTAATTATTAGAGATCATCTTGGTTCTTTACATGAAAAGTTATTTTCTATCAAAATCTGGATATGTGGGGTATTGTGTAGTTTGACTCTAAGTCTTATTTAGATCCCTATTTTATTTGGCTTTCTCTGACGTCATGCTTATAGGAGAAGGAAGGTACTGCCTCATTACATCCAGAATGGGATAGAAATGCAGAATCCCTTACTGGCCTTGGTTAACACCAGAGATGGGAAGGGCCATCCCATTAGTACTGACTGGTAGGAGATGGAATTCTTGGCTCACCATTGGACTACTTCTGATACCAGCAGTGGCTGTGAGGGTTTGGAATGCTCTGTTACTGTTCTCTACATGGCCATAATTGATAACACTGGCAGTGTAGCCTCATTACTACTGGGAAATGGTGAATGTTCTGACTCTCCACTGACTACTAGAGGATGTCACATACATAAATCTAAAACAATCATGTAACATGATCAATGATTTGTCATATAGAATACATTAAGATGAAAACACAGTTTTCTAAACAAAATCTTAATGGAGGATTCAAATGCACACCACACAAAAATTACTGAATTGCAAGATAAACTTAAGAAAATTTAGAATGAAGAGGAAAAGGATAAAAATTAAATAACTTAAAAACTGACAGATTACCTTAAAGCAAGATGGTAGGACTCTGGTTCATTACCACATGGACACATTTATTCAATAACAATACATAGATCAATTCCCTCTGTGAATAAATCTAGAAACCAGTTAAGTCTCTTGCATCATTTAGCACACAAACAGTCACATAAAATTCAAATGAAAAAATTAGAAATACTCTCTCATCACAATCCTTACCCCTGGCATAGTACTATATAATCAGGAGGAAGCCTTCACCTCTGAGCTTCCATCTGAGAAGGGAAAGAGTTGAGCCATATACCCACTATCCTAGTTTTCCTTGGTGCTTCCTGAGAGACCAGTTCCTACATCACTTGCCTTGGGCCTCTGACGGGATCAAGCTCATGTTAGATCCTTGGGGGCTACAGAGATCAAAAACCGCAGTTTGAACTACTGTGGGCCATCCACTAAGCCTCCTCCCCCTGGCTCAGTGTAGAGCAAGAGAGAGAGAAAAAAATAATAACCAGTTCCTAATTTCTCCATGGGGAGAAAAAGAATTTGCTGTAGAATTGAACTCTACAACTTTTCTAGATGATGCCTGAGGCAAATGGCTTCTGTCTTACCTATCTTGCAGCACACTATAGATGCTTGGGGGCCACTAAGAATAAAACCAGTGGTTATGACTAGTGCAAAGGCCTACAGAAGCTCTGGCTGATTCATATATGTACAAATGGTTTTTATTGGAAAAAATTGTATTAATCACAGGTCCTGAGGATCAAGAAGAGAGACAGGAGCTAGGGTTAGGCAGGAGATGTAGGACCTTGCTCCCTAGAGAAAATTTTCTGATGCCTCAGGCTTTTGCCCCATGAGTCTTTACTCACAAAGTCCGCAAGGTAGAATAGATTGATCCAGCTTGTGTCGACCACCTGAGCACCTTCTCCTTTGCTAGTGGCTGGGATGGGCACATGGAATGGAAATCAGTTAATTAAAAACCTCACTACAAATACGTGGGTGTGGGAGTGGGTGGTTAGTGACATTCTACAAGGAAAATAGTGCAAGGAGACATAAATTATGTATACATCTGAGACCTGGACTCTTTACAGGAGTAAGAGAGAAGGGTTAAGAAATAGCAGGCAGTGTAAATCCACTACCACAATAATGAATGAATGGATTTCCTGCTGGAACCTGAACATATCTGCTTTAAAGATTACTTGAAGGCACATGAAGAGTCTTATGTTGGTAACTTTCTATCTAGGATTCATTCTAAGTGGCTTTTACTCTATCTCGAATCAAATCAAATATATGATCCTAAATAGAAGTATACTCCAGAGAAATTTGAGAGATCCAAATGTATTTTTTTGTTCAAACCAGTGACTTTTGAAAGTATGTCTCTGACAGTACCATCAGTCATTGCACAGAAGTTTACATTTTATGAAGATAATTGATTGCCTAGTTAAATAGTTGTTGGTTTAGTTTCATCTGTTTTATTAGTGATGGGATCCCTTTTATTTGAATTATTTTGATATTTACAGTGCTTTAAGGAATATTGTGACTACTGATATCGCCACAGATATTACAGAAATTCCAAGATCAAGCTCTGAAATAAACATTTTACATAAACCAGAATTTCCCAACCTTGGCGTTATTGAAATTTTGGGATGGGTGATTCTTTGCTTGGTGTATGGGGACTGTGCTGTGCACTGTAGGATATTTACTAGAATCTGGCCTCTACTCATTAGATGCCAGTAGCACCTTTAGAGTTGTGACAATCAAAAATATCTTAAGACATTGTCAAATATCTCCTGAAAAGCAAAAAACTCAGAGCTGAGAACCACTGTTGTAAATAGAGGAGGGGATTATGGACAATAAAATTAGTAGAACACTTTAAATACACACTGCAAAATATTGGTATGTGATGAACTTAAAAAAACAAAGTACTACCAATGTAAGAGGGGCTAATCTCCTGTTATGGGGGAATTTAGCATGCATATTCTTTGATTAGAAAACCACCCTAGGAAGTGATTCTCAACTGTGGATGCACAATTCGAATAATCTGTGGGACTTTTAAAACAATATTGGTACTAGGCCGCAATCTAGATAAATTATATCAGACATTTTGGTGGTGGATTTAGACATTTTTATTATTGAAAAGTTCCCGTAAAGGATTTTAATTTAGAGTCATTTAATATGCACTATATTATAATAATCTAAAGTAATTATCCTTGAAAATCCACCAGAAGCAAGCTCAGAAATGTATGCAAGACTGCGCCACACCTGGATTCCTGCTTGAGTATTCACGTGGCCACAAGAATTGTATCCTATTCAGAAGCTTCAGGACAAAGTGCCTCAGGGCACTGCTCCAGGGATTTATAGCACCAGAAATCCATATCCCAATTGGTAGATCATTACAACAAACTGAATAAAGGAAATTTACAGGTTAAAGTGTTCTCTGATGAACTCGTAATTAAAATACTGGCAAAATTCTCTATATCAATATTGGATATACCTATATATGGATGAAGACATTGCAACAGTTCACTAGAAAGCCGGATAATATATAGCTAGCATTATACCAGAAATCCTTGGGTGAATTTCAGCTAATTGCTGGTCTACAGTGCTACACACATAGTCCTGGATTTACCAGGAGATCTGATTTATTGTCCATCTGCTTCTGGCCTATAGGTCTATCTTCACCATATGCCTTGAATCAATTTTGATTATAGGTGGACTTAAAATAATCAAGCAAATATATAAACTTTATATAAAATATATAAACTCAGTACCAATATACAGAGTACTGAAAATCAGTAAAAAATGTTGAGATTGTGGCTGTACTGAGTCAGAATTTTCTACCTAATTCTTGTTCTGGTGATTTATTTATTGCGGGTTATTCACAAGAGCTTGGGAGTAAGAAAGCAGAACAGGACAGGAGAAAAGAAATAAAGAAAAGTGTGGTCTCAGCTGGAGACTACCTTTAGTCTTCTCCTTTAAGGGACATTTTAGAGCTCAAATTGCAGGGCAGAGTTAGCCCCACTTGAGGCAAATAAAACTACTTTCAGACTCCCTGACAATTAGTCATTAGTTAATTTGTGGGAGAGGGAAAAGCCTCCTGAAATTATATTTGGCTGAGTGAAATTCTCTGGATAGAAGTTATCTGATTTATTAGCCAACATGTACAGCAGCTATGGGAACACTGCACCTGTTGGTAAGGAGGAGCGGGGCCCATCACCAATAGCATCCACTAGAGGCTATAACATAATCATTTCATATTTTCACATGCAGTATACTATTTAAATCATCAGTAAATCAGGGAATGTGAACTGGCCATATAACATTAGGATGTCTGCACTTTTCTACACCTTAGCCATCTGTAATCAAAGCTTCCCTATCACTTTCAAGGAGATAATTTAGACATAACCAATCAATACTGGTGGTATAGAATTCACTAAGATAAGATAAGGGCACCTACTTCCAGAATGAAATGTGAGATTTTAGGTCAGGCATGGTGGCTCATGCCTATAATCTCAGCACTTTGGAGGCTGAGGCAAGAGGATGCCTTGAGCCCAGGAGGTAGAGGCTGCAGTAAGGTGTGATCACTCCACTCCACTCTAACCTGGGTAAGAGAATGGGACCCTGTCTCACAAGCAAAAACAAAAATAGAAAAGAAAAGAAAAACTTCTATGTGCTCAACTCCCTTCCCAAACTTTTTAAATTGAGAAACAAAAATCCAAAAATTAAGAAATATTTCATAGACTTTTTGCATTCATTTGTTCAATAAGTGTTTATTTGAATGATCTGTATATAATTGACAATGATCAATAATTTGGGATACAAAAGTGCAGAAAACAGACAATTTTGGAGACAGTTATCATGGAGCTTTTGTTCTAGTTGAGGAAGTAAATAAATAAATAAATAAATACTAATTTAGGTGTTAATAAGTGTTGTAGAGAAAAATAAAGCAGAGTAGAAAGATGGATGCTGGTGGAGATGGGAATGACTAGATGCTATTTTAGATCAGATGGTTAAGAAAGGCTTCTCTGGTAAGTCGGCAACTAAGCAGACAGCTGAATTATGTGAGGGAGCAAACACTGTAGATACAGAATTTCCTAAAAAGTGTTCTGTTAAAAACATATAAATCTGATGAGTTTGCATCAATGAAGGTTAAGGTGTAGATGACTCTTTTTAGTCAACGTGATGTCATAGCATCAATAGTCGTCCACCCCTGCCAGTGACTAATGACACAATGTCCCTGAACTGTATTAATAAAAACGAGGCATCAACTCAGATTTGGTGTCTGATTTGAAAAGCAAAGATGTATATGAAACTATTGCAAGAAACCACCAACAGTATGCAGTAGGGAACTAACTTCTTAGAAGACTTACACATGCTTTAAAAAATCATTATTTTGGCTATAAATTTTTATATGTAATGTTATTATAATTTAAAGCTTATAAAACTTAATTTCTTTATAAAAGAGAGAAGCATAAAATAGGCTATTGATACTAACAAGTTTTACTTAGACAGACATAATAGGTTTAACCTTAGGAAACAGGTAACAAAATGACATTTTATGATTATCAAAAGGATGAAGGATGAAGTCAAATAAACCTATTCACAGTATCCCATAAAATGAATAATTAGAGATTTTTATCAAATTGATAGCAGTGAACTAAATATTAATTTAATTTATTTACTACGTAGGAAACAAAATTTTAATAATTTACAGCACTTTTCCACTTTATTGCTTATTGACTGTTACAGCTCTTAGAGCATCCAGATAGAAAAAGATATTTTGGAACCTATTAATATACAGTTTCAGTATGGATAGCCTTTAACTGCTTAGAGTAGCTTTAAAAAACCTCAGGTTATCTTTTAAATAAACTAGTTTTAATGTAAAAATTAGAGTGATTTTTGTTTCTGTATCATATTACACCTACTAAAGTCAGACCTAAAAATGTACTGTGTACAATAGGATAAATTACACAGGGCAATATTGCAGGAATGCTAGAAACATTGACTGCTTATCAAAGCACATAATTTGGTTTTATTTCGAGAATAGTATTAAAGTAGTTTAATCTTTAATAGTAACCCAAGTCAAGTTCCTACTACAATTACTTTGTCAAAATTTGAGACTATTCTTACTATCATGTTTCTGAGTAAAATAGTGTCCTTGGAAATAAATGGAAATGTTTAATTTATAGTAATACTATCCTTGTGAGTCGATTATTAGAGTATTACGAACAGATGATTTAATCAGAGAACTGAAGAAAGAATATTTGTCCTCGCTCTATATCACTAATCTTTAGATCTTCACAGATCTAAAGAGACTCCTTGAATTTTGACCTATGAACCAGACATTGCATGCTATTAAGATAGCTATACTATATCTGGAAGATTCCAGATTGTGTGTGCTGCTGATGGTATGTGTGCATCATTTCAGGTTTTACTTCAATTATAGCTATGTTAAAATAGATTAAAGAAAGGAGGTGCTACCTAAATTATTTCGAGAATCTAAAATATTCCTCTAGGCTTTAGAAAACCTCATTGGCCGAAAAATATTAAAAGCCAATGATTCCAGAAAATACATTTCCATATTTAATATTAATTATGCCTGATATAGATGAACTTTTAAAATAACTGGAATGAATAACTTTAGGACCTTGATAAGAAACAAGATTTCTTGTTCACGTCTTCAACTCAAATATATGCATTTTCCAATGAAGACCTTCTCTGAGTCAGAGATAAAATCAATAAAAATTTTACTCTGCTTATTAGAAGAAACTTTGCCCACCAATAGAAATTATTTGACAATTCTAATATCAACTGAGTAATGCCAGAAATAAGCAGTTCAAACATGTGCTTATTTATATACCTGTACCTATAAATATTCTTGAAAACAAAAATTGACTCATTGATTGCTAATCTTTGATATGAATTTTCTTTTTTAACATGCCCAATTTTCTTAAATTAACTAGAATCCATGATATTTATGTGATTGGAAAGCATATTAATACAAAATGTGCATACCAATTAATGAGATTCTTTTTTTTGTTTGTTATTTTTTGTTTTTGTTTGTTTGGTTTTTTTTGGTTTTTAGAGATGGGCTCTTGCTTTTTCACTCAGGTGGGAGTGTAGTGATGTGATCCTAGACACAATCATATTATTCTGATTCAGTACAAATCTATTCAATATTTGAATGTCTAAGTATCCAACACTGTATCAGGTGATACTATTTTTTTATGGGGAGAAAATTCCAAGTTCACTTAAGCAAAGACATTCTTTAAGACTTCTTTATTAATAGTGGGAACAGGACCTCAGAAAAGTTCAGTTTAGCATCTAAACTGAGGTTCAAATATAACTAAGACTTGACCAGGAAATAGGAGGAGGAGAATAAGTGTTTCTGGAAGATAGAGAATCATGTGTCTAACATTCTGATGCTTCCATATTCTTCAAGGTTTCTGAAGGAAGATATATAAAATTCAAAAAGTTTCAGAAACTTTAAGTAAACTTTATTAAACACTTGACTAATAAAACTCTTGACTAATAAAAGTCATGTTCAAAAGCATGGCAAGGAGGTGTGCCAACTACAAGTTGATCAATTTGCTCATACTTTCAAATAGTCTTCTTTTGTAAAAAGTTACATGTTAGCATGAAATTGGAGAAATCAATGTAAGCAAAACAGGAAAGGATAAGGTTTCAGGATGGAGCATTTCTTGTATACTTTTTCCTCACTGACTAAAATGTGGCATAATTCTCCAGGTTTTTTTTTTACCCTGATTTTCAAACTTTGATGCTATGATTGAAATAAACGAGCTTAAGAAATGTAGAGAAGAAGAATAAAAACTTTAAGAGCATAGAGATCCCATAGTTTTGTACATAGTTGTTCATTATTGTTATTATAACTAAAGACTAAAAGAAACTGAAGACCCAGGGGACAATCCAGAAAAAATGTCAGCTACTCAATTATTGCTAAGGGTTTATCATCTTCTTTACACCCAAAGTGTACCTCATTGCTTCTTCTCAAATACTGCACCTTGATATTGACCTTCTTGTTCTTAATACTTTACAATGAGTAAGTAAGTGTAAAAAGGTGGCTCCTGTAAACTATCCACCCCAGAGCTGCCCAAAGATGACCTTTAAGACAAGTACAGACTTTATTTTAACTAAGGATTTGGCTTGCAATTTAGATGTGGTGGGGCCTCACACTGGTGAACCGAATTGGTTCATATGTTAACCTCAAGGATATGTGTGATCTGTCCTCTTGCATAAGCCACAAACTAAGGCAGGCAAACTATCGTCATTTATTACTTTCCCTAGAATAGTGTTTCTCAAAATGTGATTGAGAGTTCATAGGTAACAGTCATCTGGGATGAATGCTAGAAATGCACATGCTTCATCTTCATTACTCTCACACCGTATACATATGATGATTCAGAATCTCTTGAGGTTGTTTCTGGGAATCTGTAGCTTCAACACTGTGGAAGTAATGGTGCACAATTGTGAGCATCTGCCCAAGAAGACCTCATAGCGGGTACTTGAGGACTTACCCCTAAGGCACGAAGAGACTGAAAAGGCATATCAAAGGAAAACAAGAGTATTTATTCAAATTTATGTGCAGTTAAACTCATCTTACTGAGAGTTAAACTCATTCACTTAGAATCTCTGTGATGTCTTCATTCTCAGGGCGAATAAAAGGAGTGAGCGTTGGGCACCGGCCCACCTGTAACATTCAAGGAGATGCACACATTCTTTGTACCTGAATACTTACAAGTGATAAATAAAGGTCAAAAAACCTGATAAATAAAATATGTTTTATCTTCCTATTTTGATAAATATTCCTTTATAATGTCTTGAGAAACCAGGTCCAATTTAGAATGTTCAGATTTTTTAAAGCTTTGTGTTAGTACATGATAGCACAGGGAGAACCAGCTCCAGATTCTCAGCCTCCAACTCATAGCCAACCCCTTCTTATCTCTGTGTGCACTCTGGGGAGTGAGGTAACATAGGAGAAAACATGGGAGATATTTCCTAACATAGGAGATGTTTGCGAGCAAACAAGGGAGATGATAGCGCATCCTGTACATACAGGTACCATCTATCCTCAGCCACACCAGGAGTTGCTCTTTGACCATGGCTAATCCTCAGAACCACATTTGTCCCTTGCGATACAGCTCTTGCAGTCCCTGGAAGTAAGATAAGGGCTATTAAGGTATGGAATTCTCTAGTGTGTTCTCAGTGAGTGCTGTAGGCTTTTGTAGGACTGTCTCCTTTGCCTGGGGAATTCTTACACGGCAGGAAGGGGTGGAGAAAGACTAGGCCAGTTCTTGATAAAGCACAGGAACCAAAGCAGGAAGACATGGGGCTATCTTAAGTGGATGGATTCTTGCAATTTAAATACTTTATTGTCTGAGTTTCTGGTTTCTTGGAGACAGGGTCTTGTTCTGTCACCCAAGCTGGAGTACAGTGGCAGAATCATGACTCAATACAGACTCACATGCCTGGGCTCAAGTGATCCTCCCACCTAGGTCTCCCAAAATGCTGGGATTACAGGCATCAGTCACTTCTCCTAGGCTAGTCTGTTTCTGACTGGTTTGTTCATTCATCTGTTAAGTATTTATTGAACTATATTGTAAGTGTTAGTGAAGACATTTGGGATATATTAGTGAATGAAACAGACTAAGTTCTTGCTCATGTGAAACTCACATTCTCAATACCTTCTACAGCATACCTGTCACCTGCCATCTTCAGTCCTCTTGGAAATATGCATTGACAGGCAATTCAGTTTCTCTCATTGTTGGCTACTATTTTTATCTGTTTTTTTTTTTTTAAATCAATTGGATATATGGACACCTTCACAAGGTAATGAAAATTCCAGCTGTGATTTTTGGCAATTAATTTATAGATGGAACTAAAGACTCTTGTAAGTAGCTATTTTTTTAAGCCAATAAAAATTAAGAAAAAAAAATCATTGTATTATAAATTGCCTCTTGACCATGACGTGACTTGATATTGCAATTGATTTGATATGCTAAACTTACTTCAAATAAAAAGACAAACTAGAAGTTTAGAAGAATTTATAGACATTTTGTAAAAGTTTGTAAGTTTAGGCCAGGCGCGGTGGCTCATGCCTGTAATCCCAGCATTTTGGGAGGCCGAGGCGGGCGGATCATGAGGTCAGGAGATCAAGACCATCCTGGCTAACACGGTGAAACCCCATTTCTACTAAAAATACAAAAAATTAGCCGGGCATGGTGGCGGGCTCCTGTAGCTCCAGTTACTTGGGAGGCTGAGGCAGGAGAATGGTGTGAACCCGGAAGGCGGAGCTTGTAGTGAGCCAAGATGGCGCCACTGCACTCCAGCCTGGGTGACAGAATGAGACACCGTGTCAGAAAAAAAAAAAGAAAAAGTGTGTAAGTTTAAAACTGTATAAACTCCCATAATTTTTTATCTAAACTACTTTAATTGCTGTTCAAAATGTAAAAGTTAACAATGCAAATTAAACTCCTGCAATTTTTAATCTAAACTACTTTAATTGCTGCTCAAAATGCACAAAATTATAAGTTAACAATGCAAAAAATTATCACAATACCTAATTTCATGTAAGAATATTAATGGTGCAGGACAGGAGTCCTGATCCAGACCCCAAGAGAAGGTTCTTGGATCTCACGCAAGACAGAGTTCAGGGTGTGTCTGTGGTGCAAAGTGAAAGCAAGTTTATTAAGAAAGTAAAGGAATAAAAGAATGGCTACTCCATAGAGCAGCCCCGGGGGCTGCTGGTTGGCCATTTTTGCAGTTATTTCTTGATATGCTAAACAAGGGGTGGATTATTCATACCTTCCCTTTTTAAAACATATAGGGTAACTTCCTGACATTGCAATGGCATTTGTAAACTGTCATGGCGCTGGTGTAGCAGTGAGGACAACCAGAGGTCACTGTCGTTGCCATTTTTATTTTGATGGGTTTTGGCCTGCTCCTTTTCTGCAACCTGTTTTATCAGCAAGGTTTTTATGATCTGCATTTTGCGCTGACCTCCTACCTCACCCTGTTACTTAAAATGCCTTAACCATCTGGAAATGCTGCTCGGTAAATTTCAGCCTTATTTTACCCAGCTTCTATTTAAGATGGAGTTGCTCTGGTTTGCACGCCTCTGACACTGGGACTCAGATATTTTAAATATGGTAAGTAGTATTGCTACGTTGACTGAGCAAGCTCCAACGATATCACCAGGAAAATCTGTTGGTTCAACAAAACAAAGTTAATGAGACTTAGAAGAGTAGGGTGAATACCCCTTTGTCAATATCTTAGCTGTGCCTCAGAAGTGAAAATCCTGAGGGGAATATTTACAGTGTTTCAGGCCTTGAGTGGTTGCTTTCAAGGGTTTTGGGAACTGCGCTGGTGATTTTATGGTGGGTTATGCAAGATGGCGTAGTGCTTGGGATTGGCAGTGTTTGTAACATAGTAGCTTTGGATTGGCAGCCACAGCAAGAAGAAAGTCTTCAAATGCAAAATGACAAGTACGCTATGTTAGTAATTCACTGTTAAAGCTTCCAGGACCAACTATTTCCTGGACAAAGTAGCTAGGCTGTTTTTACCTGGTCTCAGTGTTGCTTAGGTTGTTTAGTTTTGTTTTTGTTTTTGTTTTTGTTTTTTTAATAAAAGATTGTATACTTTGTCCCAGAATTAATTAGCATGGGAACAGGAAAACATGGTGTCAGTTCTCATCTGAACCCCACTTTTTTTTCTAATAGATTGCTGTTGTAGAAAAGTTGGAAGTTGTTTGGGTTTGTGTTATTTAGTAGGAGAAGAAAATGCAACCTAATCTTCTTGTCAATTATATGAAAACATGATGCCAAAGCAGTTAATCTAATTAATTTTCCATTTCTACTAGCCCTACTGGTATTTCATGTTTCTATATATAATTTTTTAAAAATATTTTTCTTTTTACTTTAATGTCTTATCTTCAAGAACACCTATGAGTGAAGGAATAACAAATTCAATAATAAATAAAATAACCTAAAAAATTTTGGGATTTATGATTGATTTTGGTTTTCTGATTTTGAGCAGGTATGATCTTACCGTTAAGTATGACTCTGTAATTAAGGAAAGTAAAGAATTCAAGTTTCTTTGCCTCAGACTCTCAGCTTTAGAAAATTACCCAGAGGCCACTGTTGGGGTGAAATTGATATGCCAAGAGCACTCTTGCCCTTCCTTTGCTTGACTAAAACAAATCAGCACTAGGTATGCAAAGCCCTTAGGAGAACTCTAGCTGCCTTCGACCTCTGGTCAAAGCAGCTTGACCTCAGATTCAGATTCTTGTGTTACTCTAGGTGAGAAATTACCAATATTAGACTGGATTTTATGAACTTTGAAAACAAGAATTTAGGAAATTGAACCTAATATTAATCTGTTCAAAGTGCTAATATCTTTGGTTTGGTCTTGCTTTGTCACTTATTTTTACTGACTGCTGCATATAGTAGATCTTTCCTTTGTTGCATATTTTTCAGTAGTGTTGCTGATTTTTAGGTTTTGCTCTAAGTCCTTTAGCCGCAAACAGCTTTTTGCTATTTTTTGGCCCTTCTGCTCTAGTTTTAAACTGTTCTAATGGTCATATTAAGAGAATATTGCTATTCATTTGCAAAATATGACTACATGCATGCTGTAATGCAATGTGAACTACATTAGGAGTCGGGCAATATGAATATTGGTCCTGGTTCTCAGAGCAACTAACTGTGTAAATTTAGAAAATCCCTTTGGAAATTAACAGAGGTTTAAATAAGTAAGAGGATATAAAAAGAGTTTTAGTTCATAACACGAATTTAATTTTCATCAAATTTAACATAGAGAAAGAATGAAATTTTTCCTAAATAGAAAGCTGATTTTTCTTTT
>NC_045451.1:53065685-53118348 GCF_002776525.5 Piliocolobus tephrosceles | reverse complement strand
AGAATATTTTCCAAGGTCACATGACAAGAGTTAGTCCTGGGATTAAACCCAGACAGTCTGCATGCAGTGTCTTGAGTGTAAAGTTGCACCACCTCTCTGTTAGTAAGTATGAGATTCTAGCCAGATTGTGGTTCCAATGAGGAGGCAAGAATCCAACTAGACCCCTCAAATGGCAAGCCCCTCAACGCTCATCCTGTGCTTTAAAGCCATCATGCTTCTGGTTGCCAAGTTGCTTTCATGGTTCTATACTCAGTGGCTTTCATGAGTCACAATCAGTGTCACCGTAAAATCCCACACACCGAACGTGCTACTTTCACCACTGCAGTGACACACTGGACCATACACCCATTCCAAATGTGCAGCTGTCTGCCAGGCAGGACTGTCCAACAGCACGTCCTCACCATCCACTCCAGGGTTCCCACCTGGAGGCAGAGGCCTCGGGTCTGCATTGAGACCCTCCTCATTCTCTACTAAGAAAAGAGAAGGGTAGTTGAGTTTCAGGATCTCCTTTCTCCACGAATGTGCCTGGCAGGCACACTCTGAAAGTCTGCACTGAATGCTAAGCAGGGGTGAGCTGACTGCTCAGAGCCCAGCCTCAACATCAATCCCCCAAATTCCAGCAAAGAAGAAAAACCAGAGATCATCATGGTCCACGAGGCGAGCCTCCGAGGGCATCATGCTTCAGCTCATCCCTTTGGGTCTGTGAGTGTGTCTACAGTGGGCCTGTGGCATCAGACCACCTGCACGTGCTCGTTTCAAACTACCCCCGTATAAAAAAAACAAAACAAACAAACAAACAAAAAAACAGGGAAGGACATTGCAAAAGTTCACAAAACAACATAAATGCAATGAAATTAACACAAAAATAGAAAATAAAAGAGAAAACTGGGTGAAGGGAAAAAGCAGATATTCTTTCACCAGATGTCAAAAGGATCCAAAGCTCAAAAAAAGCTAAACACCCCAACGCTTTTCTTGCAGTTTCTAAGGCCATGGTCACTCCAGCCTGGCGGAGATGCTGCTCTAACTTTGACAGTGGGGTGCAGAAAAGACACGACTCTCTCCAGCGGCATTCAGAGAGGACCGCAACTTTACAATTACTTTTCTGAAAACCCACACAAGAAAGAAGAATACTAAATCATCACACACACACAGCGTAATGTACTGACACACTGGATGTGAACTTCGAGTCAGTGGGCAGCGTCTCCGCGGGGGCCACAGGTGTCAGTCTCGCTCTCCAAGTCCCAGGGCAGCCATGAGGAGGGTCCACAGTTTAGGCTTAGGGACCTAAGTCTCCAGAAATTTTACTAGAGTGAATGACAGAACCACATGGGTGCCATCGAGATACCAGCTCGTCCTGGTGCAGCAAACTGTTTCAGGACCATGATTAGACAGAACAGCCCTGCAGAGCCCGCTTGGTTTATGGGCATATCTCACACCTATTCTGTGGGGGCAAGATACATTCCTGGTACTCTCCGTATGCTTAAGATATCCAGAGTTGATGTGTGTTACTTGAAACCAAGAAATCCGGCCGGGTGCAGTGGCTCACGCCTGTAATCCCAGCACTTTGGGAAGTCGAGGCAGGCAGATAACCTGAGTTCGATACTAGCCTGGCCAACATGGTGAAACTCCATCTCCACAAAAATACAAAAATTAGCCGGGGCTGCTCTCGAACTCCTGACCTCAGGTGATCCATCCACCTCGACCTCCCAAAGTGCTGGGATTACAGGTATGAGCCACCGCACCTGGCCAAGTCACATATTTTCAAAAGTACTCAGCTGTCAAATAATAGTCACAGAGGACTCCCCATATTGTGTCTGTCAAGTTACATTAAACGGTTCAGATATGGAGCCACGGCGCTTTTCCAGAAGCCAGCATCTCTGCCCTTCAAGATCCAGGTATGCAGAAGCTCAGCTTTTGTTCAACAAACGTCAGACTCCTCTTACCGCCCAGTTCCTGATTGTGCATCTCAAGAACTCCAAAAACCGGGCCGGAAACAACCATCGTTAGTGGAACGAGCAGTGGGATGAGAGGAGTGAGAAGGAGAGGGCGCTCTTGCATTAAGCGTTGCTCTGTGGGGCCCTTCCAGAAACCGGTTCAAGTTCTCCCTCTGGTCGTTGGTCTGGGAGTGAGGGGACCAGAGATGAGCAATCAACTTCTGCACAACAGAACCAGGTCCTGTTGTGTCCCCGAGATCGTTATGATGTCCACCACCACTGAGATGGTGTCAGACCCTAAGAAAGGAAGGATTCTGTTAGCAAGACTAGCTGTCCCCACCACTGGACGTTCAGAGATCCCGAATAAGGGCAGAGGTCTCATCCGTTTCCTGAAACTGGCCTTTGGCAGGGACCACATGTCTCCTATCTCCACGATAACCGGCCACTGTGCTGGGCTCATGCCCAGACATCCCAGCAGACAGGACTGAGCGTGGCATGGCTGGTGGGTCACAGGCAGACCCTGAGGTTCGGGCCTGGCCTATCGGAGAGTATGGTCAGCCACAGCAGGATAGCAGCTAAATTCCCTGCCTTCCTTCCCCCGACCATCGAACAATGGTGAGCTCCACCTGTCAGATCCAGGTGGCGTGCTATCCCCACAAAATCTGCGTAGACGTCTGTGCCGCTCAGGTCTTCTCCGCTAGCACCAGCAGAGAGCTCCTGACCCGATCAGGCAGGAAAGCCTGGAGTCAACCTGTTGGGACAATGATGCCTTCTTTATCTGCTGGTGCTTTGGTTTGGGGACACGGACAGCTTTTTTCTCAAATTGTGGGATATCCCAGCTCATCTTAGAGAGCCCACTCATCTGCTTCTGAGGACAAAAGCAATTCCATCGCACAGAGTTGATGGGAGTAGCAGTTCCTTAAGCTCCCTCCAAAAGATACCCAATTGCTACATACTGCAGCATATTTCACAAACCGTGCCAACCCTCACAGTTTGGGGTTTAAGCAGGCAATGCCAATGGCCACGTGCTGAAGGGACAATGACTTAGTTATTCTAGACCTCAGTCATGTCTTTTTTTTTTTTTTTTTTTTCCTTCTTTTTTGAGATGGAGTCTCTCTCTGTCTCCCAGGCTAGAGTGCAGTGGTGCGATCTTGGCTCACTGCAACCTCCACCTCCCAGGATCAAGCGATTTTCCTGCCTCAGTCTCCTGAGTAGCTGGGACTATGGGCAAGTGCCACCACGCCCAACTACTTTTTTTGTCTTTTTAGTAGAGAAGGGGTTTCACAGTGTTGGCCAGGCTGGTCTCGAGCCCCTGACCTCAAGTGATCAACCGGCCTCGACCTCCCAAAGTGCTGGGATTCCAGGCGTGAGCCACCGCGCCCGGCCTACGTCATGACGTCTTAATTCAGGGTGGAGCCAGGACCAGCGCGCAATACAGGAACAATTGGCTGTGAGCATGAGGTGTTCAGATGGATTCCTCGCCCTGATTCCTGAGGTTGTGTGTGAGGAAGTCTTCCAATCTTGTTCTCTAAAATTGGAGCAAATTGGCTGGGTGCAGTGGCTCATGCCTGTAATCCCAGCACTTTGGGAGGCCAAGGCGGGCAGATCAGAAGGTCAGGAGTTCAAGACCAGCCTAGCCAACATGGTGAAACTCCATCTCTACTAAAAATACAAAAATTAGCCGGGCATGGTGGCAGGTGCCTATAATCCCAGCTACCCGGGAGGCTGAGGCAGGAGAATCACCTGAAGCTGGGAAGCTGAGGTTGCAGTGAGCTGAGATTGCACCACTGCACTCTAGCCTGGGTAACAAAGCAAGACTCTGTCTTGGAAAAAAAAAAAAAAAAATTGAAGCAGATTACTCAACTAATTGCCAACCCATCAGGGGGCCTGATAGTGTAAAATCTTTCATAACTAACGTACGGGTGTAAACACTAACATTCAGAGCAGGCAAGACATTTTCCCAGGACCACACAATTCATCAGTGTGCAAAGCTGGGATTCAAACACAGAGGTAGCCACTCCCTTTCTGCTTCCTGATCTGTAACACGAAGCCTCGGTTTCTCTGAGAGCACTGCTGGAGCAGGAAGGGGAAGGGGTGAACTGCAACTTTCTGGAGATGTGGAGTCAGGTTAGAAAAGCGTGGGTAAGGATGTCAGGAGAAATCAGCCCTTCAAACTGGACCATGAGGCAGGAATCCTTAAGCTCATAGCCTGGGACTTTGACAGGACCTGACAGGTTGAACCTTGTCTGAGAAATTCCCTTCCCAGTATCTAGGCAGGAGATTTCTAGCTTCTATCTGGATTTCCCCACAGGTTAGCACTGCTCAGCTCTGCTCAACTGGGGAGCTAGACAAGCGAGGAATTGAGAAGAAGGAGAAGCTGCAGAAGAAACTGACCTTTCCTTCAACTGCCCTGGAGTTAGCTCACTCGCAGAGGGATAAGAGACCTGGAATCAAAGTCTTCAGGCTGCACTTGGAGCTTTTCCTCCCACAACCTCAGGGGCAGGCTGACTGCTGCGTGCCTGGCCGGCTCCAGCCTGAGTCCTGACAGGTGCAACCTGTATTTTGATGGCCTTCAATGGGCCTGGAAAAGGGCAGAAGGAGTGCAAATGTGCCTGGTGTCCCAGGTGTCTTTCACAGACCAAAAACTCTCTGGAGTGGGGAAAGGCGTTTTTTGGATTCGGCAGAATATTGAAAGCCTTACACCCTCTCCGTGTACACTCACGAGGCCCTGTCATCTGCAGTTGGCCTCCTGACACTGAGCAGGCGTTCTGTATAGGACGTGCCCTTCACACACACCAGAAATAAGTGGCTTTCTGACTTTATAAGCAGATGTCTTGGGGGCTTGGTAACCATAACCTAAATTGCTTCTAGGGAACCCAGCCAAATCAACTTTCTGATCTTCTATTTGCTGGGTTTGTTTCATCTCAAATGACGAGAACTGTGAGCCAGGCCCACATGTAAAATCCCCTTGGGGCTGAGTGCAATGCTTCATGTCTAATCCCAGCACTTTGGAACTCAAAGTGGGGTGGATTTCTTGAGAACAGGCGTTGAAGACCAGCCTGGGCAACATGGCGAAACCCCGTATCTACAAAAAATACAAAACTTAGCCAAGTGTGGTGGCTTGCACCTGTACTCCCAGCTACTCAGGAGGCTGAGGTGGGGGGATCACTTAAGCCTGGGGAGATTGAGGCAGTGAGCCATGATCGCACCACTGCACACAGCCTGGGTGAGACACCGAGACTGTCCCAAAAATTAAAAGTAGAAAAGCCCCTCAGGACACCCAGCCTAATACTACTGAACATACTTGTGCTTTTCTTCGCCGTTGTACTAGGAGAATCTAAAATCCCTCCCAGTTCTGGAACACGCTGCTGCGGGCTCAGAAGCCTTAGTTATTCTGGAAGCAGCAAGAGGTTAATTTTAGGCCAAAATCTATTTATTCTTCTCTCAATGGCTTTCAAAGGAAAATGGAAAGTAATGCAATTCTCCACATCTGCATTGAGGAAGAACATGACGTTTCCCCTTCATTTCTCTAAAGGAAAGGCTGCTTAGGCAAGTGTCTAAGCCATGAAGATCCCCCACCCTCAATCTCACTCTCCTCTTAGTCCACTCTGTCTCATGTAAAGCAGAATCTTTGGAGGATACAGAGAGTAATTACAAATAAATACTGGGTTCTGCTGGCCCAGGGTATGCTGACTTTCTGCTCAGCCCATGGCGAGCCACCATGGCCAAAAACTCGTTCTCCACACCCCTCTACCCGCTTATCCCAGGCAGCATCCTGACCTGTGCCTGCAGGACACCTCTTGTGGGACTCAAGAAATATCTGATGACAGAGTGTATGAGAGACAGTGGGGACAGGGCAAGTGGGGAGTACAGGCTGCTCCCAGGACTGCTGGCTGCCTGTCCTGGGAACAGGGGCCTGGGATGCCACCCAAAACTCATCCGTGGGTGCAGAGCCATATGGTGGTTTTGAGTGGGCTTTAGTATTGAACGGCTGGATCTCAATCCTGATTCTTCCTGAGCCACTTCTTAGCTGGATGATCATGAACGAGTCATTTAACCTCTATCAGCTTCAATGTGCTCTTCCCTAAAACAGGGATAATAAGAGAGGATTATTCATGGGACTGCCAGGAGGATTAAGTGGGCTTCAAAAGTACTGAGCGTGGAGGTTGGCAAACAGCAAGTGCTCAATGAGTATTGACCAGTAAGTAAGCACTCAGCAGGTAGTAGCTGTTGCTGCTGCTCCTGTTATTTGGAAGTGGTTTTTGTCTTCTAATTCTTGCCGAATTATCTTCTCACTGCACCACATCAATGGCACAATGGGTCAGGGCAGCTACCTCCAGTGCCCCGTAGGCTCAGATTCACTAACAATTAGAAGGACCTGTTCCTAGAGTTACCCATTAGTGGACAGGAGAACCCACAGTCCACCCATTAGGGTGAGAGTTCCCACAGCCATCCTGTCTCCCCGGCCACAGCAGCACCCTTCTCCCAGCAGCACCCTTCCCTTGGCAGCCTCACACCTGGCTGCTAGGAGGTCACGTGGCTCATGAGCTAAGCCCAGATCTGGGAGCTGGGAGTTTCCTCACCCATGCACTGACCGTCTCTATGACTCTAGGCACATCACCTCATCTGCCTGCAATGGGAAGGGTTGGACTGAGGTACCATGGTGCTGCCTACTAAGGAAGAAAGAGGGCACCAGTCTAGAAAGCATCTGGAGACAGCAGAAGGAAGCACCAGCTCGTGACTAGCATGGAGGCATTGCAGAAATACACAGTGCAGGGCCAGGTGCAGTGGCTCACACCTGTAATCCCAGCACTTTGGGAGGCAGAGATGGGAGGATTGCTGGAGCCCAGAATCTCAAGACCAGCCTGGGCAACATAGTGAGACCCCATCTTTACAAAAAATATACGAAATTAGCTGGGTGTGGTGGTGTGCACCTATAATCCCAGCTATTTGGGGGTCCGAGGTGAGAGGATCACTTGAGCACTGGAGGTCAAGGCTGCAGTGAGTCATGATCACACCACCACACCAACTGGGCAACAGAGCGAGACCCTGTCTCTTAAAAAAGGAAGAAGAGGGCCGGGCACGGTGGCTCAAGTCTGTAATCCCAGCACTTTGGGAGGCCGAGACGGGTGGATCACGAGGTCAGGAGATGGAGACCATCCTGGCTAACACGGTGAAACCCCGTCTCTACTAAAAAATACAAAAAACTAGCCGGGCGAGGTGGCGGGCGCCTGTAGTCCCAGCCACTCGGGAGGCTGAGCCAGGAGAATGGCGTAAACCCAGGAGGCGGAGCTTGCAGTGAGCCGAGATCCGGCCACTGCACTCCAGCCTGGGCGACAGAGCGAGACTCCGTCTCAAAAAATAAATAAATAAATAAATAAATAAATAAATAAATAAATAAATAAAGGAAGAAGAAAGAGGAATATGCAGTGCCCCATGGCCAGTTTCCTGCCAAGGGTGAAGGGAAGTGGCATTGTAACAAGAGAATTTTAAAACAATCATAAAATCAATCATAAAAGCTACTAAGAGTCAGTCTATTATTTATTATCACCATGTTCCAGCAATTCTAGACGAGGTCAGTGATAACACATCTGGGGACTGGTGAGGGCAATCACTCCCATTGTCCTCCACCTTGGTGTGCCATCACCTGGGGGCCACAGCCTCCCACCTATCCGATTCATGCATTCCCTAAAATGCTCTACCCCAGGGCCGAGCCCTCTTTGCCAAAATCATATTACTTTTATCTCTGCTCTGGCTGCTGAATGCTCCCCACCCTAGCTCACTAAGATCACCTCTAGCTGGGAGCCCTCAACCCTCTTGGGCTCTTGATGTTCCTTTCATCTTTACTTCCTGACTGTGCCCACTCCCTGCTCTGTACCTGGCATGGAAACTGGGAAAGTTTCCAGAATCAAAATGGAGTCACTTGTGTTAAAAAACCTTAACAAGGCCGGACATCAGGGCTCACGCCTGTAATCCCAGCACTTTGGGATGCCAAGGCGGGTGGATCACCCGAGGTCAGGAGTTCAGGATCAGCCTGGCTTTCTGCCCATGGACGCCGTGGAAGAAGCATCCTTCAAGTCTCTCTTCTCCTTGCCGTCATCTCTAAGTCAGAGTCTCCTAAATCGCCCGAACAGCTGAGGAAGCTCTTCATTGGAAGGTTGAGCTTTGAAACAACCGATGACAGCCTGAGGAGCCATTCTGAGCAATGGGGAACGTTCCCGGACGTGTGGTAATGAGAGATCCAAACACCAAGCACTTCAGGGCCTTTGGTTCGTCACATATGCCACCGTGGCGGAGGTGGATGCGCCATGAACGCAAGGCCACACAAGGTGGACGGAAGAGTTGTGGAACCAAAGACAGCTGTCTCAAGAGAAGATTCTCAAAGACCAGGTGCCCACTTAACTGTGAAAAAGATATTTGTTGGTGGCATTAAAGAAGACACAGAAGAACATCACCTAAGAGATTATTTTGAACAGTCTGGAAAAATTGAAGTGATCGAAATCATGACTGACTGAGGCAGTGGCAAGAAAAGGGGCTTTGCCTCTGACACCTTTGACGACCACAACTCTGTGGATATGACTGTCATTCAGAAATGCTATACTGTGAATGGCCACAGCTGTGAAGTTAGGAAAACCCTGTCAAAGCAAGAGATGGTGAGTGCTTCATCCAGCCAGAGGTCGAAGTGGTTCTGGAAACTTTGGTGGTGGTCGTGGAGGTGGTTTCTGTGGGACCTTGGTCATGGAGGAAACCTCAGTGGTCGTGGCAGCTTTGGTGGCAGCCATCGTGGTGGTGGTGAATGTGGTGGCAGTGGGGATGGCTATAAGGGATTTGGTAATGATAGAAGCAATTTTGGAGGAGGTGGAAGCTACAATGATTTTGGCAATTACAACAATCAGTCTTCAAATTTTGGACCCGTGAAAGGAGGAAATTGTGGAGACAGAAGCTCTGGCCCCTATGGCAGTGGAGGCCAATACTTTGCAAAACCGTGAAACCAAGGGGCTATGGAGGTTCCAGCAGCAGCAGTAGCTATGGCAGTGGCAGAAGATTTTAATTAGGGAACAAGGCTTAGCAGGAGAGGAGAGTCAGAGAAGTGACCAGGGAAGCTACAGGTTACAACAGATTTGTGAACTCAGTCAAGCACAGTGGTGGCAGGGCCTCGCTGCTACAAAGAAGACATGTTTTAGACAAACACACATATGTATGGGCAAAAACTGGAGGACCCTATTTGTGACTAATTGTACAACAGGTTAGTTTCTGTTCTGTGAAAAGTGTAAAGCATTCCAACAAAGGGTTTTAATGTAGTTTTTTTTGCACCCATGCTGTTGATTGCTAAACGTAATAGTCTGATCGTGGCACTGAATAAATGTCTTTTTTTTTTTTAATGTGCTGTGTAAAGTTAGTATACTCTGAAGCCATCTTGGTAAATTTCTCCAACAGTGTGAAGTTAGAATTCCTTCAGGGTGATGCCAGGTTGTGTTTGGAATTTATATACAACCTGTTTGGGTGGAGAAGCCATTGTCTTCGGAAACCTTGGTGTAGTTGAAATGATAGTTACTATTGTGACCTGAAGTTCACTATTAAAAGGGATTATCCAAGCAAAATCATGGACTTATTGGTTATAAAAGTGATTGTTGTTAGGGCCAGGCGCGGTGGCTCAAGCCTGTAATCCCAGCACTTTGGGAGGCCGAGACGGGTGGATCACGAGGTCAGGAGATCGAGACCATCCTGGCTAACACGGTGAAACCCCATCTCTACTAAAAAAATACAAAAAAACTAGCCGGGCGATGTGGCGGGTGCCTGTAGTCCCAGTTACTCAGGAGGCTGAGGCAGGAGAATGGCATAAACCTGGGAGGCGGAGCTTGCAGTGACCTGAGATCTGGCCACTGCACTCCAGCCCGGGCTACAGAGCAAGACTCCGTCTCAAAAAATAAAAAAATAAAAAATAAAATAAAAGTGATTGTTGGCACATCCTATGCAATATATCTAAATTGAATAATGGTACCAGATAAAATTATAGATGGGAGTGAAGCTTGTGTATCATCCATTATCATGTGTAATCAATAAATGATTTAATTCTCTTGAATGAAAAAAAAAAAAAAGATCAGCCTGGCCAACATGGTGAAACCTCGTCCACTAAAAATACAAAAAAAAAAAAAAAAAAAAAAAAATTAGCGGAGCATGGTGGCCCATGCTTGTAATCCCAGCTACTCAGGAGGCTGAGAAACTCACTGCAGGGATGGGAGAGGTGGACAGCACCTCTCCCAGGATTTTTTTCTTTAAGAGACAGAGCCTTGTTCTGTCACCCAGGCTGGAGTGCAGTGGCACCATCATGGCTCACTGCAGCCTCAATCCCCTGGGCTCAAGCAATCCTCCCATCTCAGCCTCCTGAGTAGCTAGGACTACAGGTGCACACGACCATGCCTGGTTAACTTTTTAATTTTTTGTAGAGATGTGGGTGTGGGGGTCTCACTATGTTGCCCAGGATGGTCTCAAACTTCTGGTCGCAAGCAATCCTTCTGCCTCCGCCTCGCGAAATGCTGTGTTTGGATTATTATTATTTTGGTAGAGAAGAGCTACCAGCTAGGCTTAGGGAACGCCTGCACCCCGGGACGTCATCCTGGGATTCCTGTCTTGAGTTGTGTAAATCTGGGGCAACAATGAGTAAACTATGAGGTGGGGGAGGTCGAACTTTAGAGGCTTCTGCCCTTGTCTACTGCTGCCTACTTCCTCCTTCACCAGAGCACCTGCCATCCCACTCTCAGCAAAGTTCATCTCAAAGAGGCTGAGACAAGCTGAATCCACAAAGGAAATCTCAATTGTAAGAATCAACAAACTTTTTCTGTGAAGGCCAGAGAGTAAATATTGTAGGCTTTGCAGGGCATGCGGGCCACATCACAACTACTCAACTCTACGATGCAGCGAAAGTAGCCGTAGACAATATATGAGGGGAGCCATGTTTCAATAAAACTTTATTTATACAAACAGACAGTTTTCAGATTTAGCCCACAGGGTGCAGTTTGCCGATTTCCACTCCAATGGGACATTTCAGCTGCTGTGGCCCACCACAGAGCACCATACAGAGAAGTTTGTACCAAGACTCTGCCCTCGAGCCCCTTCTAATCTACACGTTTATGAAAGATGAATATGTATAGGACAGGGGAACATGTAAAAATATTCTTTCATATCATCACAGCTATTCCATTCACTCCTAGAGGGTTTGCCCCGCACTCGCTGTGTGCCAGGCACTGTGCTTGGCCCGCGGGAAGGTAGAGATGAAGCTCCCACGCTGCCCCGGGAGTGCCCCACTCCCTCTGCAGCTGTGTGAACAAGGCTCTGGCCTTCTCTCCAGGAATACCAAAGGGAACACGGAGACCAGAGGGCAAAGGAAGAACTGCAAGAAGGGAGCGCCTGAATCACCCGCACACCTGCCGTCCTCAGCCCTCCAGTGTGACTTTGGATGAGTTACGAACTCTAAATCTCATCTTCTCCTCCTACTTGAAGAAACAGTGCTTATCCCCAAGAATTGTTACAAAGCTTAAAGGACACATTTGCAAAGCACAGCGCCTGACACATGTTAGATGCTTACTAAATGATACTTTTCTTTCCTTATCTATGAAAGAAAAAAAATATACTTCCCAATGGGGCCGTGCAAGATGGATCACACCTATAATCCCAGCTTTTGGGAGGCCAGGGTGGAAGGACCACTTGAACCTAGGAGTTCAAGAGCAGCCTAAGCAGCATAGCAAGACCCTGTCTCAAAAAAAAAATTTTTTTTTAATTTAAAAATAATTTTTAAAAAAATTTTTAAACTTTCTGATGAACACTACTCCTGACCATTCCATGCAATTCTGAGTAATGTTATTCCCTCTAGGGCAAGAATAAAGCACCCCAAAATGCCAAAATTCATTCATTTATTCATTCATTCATGTATTCATCCTACAAATATATAATTCACACCTACTATGTAAGTAGACACCCTCCAAAAAGCCTGGAGGTCTGTCCTCTGAGTTTACAACATAATAGAGTGATAAACTAAAAAAAAAATAAAAATAGACAAGTTAATAATTACAAAAATGGTAATTGTTTTGAAGGAAGCGTGCAGGGAAAGATTTGTATGTACATGTGCGCATGTGTACATACATACACACGTGTAATGTGCTGCACAACGTACGTACCACACTCAGATCAAGGTATCAGACATTCCCACCACCCCAGCAAAGTCCCTCATGCCATTCTCAGGCATTAACCCTACCAGAGACAACTACTGCTCTAAATTCCGTGATCACCAGTGAATTTTGTCTGTGGCTGAACTTCGTGGTAATGGAATTACACTGTGTGCAGTCTTGTGTGCCCGGCTTCTTTCAGTCAACGTTATGTTTATGAGGTTCATTGGTTCATTCTGTTTGTGGAACAGTAGTTCATTCTTTTTTATTACTGTCTATACCATAATGTATCTATTCTCCTATTGATGAGCATTTGGCTTGCCTCCACTTTTTGGTTATTAAAAATAGAGCTATTGGCCGGGGTCGGTGACTCATGCCTCTAATCCCAGCACTTTAGGAGCCCAAAGTGGGTGGGTGCCCTGAGGTCGGGAGTTCAAGTCCAGCCTGGCCAACATGGTGAAACGCCTCTGTCGCTCAGGCTGGAGTGCAGTGGCGCGATCTTGACTCACTGCAACCTCACCTCCTGGATTCAAGCGATTCTCCTGCCTCAGTCTCCCCAAGTAGCTGGGACTACAGGCATGTGCCACCACGACCAGCTAAATTTTTTTGTATTTTTAGTACAGACGAGGTTTCACCATGTTGGCCAGGCTGGTCTTGAACTCTTGACGTCAGGTGATCCACCTGCCTTGGTTTCCCAAAGCGCTGGGATTACAGGCGTGAGCCCCGTGCCCGGCCAAAAATGTTTTTTCATTTCCATTTATCCAACAATTCCTGCTGTTTTGCATACCTGCCACTAAATGTCTTCCCCTTTCCTGTTCTCTACTTCTTTTGTGGGACCCACTTGAAGCCTCCCTTGTGGACTGTGACTCTTTCCTGCCACCAGGTGGCAGACTTTGCCTGCTCTGCCACCTCTCCTGCCCTTAGCAAAACTGCTCTGGGTCGGTGGGAGATGGAGGTGGACAAGCTGATGGAGTCCTGTGTCTTTTCTGAAGTCCTGCTTGGCAATCAATTGCTTCCTTTCCTTTTTGGTCCTCATGGTCAGCACAATGCTTTGGGCAGAGTCAGCATTCAATAACAAGCAAAGCAGACACAGTTTTGATTTGTAAGCTAAAGTTCTAGAGGCCTATTGCAGAACAACGTGTGTCTATGTAACATGACTGAACCGTACTCCCAAAAGTGGTTATGATGGTAAATGTCATGTTACATTTTTGCAGCACAATTAAAAGTAAAAACTAAAAAGTAGGCCAGGCGCGGTGGCTCATGCCTGTAATCCCAGCACTTTGGGAGGCCGAGGTGGGCAGATCACCTGAGGTTGGGAGTTCGAGACCAGCCTGACCAACATGGAGAAACCCCGTCTCTACTAAAAATACAAAAATTAGCTGAACGTGGTGGCGTGTGCCTGTAATCCCAGCTACTCAGGAGGCTGAGGCAGGAGAATCGCTTGAACCTGGGAGGTGGAGGTTGCAGTGAGCTGAGATCGCACCATCGCACTCCAGCCTGGGCAACAAGAGCGAAACGGCGTCTCAATAAATAAATAAATAAATAAATCAGTCAGTCAGGCCTTTCTTTACCCAACCCCAACCCCAAGGTGGCACTCATCATCATGTCCTTATACCTCCTCTGTCATCATTGCTATCAAAAATAATAACAATAATACACAATTTAAAAGCAAAGTAGATTAATGGACTAGGCACGGAGGCTCATGCCTCTAATTCCAGCTCTTTGGGAGGCCAAGGCAAGTGGATCACCCGAGGTCAGGAGTTCGAGAGCAGCCTGGCCAACATGGTGAAACCCCATCTCTGCTAAAAATACAAAAATTAACCAGGCATGGTGGCCCGCACCTATAATCCCAGCTACTTGGGAGGCTGAGGCAGGAGAATCTCCTGAACCCAGGAGGCGGAGGTTGCAGTGAGCTGAGATCGTACCATTGCACTACAGCCTGGGCAACAGACCGAGGCTCGTCTCAAATAAATAAATAAATAAATAAATGCAGAGTAGATGAATGAAGGCAAAGCCTCTCTTTGTGCAGTTTCTCTACGAGAATGTCCACTCTCCAAATGCTCTGTGATCTGTTTGCAGAACGTGACAGTTTACAACAATAAAGGCATAAGAGGTTACAGCTGTGGCCTTCCTCACATAGCAAGGGGGAGCTAGGGCCCACATAAATATTCAAACCAAGGAGCACAGCAATGGGTGCCCTAATAGTGGGATGGGGGAGGCTGAGAACTGGGTGAGCACTGGGTGAGGTCGTCCCAGGGGGCACTCCTGCCACTGCTGGGTCCGACCCAGGAAAGCAGCCCCTGCTGTGGGCCCCTGAGAAGGCTGCCAGGAGGCCGAGCTGCCCATGACAGCTCCCTCGCCTGCGAACACACACACATGCCTGGAGACGGATCTGGCAAGGCCACCTCTGAAGATGAGCAAACTGAGGCCCAGAGAGGTGAAGGAATATTGCCAGGACCACACTGTGAGGGAGACCAGAAACCGCGCGGGATCCCAGGTCTTCCGAGGGGCAGCCCAGTGCCCCATGCACCACACCTTGTGCATTTAAGGAAGGAAGCTGGCAAAAACAATGGGTGGAAATCAATTTCTGACCACTTAGAAAGTGGAAATCCTTAGCAAAGATAAGTTGATAAGATGTATCAGTTGGGTTTAATTCTGTAAAAAGTTGTACATTCAAAATGTATGTAAAAGGAAAGACACAAATTTGGAAAACAAGGCAGGTGGAGGCAAAACAAAAATATTGATAATAATCAGTGAAGAGAACAGCACCATGCTGGCCCAGTGACTCACGGCTATAACCGAAGCAATCTGGGAGGCTGAGAAGGGCAGATCACTTGAATCTAGGAGTTCAAGGCCAGCCTGGGCAACATAGAGAGACCACCCCTATCTCTTCAAAAAATAAAAACAGCTGGGGCCAGGTGCAGTGGCTCACACCGGTAATCCCAGCACTTTGGGAGGCAGAGGTGGGCAGATCACTTGAGGTCAGGAGTTCAAGACCAGCCTGGCCAACATGGTGAAATCCCCCCACTAAAAATATAAAAATTAGCCAGGTGTGGTGGTGTGTGCCTGTAATCTCAGCTACTTGGGAGACTGAGGCAGGAGAATGGCTTGAACCTGGGAGGCAGAGGTTGCAGTGAGCCAGGATCGTACCACTGCACTGCAGCCTGGGTGAGAGTGAGACTCTGTCTCAAAAAAAAAAAAAAAAAAAATGTAGCCAGATGTGGTGGTGCACACCTGTGGTCCCAGCTACTCCAGACGCTGAGGTTGAGGTGGGAGGATCACTTGACCCCAGGAAGTAGAGGCTGCAGTAAGCCGAGATTGCACCATTGCACTCCAGCCTGGGTGAGAGTGAGACCTCTTAAAAAAAAAAGAAAAGAGTACTAAGAGAACAGCACTGAAAGATGTTAGAGACTTGGATGCAGTCAGCCTCAATGTGTCACTTACTAGCTACATGACATTAGGGAAGGTACGGAACTTTCTGAACTTCAGTTAGTCACTGGTAAACAAAAATAATAATTGCACAATACAGCATGAGGAAGTTAATGCAGTTAACACAGTATCTGGTACCTCATATGAGCTCAATAGATGTTGAGTGCATCTGATTCTATTCGTTGATAAGAATTGATAGCACGTGTCAGAACTGCCCCCAGATTCTATTTGACAAGATAGAATTAATCAAAAATCCAAGCTTTGCCGAGGTCTAGATAGAAAATTTGCAAACTGCATAGGGCTTCCCTCAAAGAGCAACAAATCACAGAAGCACATGCAGAGCAAGGCCAAGTGTTTACAGTGCTGAACGCCCTTTCAGTCCTTTTCATCTTCCATAGGCTGCATGATAGTGTGTCTTCCAAGATGCGTGCTCACATCCAAACACTGAGGAACTCATTCAAAACGTTAGCTCGACAACATTAGCACGAAGCCTACAAACCCCCGACCCCCGCCAGCCCCACCCCCACCGACATTTCAACCAAACTCCTGTTCTCCCTTCCTGATTTTCTAACAATGCACAGGCCCTGCCCTCGAGCCACCCACCCACTGCCTCCCCAGCGATGGGCACTCCCAGACAAGACCCAGGCTTTCCTCCCTGCGGCGCCAGCCTGGGAAACGCAGACAGAGCACGGGCCCTGATGGCCCCTCCGCCGGCTCCCCCAGCCCTTCCCTTCCCTGGCACCAAAACAGATGACTTCATCTGAGGGACACAGCTCCTATCAGCCAGCCAGGCCTCCGGAACGGGAGCGGAAGGGAGCATCGAGGCTGGCCTCTGCTCTGGTTACTTTGGCACAGGATGGGGCTCTGTGGAGTGTCAGCCACAGCCTTCAAATCACAGGAGCCACAGCCTTGCTCCAGGGTCCCTGCCACTCGGGGCCAGCACTGCCCCTGCACGTGGCTGTCTCTCCCAGCCTGACCTCCTCCCTCCTCCACACTGCGCTGGAACAGATGACAGAGGAGCCTCCTTTTCTGAGTTCTCGTTCCCCGTCCTGAGCCCCCAGGCTGCTGACCACAGTCCTTGCATTTGGTCCATGTTGAGAGTCTCAGTGCAGTCCAGTCATTTTTAATCCAGAGCAGGAATTAAAGCCTCAATCACCGTCTAGATCCGGGTGCCCATCCTCCTGGTCCTCAGCCCCCTTCCTTGATGGCACCATATGTGACTACGGAGGGGCCCGCAGGGAGTGTGGGGAGAGGTGCTCAGGCAGACAATGGCCCCAGGGAAACGGCCACATCCTGCCTGGCATGTCACTGCACTGGTGGCTTCACTGTTGGTCTTTTTCCAGCCTGGTCCAATGCTTTACAAATACCAGTTGCTGCCCTGGACGGAACGGAGCCTGTGCTGTCACCCGTAAGAGGTCACGCACTGGAGTTGGGCTTGGGTTTCCCACAGCCACGTGAGCTTGCACCAAGTTACCTAACCTCGCTGGACCTCAGGGCCTCATCTGTAAAACAGAGACATAGCTGTTACCGTCTCCACACATTGTTGTAATAATTACTACTTTGTGCCCAGTGTGTAGTAAGCACTCAATAAATGCAAGCTTTTTGTTTTGTTCTGTTTTGTTTTAAATAGAGTCAGGGTCTCCCTCTATTGCCCAGGCTGGAGTGCAGTGGCACGATCATAGCTCACTGCAGCCTTGACCTCCATGAGTTACTTTCATTCCCTGGGTCTGTCTGGTGGTGAGGGTTTCTGTGATGTATGGTGGCCTTGGTAGGGTAGTCAGCTTAAGCCTGGCTTTCTCAGTTCGACTGCACCACCCTTAGAGTGTACAAGCCGGGGCTCTGTGACCCCCAGGGCAGCCGCAGACTGCCACGTGCTGGATCATGGGTTTCACATGTCCTTCTCTGTTTCAGCCTGGGATGGGACACATTGCAATTCCTGGTGCCCAGTCAGATCAGAATCACTAGATGGAGAAACAGACTTTGTTCAACATCAGAAGAGAACTAGGCCTGGCGTGGTGGCTCACACCTGTAATCCCAGTACTTAGGGAGGCCGAAGCAGGTGGATCACTTGAGGCCAGGAGTTGGAGACCAGCCTGGCCAAAATGGCGAAACCCCATCTCTATTAAAATTACAAAAAATTAGCCAAGCATGGTGGCACATTCCTGTAGTCCCAGCTGCTTGGGAGGCTGAGGCATGAGAATTGCTTGAATCAGGGAGGCGGAGGTTGCAGTGAGCCAAGATTGTGCCGTCCTGGGTGACAGAGTGAGACTCCGTCTCAAAAAACAAACAAACAAGCAAACAAACAAAAACCAGAAGAGAACTGCATCGTACCTCTTTTGCACCCAGAGTGGCAGGTGCCAATGGATGGAAAATGCCTTTCCCTTCTCAAAGCTCCCCAAGTCAATGTTCTCGCCCAGATGCCACTCCCTGGGAGCTACTTCGTGTGCCTCTCAGGGCACCAGAGGCCAGTTTGCTCTGTTGAGCCTTTGTGCAGACTCTGAGTGACTCTCATTCACCTCTTTGTGGCTGGGAATCACCTCCAGGGTAGAGCCTGCTCCTGTCTCTCAAAGGCTGGATGTGAGATGGAGGTCAGGGGTAACCCCAGGAGCAGGAAGGGCCGTGGACCCTGTTTCTCATCAGATTTCATGTTTTTACCCATCTTCTGCCTGCCTCTGAGGGATGCTTGCATGTGCATTGGGCTCTCCTGTCTCTCCACCTGACTAGCCTGCGTTCCCTGCCCCACCACAGCTCCGTAGATGGGGAGGGTGCTTCTGGGTCTCCATCTTGTGCTTGTGAACACAGGAAGGAGAGAGCCAGTGACCACCCCCGCCAAGCAGCTTGTTCCAGAACGAGATCAGGGCCTTCTGGTTCTGGTTTTGGAGAGGAGCCCCAGTGTCCGGCCAGCTACCCCAAGAGAGGATGCTCACTCTGTCGCTAGAGTGGCAGCTGAGTAAGGTCCCAGAGGGCTGGCCTCTGCGCCTCTCTCTGCACGGCCTGGGAGCCGTGGTCAGCGATGACCTGCAGAGATCCCCGCTGAAGCCGTGGAGGCCCTGCCATGCGCTGAGCACTGGGGAAGACCCCAGGCACCTACGTGCCCCGATAAGGGAAGACCCTCCAGGCCAGCAGTCTTCATGAGATGCCTTTTTTTTTTTTTTTTTTTTTTTTTGAGATGGAATCTCGCTCTGTCGCCCAGGCTGGAGTGAGGTGGTGTGATCTCGACTCACTGCAAGCTCCGCCTCCCGGGTTCACGCCATTCTCCTGCCTCAGCCTCCCGAGTAGCTGGGACTACAGGCTCCTGCCACCTCACCTGGCTAATTTTTTGTATTTTTAGTAGAGACAGGGTTTCACCGTGTTAGCCAGGATGGTCTTGATCTCCTGACCTCGTGATCCGCCCACCTCAGCCTCCCAAAGTGCTGGGATGACAGGCGTGAGCCACTGCGCCCGGCCGAGATGCCATTTTTTAATGGTGAGAATAAGTGTTGGCGAGAGTGCCCATCAACAGACACTGCCACACCTTACCGGGAATAGCGAACCTGGAACAAACCTTTTGGGATGTAACTGGACTCCACATCTCTAAACACTTAAAATCCAGGTCCCAAAGGCACTGCCAGTATTCTCCTTGACCCTCCCTTCTTATTTCAAACCTCATGTCCAACCCTGAATTTTTTATTTTATTTTATTTTATTTTATTTATTTTATTTTATTTTATTTTATTTTATTATTTTATTTGATGGTGTCTCACCCTGTCACCCAGGCTGGAGTGCAGTAGCGTGATCTCGGCTCACTGCAACCTCTGTGTCCTGGGTTCAAGTGATTCTTGTGCCTCAGCCTCCCAAGTAGCTAGAATTACGGACACGTGCCACCACGCCCGGCTAATTTTTGTATTTTTAGTAGAGACGGGTTTCACCATGTTGGCCAGGCTGTTCTTGAACTCCTGATCTCAAGTGATCCGCCCACCTCAGCCTCCCAAAGTGCTGGGATTACAGGCATGAGCCACCACTCCCAGCCTAACCCTGAATTCTTTTACAAAGTTTTGGCTTGGATTCACCTCTCTGACTCTTCCCAGGACAGACAGGCCCGGGTAGGATGCTCCCAATGGCCCCTCGTGCCTGAGCACATGGCACCAGGGATGTGACTGCTACTGCGATGTGGGTATCAGTTATTCAGTAAATAAGAAAGTCGGCCAGGCGCAGTGGCTCACGCCTGTAATCCCAGCACATTGGGAGGCCGAGACGGGGGGATCACTTGCGTTCAGGAGTCTGAGACCAGCCTGGCCAACATGGTGAAACCCCATCTCTACTAAAAGTGCAAAACTTAGCCAGGTATAGTGGTGCACACCTGTACGCCCAGCTACTCGGGAGGCTGAGGCAGGAGAAGTGCTTGAACCCAGGAGATGGAGGCTACAGTGAGATGAGATTGCACCACTGCACTCCAGCCTGGGCAACAGAGTGAGACCCTGTCTCAAAAAAAGAAAGGGAGGGAGGGAGGGAAGGGAGGGGAGGAGAGGAAAGAGAGGAAGGAAGGAGAAAATAAAATGTCAGGCCAGGCGTGGTGGCTCTCGCATGTAATCCCAGCACTTTGGGAGGCTGAGGCAGGTGATCACCTGAGGTCAGGAGATCACCTGAGGTCAGGAGTTCAAGACCAGCCTGGCCAACATGGCAAAACTCCATCTACTAAAAATACAAAAAAAAAAAAAATTGTCGGGCGTGGTGGCTCGGTGGCGGGTGCCTGTAATCTCAGCTACTTGGGAAGCGGGAGAATTGTTTGAACCCGGGAGATGGAGGCTGCAGTGAGCCAAGATCACACCATTGCCCTCCAGCCTGGACAACAGAGCGAGACTCAGTCTAAAAAAAAAAATCTGAGGGCTTGAGGTCTCAATCAGACTGGAGAGAAAAAGACTCAGGCTGTGTCTAAGAAAAAGGCCAGCAACTTCATCAACTAGAAATACTAGGCATATAGACAGGCGGCCCCTCAAGTCCACCCTTCATGTTTCTTTCCCCTTTTTAACAATGTGATGTCTACTATCAGCGCTGGGGGCTGCACAGGGCGTAAGCGTGACTTTCTCCGTCCACCCCTCGCTAAGGGTGTCCACAGGGGTCTAAGTCCTGAGAGCACGCCCTCCAGAGCATCTGTCCTCCCTCTCCCTCCTTCTCCTCCCTCTCGTCCCTCTGCGGCACTGCCATGTGGTGCAAGTTTCCCAGAACACGGCCCATGGCTAGGATGCCAGATTTTAAGTCCATAGACCTGGGTTCTTTCCTTCCCAGCTGTACGACCTTAAGTGAGTCATTTAACCTTTGCAGGCTACAGTTTCCTCATCTGTGAAAGATACAAGAAGTCTTGTTCTCTCTCCCTTCCAGGTGGTAGGAATCAAACGAGACCACCAATGTGGGTGGCTCCACACTCTGCAATGCTTGCCACAGTCTCCAGGTTTCCAAGCAGAGTCCCCCCGGGCTCTAACCTCTCCTCCCAACCCTGGATATGGGGACAAGGAGCAACCTGATCCCCAGCCTCAGATCAAGATAGAACTTCCCGCCATCCTGAGGAAGCGAGAGCCCCACTTGCCACTCCAGACGCCCTTTCCCATGACTTCACTTGACATGCAGAGGAAATGACAGCTGGGTACAGTGGCTCATGCCTGTAATCCCAGCACTTTTGGAGGCCAGAACAGGAGGATCACTTGAGGCTGGGAGTTTGAGATCCGCCTGGGCAACATAGCAAGACCCTGTCTCTACAAAAATAAAAATTTGTTTTAAAAGAACTTTTAAAAAGAAGACAAAATGACTTAAAATGGATAACAAGAGCCACCTGAATCAGTGGGACCAAGACTGTAAGCACCAGACAGAGCTGTGAGGGGCTGTGTGTAACTCCTTGCACCACAAGAAGCAGGAGAGACCCTCTAGAGTTGCAGTGGCAGATGGGTCCTGGACGGCCCCCGAGATCTTGAGGTCCTGGGATGCAGGAATGGGGCTAATTCTTTGTGTTCTCCAGAACTAGCAGAGTCCCAGGAACCTCCTAAACTACTGAAGAAGAGGCGCAGCAGAGAGCCTGAGAGGTGTGGGAGAGGAGGGATGCAGCGGAGGAAAGGGAGGCACTATCTTCAGGCACCACCCTGCCCATGTGCCCTGGGAATGGAAGAAAGGGAGGAAGGAGCTTTGCAAAGCTGCTGTGGCCGCCCACAAGCTGAGCCACTTCGCATCCCTGCTTCCTAGCATCATTCCTTGGGCCCCCACGGTTACTCTAATGGTTCTGATTTGCCCCCATCACACTCCTGGCGGTTCTGGGCACCAGTCTGGCTCCAGTGTATCCCCAGCACTGCCGCCGCCATGAGCTGCATCCCCTTCCCAGGCCCCAAGAGCGCCTCTTCCCATCACTGTCTGCCCATTGGGTCTGCTCAGAGCTGTGCACCCCCGGCTGGACCCCACCCCAGAACAGTCATCATGGCAGAGGCTTCTCTGGAGGGGCGGGAGAGGCTGCAGACAAGCTGTCGGGCTGGGTATTATTGTCCAGACCTGAGAGGCCACTTATCTGGGCCGCCCACACAGGGAAATGAGATAGTCCAGCACGACTTTTCCCACTAATATTCTTATCTTGACTGGAAAGAATACTGTGTTTGTGTGTGAAGACATGCGCGTGTGATTTTGCAAACTCCTGTGTGTGTCTATTTGAGTGTTTTCATCCCATGACTTCTGACCACACGGCCATACATTGGGACCATTTTCTGTGAATCACGTCTGCCTGGGGTATGCTGTATGAGAACGAGATGGCAAGAAGGGAGACAAGAAGTGGAGGAGGCTAAGGAAAAAGACAACAATCAGAGGGAAAAAAATTTTTTTAATGGAAAACAACTAGTTTTGGTAAAAGGATGAAGCCATGGGTATTTTCATATACTGATTATGAGGGTGTGTATTGATATAGTCCTTATGGAGAGCAATCTGTAAATGCTAAAATGTTGAAATGTTAAATGTGTCTTCTCGCGATTGGAAGTCTACCTTCCACATCTTCCCAAGAGAAATGCTTGCATCCAGACACACAGAAATACGTACAAGAATGTTCATGCAGAATTATTTGTAGTAGGAGAATTATAAACAACCTAAATGTTAATTGACAAGGAAGTGATTAAATATAGTATTTTGTTGTTGTTTTTATATCTTTCCTTTAGTTTTTCTCTTTTTTTCTTATCTCTGATGTTTCCTTAGATAAATTATATTGTAGCACAGTATAACAATGCTCTGGAATACGATGTATCAGTCAGAGAGAACAAGAAAAGTCTTTATACCAGTATGAAAAGATTCCCCAAATATGTAAGTTTTTAAAAATTGTAAAATGTATATGGATTATACCATATAAGCAACAAAAAGGAAAAAGTACGTGTGTGTGTGCATATATATATATATATATATCGAGAGAGAAAGAGCTGGAAGGAGTATACACTAAAAGGAAGACTAGAATTGAAGGTGGGAAAAGTGTCTTTTGCTTTCTGTGCATTATCTGAATTATTCTACAAGGGAAGTAAGTTTCTGTATTATTTATGAAATTATAAACACTTTTTGATTTTTTAAAATCAGCAAGAGTAGAATCCAGTCATTGTAGATGCTACAATCTAAACAAAAGCCAAGAAAGAAAATAAATACCTTGTTTTCTGTGGCAACCGTGATGTAGCCGGATTCCCATTCTGCAGGTGAAGTGGAGAGGGACGCAGGAGGAGAGGCAGGTGGGAAGCAGGCAGCCCCGATGCCAGGACATCCTGGAAAATAGCTCCCACTGCAGGGAACTCGGAGGGGTGGCTGGAAGTGTTCCTCAGTGTTAAATTCAAGAAAGGGTTTAATTTGGGTCAACATTGGTCTTTATCAATGGTGAAACTGAGGCCTGGAATGAGAAAAATGAGATAGAGCATCACACTCAAAGTAAAAATTAATTTCTGCAAGTGTACAATTATTTCTCTTTCTCTCTGTGTCAGTGGAGGAGGAGAGGGAAATTCAATCTATAGACACCAATGAGTGTTCACTCCTCCTCCCAAGGAGAAATTCTGGCAAAGTTCTTGAATGTGAGCAGACCCACAGATACTCACTGCCAGCACAATCCAAAATCTAACTCTATTAGGAGAGAGGGGAACCAGGAAGCCTAGAGCCAGAAGCTGAAGAATAAAGCTCCCAGCGCCTACTGAACCACCCCGCCCCAAATCTCCTTGTCAAGATGGCAGCTTTATTCAGAAGGAGGCTGCCAAGGTTAAACAGAGCTATTGAAAAAGAAATCATCCCCCATCCCTCCGCCACAGGCCCAAAGAAGAACTATAAGAGCATCCTTTGGAAAATGAGATTGAATTTTGCTCTTGTGGCTGCAAGGAATAGAACCAGCATCAAGGGCACATAATGTAATAGTTCTTTCAACTAGTGTCTATGAATAGACAAACTCCATCTTTGTATGAACATGTTTTTGGTTTTTCGGTAGATTTTTCCCCCTTATTCTCAAACAGTACCCAGTTCCGTTGGGTATAAAATTCCAGGTCACCAGTCGTTTTCCTTCAATGCTTATTCCATTGTATTCTGGTTTTTAATAACTGTTTAAAAGTCTATTGACCACCAAAATGCTGTGCCTTGGCATGCTAACCCATTCTTTCTCTCTAGTTGCTTTAGAAATTTTCCTCCTATCTTTGGCATTCTATAATGCGTATGGGAATCAATTTTTTAAAATCTTTTTAGGACTTCTGTTTCCTGAATCCAAGGATACCTGTCCTTCATCAATTCTGAAAAGCACTCAAGTATTATCGCTTCAAATATTGCCTTTCCCTCACTCTTTGCATCTCCTCCTTTTGCCTTAGTTTAAGTTCCTGTGAAAGCAGAACCTGAAAGGAAGATTTGAGTTAATTTAAGAGGTGGTCACAGTGAACTGAAGTGATGGAATCGGAAGAGTAAAACAGAAAATCCAATAAAGTTGGATTATGAGCTGGCTACCACTGAGATTCACTGAGGCTCAGTCCTGCAGAGGATTCTTTGGTAAATTAATAGAGAATGCCTTAGATTGTCTCACCAAAGGACAATTGAGTTGATACATTTATCTACTTACTCTCATCCCTCATTAGTTGAGGGCTGCTGCCCGCTGTGTCAACACCTTCAAAGGTCTGAACTCTTTGTGCATAAGCTAAATGGGCTCTTGCAGTGTTGGGGAAAGCCCAGAGTCAGAAGAACAGAGAGACACTCCAGTCTGCAGTTGAGAAGGGATGCTGGCATTGCCCATGAAATATGCATGAAATGTTGGCATTGCACTACGGCTGCACAAAATCAGGTGGGTCAAGCAAATTAGCCCAATGCATAACCAGAATCATCTTCAAATTTATAGTGACACTTCTCATTTGATCTTTCATATCTCTTAGCCTCATTTTTATATTTTTCATTGCTTTTTAGCTCTGAGCCTCGTATGTGGCAGCTTCCTCAGATCTATATTCTCACTTGTTGATTTTCTCTTTAGATGTATCTAAATAGCTCATCTGTCTCATAATAGCATTTTCTTATAGTTTCATCTCTCACGTTTGTTTGCTTTCAGATTGTGTCATTATCTCAGTATCTTTGCCCATTGTGCCTACTGACTATCACGGCAGGCTATTTTTCTATGTGTTTTGTGATTTATTTTCAGTGAGGATTTATTGAACTTTAATTTACTGAAGTTTAATTTATTGAGCTTTAATTTATTAATTTATTGAACTTTAATTTATTGAATTTTAATTTACTGAACTTATTTTCAGTGAGGATTTACTTATTCACTTATTTCAGTGAGGATTTTCAGCGAGGATTTACCACCCCACTCCCTGCCACTCTATTGTAGAAATTCTACACACTGGGAAGAGAATCATGTACTTTACTATTTGATTCTGCCAGATGCTCCATGAGGGGTCCTGGTTTTTGCACGAATCTCAGATCCAGCTCCCCTTTCTTAGAAGCCTAAGGCCTCATCACCTGTCCCTGTAAGAGTGTTAAAATCCAAGCCTCTGGCCAATAGGACTGATTTCCTGGTCCTATAGCCATTCCTCAGAATGTGTCTCACTCAGGCTCCAGCTCCCTGGCACCAACTCTCACACTTGCCACTCTACCTTTCAATGTCCTCCTCATCTCGGCATCTGGGATTCCCCTTTCTTGATTTGAAGAAATGGTTTTCAATCTTGGCTTATATTTACAATCAACTGGGGACATTTTTTTTTAAATCCCAGGACACAACCCAGACCGATTACATTCAAACCTCTGGCATAAAAAGTGAGGTTTTAAAAACATATTATACAAATAACAGAACAATAGGTACCTCGATATGTAAAAACTCATAAAGGTATAACTTGAATTATCAAAGTGTTGTGAGCCCTGCTCTCGTACTGCTGCCTGTGTTAGGTGCGTCTGGACTCTGGTTCTAACAGTGGGAGGTTGTGTTTGTGATCATTTCTAGGCAGCAACTTTAATCTGGAAATAAAATGGTCATTTGGGCTTTCTCTTTCAGCCTCCTACGTGAGAGTTTCCCAATTCTAAGAACATTCTGATGTTCCATGCCACATCTTCCTATGGGGTATGAACCATTTTTCAATAATAGCAAATAAATAAGCCTTCCCAGTGTATCTTCATCTCATCACCACTATTGAAGAGGGCGATTCTCCTCTAGCCTATACATGAGCTTCAGCTGCTGTTCAGTTACTCCAGGAAACTTATTACTGATGATAACAGCAGCCAACAAGTATTAAGAACTTTTGCTATTAAATTGCCCTGCTACCATTGGCACCAAGAACCTGGACCACAAATTTTCCATTTTTATTTTTTATTTTCCTTCCATAAATGTAAGTATACAATATTTAACAAATATAAAATGTATACAATGTAATAAATATATAGCATAATAAATATATACTGTATATTATTACTATTATTATAAACTATATGTTTATTATGAGCTATTTTAAACATAGAGATAAGTACGGAAAAACAGACCTCAGTATGACCGCCAGAAAGATTTAATAGATGTCAATACTTTGGCACATTGGTATCGGATCTTTTGAAAGAAAAAACAAATTGTGGCCAGGCACGATGGCTCACGCCTGTAATCCCGGCATTTTGGGAAGCCAAGGTGGAGGATTGCTTGACACCAGGACTAGCCTGGGCAACATAGTGAGACTCCCATCTCTACAAATAAATAAGTGAAAAAAGAAATGGTACAGATAAAACTAAAACCTTTACCACTCCTTCACCCCTACCCAATCCAAAGGTAACTACTCTCTTCAAGTTATGTTTACCATTTCCAAGTGTACTTTTCCTCTTTCTACGTGTGCATATATTCATAAATAGCCTATGATACATGTAAATTTTCTACATAAATTCCGTTGTGTTGGAATGACGGGAGTGACTGAATGGCTGCCCGCGCACGTGCAGCGCCTGCTTGCTCCAGTAGATGTCACTGGGGTCCCAGTCGGCGAGGGCGCAGCTGTTCTGTTCTCAGCGGCCAGTTTGGGATTCCCTCTGCTGTAGTGCTGACCCGCTTGCAGTCTGAGACTGTCCACCTGCAAAACGCAGTAGCTTTATTTTTCAAAACTTAAAGTAACATCGGAAACAATGACACCTGGAATGATTTCCTTTGCAGCCGGGCGCGGTGGCTCACGCCTGTAATCCCAGCACTTTGGGAGGATGAGCGGGGTGGATCATTTGAGGCCAGGAGTTTGAGATCAGCCTGGGCAACATAGCAAGACCCGCATCTCCAGCAAAAATACAAAAATTAGCCAGTCTCATAACCCGGTCTCAAAATAAATAAAAATGTAAAAATAAAAAAAAATTTTAACAAAAAGAATGATTTCTTTACCTAGAGAGAAAGCTCATGAGAACGCAAGCACAGGGCAGAGGACGAAGAGCTGCGTTCAGATCCCTCCTGCTCAGCTGAGCAGCAGATAGGGCTTGGGCTGGCCAGGCCCCTCCCTGCCTCAGTGCCCTCCTCCTAGAATGGGAGAGCGGAACTGATTCAAGGGTGGCAAATCATCCCATGTCACACACCGCCTCTTGTCCATTGATAGTGGCTCCCTGGAGGCTGCTCTGGGCAGAGAAAGAAAAGGTTCAGTCCTGGACCAGCAATAGAGGGGCATGAGAGGGACGGGGCAGCATGCGTGCTGCTGACCCAGGAGGCCACCTGAGGCCCTCCCAGCATAAAACCCACCTCCTGTCCTCCCCAGAGTGCTGGGGAGCAGCCCAGAGATGCAGCCCCATGGCCAGGACCATGCTCCCATCTGGGTTACACACAGCTGTCATTATTTTGGAAGCGGTGTGGCTTCCTTTCCAGCCCAGGAAGGCTTAGGAAGCTTGACCTCACAGGTGACAGACTCAGGACCAGCAAGCGCAGAGGCTGAGAAACCCCCAGGTGCTGTGTGTGCTGTGATCAAGCTCTGGCCTTTCCCACCTGAAACCGCCCGCAGGTTAACCCCGGCCTCCAGGTCCACAGCAGAGCCTGAACACACATCTGCAACTTCCTCACTCACTCAAATCTGCCAACAGATCCAGCAAATTTGCTGAAACAAAAACAAGTCCAGAGAAGTAAGTGCTGCGAGTTTGATATGGTTCCAGGACACAGTTGTGGCCGGTGTCTTCCCTGGGACATCTGTTGGTCCTCGTGGCTGCCCTGGAGGCAGAAGCATGGACAAACTGGTCCCCAGGGCACACTCCAGAGGGCTGAGAGCCCATCGGCTGAGCCAAAGGCGCCAGCGGCCTCCCTGCCGGCTCCTCCTCCTGGCCCCTCCCTGACCTGCCCTCTTGCTGGCCCCAGGGCCCCCGGGGAGGCCTAAAGAGGCCGTGGGAGTTTGGCTACCATTATCCGGCCCTTATCACCACTAACGTTCAAGCTGACACTGAGCCCACTTAGTTCAATGACGAGGAGCCGACCTGGGGGTCACGCCTGTCTCCGGAGAGCCGGTGCTATCTCGGTGACCTGCGGAAACCTTGGCATGAGCTCATGTTTTCTGACGACAGAGGACCCCAGCCGTATCGCCGGCCCGCACCCCCACCCTCCGCGTCTGGCATGAGCCGGGTGAAGGCTCTACCATTACTCACTGAAATAGCAACACTGATAACCGCAGCAGACAGAAGCACATTGATGAATTTCCATTCAGAAAAGCACCTACTCCCGCCCTGCCCACTGCCTGTGTGTGTCCAAGGCGGTGGACACCCAGGCACAGGCAGAGCCGTTTTCAGACACAGCCCCAAAACATCGCCACCCCCAACCCCAGGCCCCGTTGTTGGGAACAGGCCTCAAAATCTGGCCATAATCTGGCCCCAAGACTGGTCATAAACAAAATCTCTGCAGCACTTGACATGTTCGTGACGGCCATGACACCCACGCTGGAAGGTTGTGGGTTTACCGGAACAAGGGCGAGGAACACCTGGCCCACCCAGGGCGGAAAACCACTTAAAGGCGTTCTTAAACCACGAACAATAGCATGAGGGGTCTGTGCCTTAAGGACATGTTCGTGCTGCAGATAACTAGCCAGACCCATCCCTTTACTTTGGCTCACCCCTTTATTTCCCATAAGGAATACTTGTAGTTAATCTATAATCTATAGAAACAATGTTTACACTGGCTTGCTGTCGGTGATACGTAGGTAAATCTCTGTTCAAGGTTCTCAGCTCTGAAGGCTGTGAGACCCCTGATTTCCCACTCCATACTACATTTCTGTGTGTGTGTCTTTAATTCCTCTAGTGCCACTGGGTTGGGGTCTCCACAACCGAGCTGTTTTCAACACCCCATAGAGATATGATGTGTCCATATGCCCTTAGAGGAATATGTATCCCGAGAATTCATGCTATAGCGTACTTTTCTCCTCACTCAGGAAAATGCCCTTAGGATAGAAACCTTGTTTGATATATTTGTATGTTCCAAAATTGTCCCCAGCCTCACCAGCACAGGCTGTTCAACATAAACGGGCTGGGTTGAATTGAATTGGGCAGAGTTGAGAGAACACAGGACCAGGAAGCAGGTCACCCGGGCTGCTGGCCCTGCTATGGCTCCCGGTGGACCTGAGGCAGGTGAGTTTCCTCTCTATGGTCTTAAGATCTGTCTATTAACAAGAGCACTTAGTGCGTTTACCTTTAATGTCATTACTGACATATTTGAGTTAAATCTACCACTTCTTTTGTAATTTTCTTTTTTAATTAATTTATTAATTTTTTTATTTTTGAGATGGAGTCTCGTTCTGCCACCAGCCAGAGTGCAGTGGCACGATCTTGGTTCATTGCAACCTCTGCCTCCTGGGTTCAAGAAATTCTCCTGCCTCAGCCTCCCAAGTAGCTGGGACTGTAGAGGTGGAGTTTCACCATGTTGACCAGGATGATCTTGATCTCTTGATCTTGTGATCTCCTTGCCTCAGCCTCCCAAAGTGCTGGGATTACAGGCGTGAGCCACTGCACCCGCCTCTTTTGTAATTTTCTATTTGTCCTGACTGTTCTATGTTTATTTTTCTCTCTCTTCTTACCATCACTTTTTTTATTTTTTTATATTCTATGCTTTTTTTTTTTTTTTTTTTTTTGAGACAGGATCTCGCTCTGTTGCCTAGGCTGTAGTGCAGTGGCATGATCACAGCTCACTATGGCCTCAACCTCCTGTGTTTAAGCAATTCTCCTGCTTCAGCCTCCTGCATAGCTAGAATTACAGGTGGAAACCAGCACACCCAGCCAATTTTAACATTTTTTGTTGAGACAGGGTTTCACCATGTTGCCCAGGTTGATCTCAAACTCCTGGGCTCAAGCAATCCACCTGCCTCAGCCTCCCAAAGTACTGGGATTACAGGCATGAACAGCCACACCTGGCTCTTCATCACTTTATTTAATTTTATCATTCCATTCTTTCCCTCTACTAATTTGAAAAGTATATGCCTTATTTTGTCGTGATTACCCCAGCAATTAAACATACAGAGTTAACTTCTCATCAAAGTGTAAAATTGAGTGCTATTGGCTGTGAGTGTTGGCACTTGCCTGTAATCCCAACATTTTGGGAAGCCAAGGTGGGAGGATCATTTTATCTCAGGAGATTGAGACCAGCCTGGGCGACATAGCAAGACCTCATCTCTATTCAAAATACAAAGTTAAATAAATAAATAAATAAAAATTAAAAATTAGTAGCGTGTGGTGGTAGTGCACATGTGTGGTCCCAGCTACTATGGAGGCAGAAGCAGAAAAATCACTTGAGCCTGGAAGGTCGAGGCTGCACTGAGCTGTGATCGTGCCACTGCACTCTGGCCTGAGTGATGGAGCAAAGCTCTGTCTCAGGAAAAAAGAGGTTGGGTGCATTGGCTCACACCTGTAATCCTAGCACTTTGGGAGGCCAAGGTGGGTAGATCACCTGAGGTCAATTCAAGACCAGCCTGGCCAACATAGTGAAACCCCATCTCTACTAAAAATACAAAAATTAGCCAGGTGTGGTGGCATGCACCTGTGATCCCAGCTACCGAGGAGGCTGAGGAAGGAGAATCGCTGGAACCCGGGAGGCAGAGGCTACAGTTAACCAAGATTGCACCATTGCACTCCAGCCTGGGTGACAGAGCAAGAATGTGTCTCAAAAAAGAAAGAAAGAAAGTATTTGATTACCTTCGGGATTCTATTATTACCTTTCTTTTGGAGATGAAGTTTTACTTTTGTTGCCCAGGCTAGAGTGTAATGGCGTGATCCCGGCTCATTGCAACCTCTGCCTCCCGGGTTCAAGCAATTCTCCTGTCTCAGTCTCCTGAGTAGGATTACAGGTGCGCGCTACCACACCCAGCTAATTTTTGTATTTTTGGTAGAGATAGGGTTTCATCACATTGGTCAGGCTAGTCTCGAACTCCTGACCTCAGGTGATCTGCCCATCTCGGCCTACCAAAGTGCTGGGATTATAGGCGTGAGCCACCGCACCTGGCCTTATTACCTTTTTTATCTGGCTACTTTAAGATATTTTTGTCTTTGGTTTTCTTCAGTTTTATTAAGATGTGTGAAAGTATATTTTATTTATTCAGGTAGTGATTTATTCTATTAGACTTGAGCTGTGGATTTGGGCCTTTTATCAATTCTAAAAAATAATTAACTCTTATCACTTCAAATATTGCCTCTGTTTTATTCTCTCTTCTGGGATTCAAATTAATTCTGTCTTGTATATATCTTATCCTTTCTTCTCTGTTTTCCATTGTCTCATTTCTTCATGTTACATTCTGGTTAATTTCTTCTGGATAATTTCCTATTCACTAATTATCTCTTTAATTGTGTCCAATCAGCTGTTGTGCCCGTTCATTAATGAACTTTTAATTTTCAGTTATTGTATTTTTCATTTGTGCAAGTTCTTTTTGCTTCCTTTTAAAATCTGCTGTGTCTCAAAGTCATTGAAAGAGAAGGGAAAAAAAAATCTGCTATATCACTCTTGAAAGTTTCCTGCAGATATTTCCTAGCTTCTTCTTTATTTCCTTAAGCATGCTAATTGTATTTTTGGTGGGTTTATTTTTGTGTGTGTCAGCGGGAGGGTCCCTCTCTGATTATTCCAGCAAAGCATTTGTAGATCTGATTCTCTTGCCTGTTCTTTCTCTTGGTTCTCCTCACAGTACCTTATTTTCTTATGGTGTCAGGTTTCCTTTCCTTGTATGCTGCTCATTGCACTAAAAATATATTTATAGTAATCATTTCAGGTCCAGGATGACACTACCTTCCTCCAAAAAGGATCTTGCTTGCCTCTGCCAGGTGCCTAGAGGCTCTGTCTCTCCAGAGCTACCTTAAACCGAGTCCAAAGTTTGATGTTCCTTGGACCACCCAGGCAATGAGAACTTTGGCTGATAACCCCCAGAAGGACTGGTGTATATCTGGTTTCCCCTTACTCTAGAGTTGTGGCCTTTTGCAATCCTAGCCTCTTGTGGGGGAAATTTTCTATTCAACTTCCCAACTTTCGTGAGCTTAAATATTTATTTCTCTCTGACATCATCCATGAGACTGTTAAAGAAAAGTCTAAATTTGTCAGGATCAAAAAATACCACCAAGGCAAAAATGATTTCTGAATTCTGTTTACATCTCCCAGTACCTATTTACAGTTCAATTTTGACCTAATAATTTGATATTTATCTGGGTAAATCCCCAGACTCCTTCCCGCGGGCTGAGCCCTTTCAGGTCACATCTCCGAGCTCTGACTCCGTCCTTCCTTAGGCCTGAGCTGCCTGCCACCTCCCAGGCCCCCACTTCTGCCCCCACAGCCAGGAGACTGCCACCACCCACCCGAGGCCACCCTCTCAGCTCTGTCTGCAGCCACGTCCCGCTCAGGCGTCCCTGAGAAGCTCCCAGGCTAGGACCAATGGGCATGCAGGCAGCGTTTTGGGGACACTGTGGGGAGACAGAGGGTGCTGAGGAACGGGAGATGAAAACAGGAAGGTGGAAGTGATAAGGAGGCCGTTTCAAGGGAACTAAGGCGCGGTGGCTCAAGCCTGTAATCCCATCACTTTGGGAGGCCGAGGTGGGCGGATCACGAGGTCAGGAGATCGAGACCATCCTGGCTAACACGGTGAAACCCCGTCTCTACTAAAAAATACAAAAAACTAGCCGGGCGAGGCGGCGGCGCCTGTAGTCCCAGCTACTCGGAGGCTGAGGCAGGAGAATGGCGGGAACCCGGGAGGCGGAGCTTGCAGTGAGCTGAGATCCGGCCACTGCACTCCAGCCTGGGCGACAGAGCGAGACTCCGCCTCAAAAAAAAAAAAAAAAAACAGCAAGGCTTGGGGAAATCCTGGCCTGAAGAATAGCAGTGCCTGGCCATCAGGATCAAAGCAAAGCTGAAATACCCCTTGGCACAGAGCCGGGAAGAAGAGGCAGCTGTGTGCTGCTGGGAGTGGCTCCTCCTGGAGGTGGAACCGTTCATTCCTTCAATCCGATATTGATCAAGGGCCTATTTCTTTTAAGTTCTGCACAAACACAAATCTGGCAGGTCCCCTTGGGCCATGGCACCTGGGGAGTACCCAGGTTTACTTTTCTGGTCATCCCAGGCACACAGCTGCCTCCGAACCTTCGTACTCACTTTTCCTCTGCCTGGAGGGCGCTTTCAGTGATATCCACACATACCACGCCTTTCCTCTTCTTTAGGAAAATGTCACCTTCCCTGCCCATTGTATTTAAAACTGCAGTGACACCCCACCCCCCAGTCTCCATGCCTAGCTTCCCAGGCCTGTCCCTAACGTTTGGAGAGCCTGGAAAAAGAATAAAAATGGGCTGGGCACAGTGGCTCATCCCTGTAATCCCAGCACTTTGGGAAGCTGAGGTGGGTGGATCACCTGAGGTCAGGAGTTTGAGGTGAGCCTGGACAACATGGTGAAACCCCCTCTCTACTAAAAATGCAAAACATTAGAAGGCGTGGTGGCATGTGCCTGTAACCCTGGCTACTCAGGAGGCTGAGGCAGGAGAGCCACTTGAACCTGGGAGGCGGAGGCCGCAGTGAACCGAGATCACCCCACTGCACTCCAGCCTGAGTGACAGAGCGAAACTCTGTCTCAAAAAAAAAAAAAGAGTAAAAATGATGGTTCATCCCCTTTCTCTTCCCACCCCCATTTCCATCCTGCACCTCAGTCATACATTTGAACATCCCAGCTACATCCCCAGGAAACAGTCACCTCGTAACCGTACTTTTGGCATACAGGTACATTCCACCCTCTCAGGGTCAGACCTGTGGGAACACGTACAAGCCCCGAACATGGGTTCAGTGCCATTTGAGCAGGAACTCTTGAGGTCTTGGATAACCAGAGTGAAACCTAGAGAAGGATCCTGGGCTCCCAGGGGCCACATCCCCTTGTCCTGGCCGACTCCTTGCCCTGGAGGGACTTAGAGAAGGGTGCAACTTGGGGCGAGGGTCCCTCTTGCCCAGGTCTAAGGATAGGACTGTCCCTTCCACTTTATTTTTTTGCAAACACTCAACACCGTCTAACATACTATATATTTTAAGTATGTAGTTTGTTTATTGTCTGAAAGCCTCCAGTAAAATGTACGCCCCATAGAAGGCAAGGATTTCTGTTTTGTTCACTATTATACTCTCTGAACTTAGTATCTGGCACATAGTAGGTGCTCAATCAATATTTATTGAATAAATAATGGATTACCAGGTTTGAGATTCCAGAAAATAGGCTAAAGGCACCTAGTCTTCTTAAAACTTCCTTGTTCTGCAGAGAGCTTCTGGGAAGAAGAGTGTTAGGTGCATGATGCAAAACCCCATCTTTTCAAACCTGCAAACCCTAGAGAGGAAACAATGCATTCTGCTCTTTCAGAAGATAGCGGCGCCTAGGCACGGTAGCTCATGCTTGTAATCTCAGCAGTTTGGGAGGCCGAGGCAGGTGGATTGCTTGAGCTCAGGAGTTCAAGACCAGCTTGGGCAGCACCGCTAAACCCCATCTCTACAAAAAAAATTAAAAATTAGCTGGGCCTGATGGTGCCATGAGTTCCAATCAAGTGGAGAGTTCAGATGCGTAAACCAACAGCCAAATATAAGAAAATAAGCTCCGAAATTAAAGGGTGGTCAAGGTATCATCCACAGCCAGGTGAGAGTACAGTAAACACTGCCTGTGTGAGTCACAGAGACCTCCAGGGTGGAGTGGCATGGGCTGCACTATGAGGGATGAGTAGGAGGTTCCACGTTCGAGAAGCTCAGTAACCGTCTATAGAGGCATAACCTCTTCACACTAAAAGATGGTTAGCACATGTGGTCCTATTTTTGTAAAATACGTATATGTATTTGCACAGAAAAATGTTTTTAAGTCTAAGTAATATGTCAATTAAAAATTAGCAAGAGGGGCATGGTGCAGTGGTTCATGAGTAATCCCAGCACTCTGGGAGGCCAAGGAAGGCAGATCACTTGAGGCCAGCAGTTCAAGATCAGCCTGGGCAATATAGCCAGACCCTGTCTCTCTCTCTATATATATATATATAGAGAGAGAGAGAGAGATCCATATCTTTTATATATATATACACACACATATATACATACACAAAAGTTATATACGGGTAGTGGAATAATTCAGGAAAGTGGGTGATACTTTTTTACACTTTTTTCTGTATAGAAGAGCACATATAATTAAAAAGCATTAAGATAATAACAGGCCACATCTACACATCCAATATGAGCATTTGTATGTATCTCAGGGTGAGCTGGGGGAGATGACTTCCAGGCCAAGGAAATGGCACCACAGATCGTGTGCAAGTGGGAAACCATGGAGACATTCTGGAGGAACAGTGAGCCCCTCTGGCTGAGTAAAAAGTAGTTGGAGTCTGCCGGGCACAGTGGCTCACGCCTGTAATCCCAGCACTTTGGGAGGCCGAGGCAAGCGGATCATGAGGTCAGGAGTTCCAGACCAGCCTGGCCAACATGGTGAAACCCCATTTCTACTAAAAATATAAAAATTAGCCAGGGATGGTAGTGTGCTCCTGTAGTTCCAGTTATTTGGGAGACTGAGGCAGAAGAGTCGCTTGAACCCAGGAGGCGGAGGTTGCAGTGTGCCAAGATCGTGCCACTGCACTCCAGCCTGGGTGACAAAGCAAAACTCTGTCTCAAACAAACAAACAAACAAACAAGAAATTAGTTGGAGTTGAGGCTGGAAGAGGAGGCCAGGCTTGGTGGCTCATAACTGTAATACCAGTACTTGAGGATCCCTTGAAGCAGGAATTTGAGACCAGCCTGGACAATACAGTGAGACCTTGGTTTCTGCAAAAACTTTCAAAACTTGGCTGGGCAGGTGGCGCTGGCTTGGGGTCCCAGCTTCGCCAGAGGCTGAGGTGGATCACTAGGAGTTCGGAGTTCGAGGCTGCAGTGAGTTATAATCGCCCCCCTGCACTCCAGCCTGGGTGACAGAGTGAGACCCGTCTCTAAAAACATAAATAAATAAAATTGGAAGAGGAGACTAAGGCCAGACTGCGGGGCCGTAAATTTCAGGCAAAGGCTTTTGGCCTCTGACCTACCTTCATGACACGGCTTGCAGCAAGAAGGTTTTGCTTTCAACCTGGGATGTCTCTCTGCCCCCCGTTTCCCAGATGACAAGAAGTTCAGACGCGGCCGAGCTGAGCCCGGATCCCACCTCTGGTGACTGCACGGCCTGGCTGGAAGGGCAGGGGTAGGGCCGGCAGAGGTGGAGGTGCAGTCACGGGTTGGGAACTCGGCGGCCCCACCTGCCCGCGAATGCGCTCCAGACACAGACACCTCATGGGAGAGTCTCCCAGTCCCCCAGACACAGCCCCAGCCACAGACCCCACTCGAGGAGGGAACGCCTACGTCACAACAGAAGCCACGCAGCTTGTGTGTCGCCATCTGTCCTCGTGGGAAGGCTCCTCCCCGCCGGGATGGTGTCCACCGGACCGCGACCCACGCGGGGCTCTCCCCACTCCCTCCGCCTCCCGCTTCCTCGGAGTGAGGTGGCCGCTCTTTCCCAGCTTGCCGCTTGGTGGCGCTGCCAGCATGAACCGAGGGCGCCGCCGGACCCCGCAGCCGCTGGAGCTCCGTGGAGAAGCGCTCCATGGTGACTTCCGGTGGCCCAGCGGCCTGCATCGCTTGAGCCCTGCCTTAGACTCAGATCCAGGCCTGGAGAGGCCTGTCAAACCCACATAAGGTAGACAGATAGGACAGAAATGGTGGCTGTCCATCATTCAAGGACATGTGGTCCCTGTGAGGTTATGAGATCCGCTGGTTTCCTTGGCTCAAATATCCAGCCAGCCACCCTGGGCAACCTAACCAGACTCATCTCTACAAAACATGAAAAAAATTAGCCGGGCATGGTGGCAGGCATCTGTAGTCCTAGCTACTCCCGAGGCTTAGATGAGAGGATGGCTTGAGCCTGGGAGGAAGAGGCTGCAATGAGCCATGACCACACCACTGCCTTCAAGCCTGGGCAACAAAGAGAGACCCTGTCTCAAACAAACAAACAAAAAAGTCTAGTAAACAGAATTGCTTCCCTTTTTGTTGTTTGTTTTCTGAACAGTGCATATTTATGTAGTAAACAAAATGCAGGGCTCAGAGGGATCAACAGGGTATTGGTGGGTCCAAACTATCCCCAACAGGATTTGGGTAGAAAAAAAAAGCAGACAGCCCTGAACTTTGATTTCAGAGCTGGGAAACTGTGGGAGGTCACAACTAGAAGATGCAGGAGACAGCGCTGGGAATGGTTCAGAGTGGGTCTCTGGACTGAGGAGAGAGTCGAGGCAGTGAACTGAGCCTGACTCTTCCTCCCAACCTCTCAGGACCTGGCTCAGCTTAACTGTGAAGTGGGAACACTGGCCAATGCCCTGCTCAGCTGGGAGGGAAGAAGTCTGGTAGGCAGAAAAGACTTTTAAAATTATTACATGCTCAATGAAGACAAAGAATTATTAATATCATGATCTTAATCATCATTATTGGAAAAAGACCTCTCATCCAGGGCCCAGGAAGAGCAGAGCAAAGACCAGGAAGCACACACTCCCGGCTGCTCCTATTTTACGTGGACACTAACATAGATGGGATTCATCTATGGTGTTTTCACTTTGCAGCCAAATTTCCTGGTAGTTTATAAGTCATTCGCTTGAGGGATACTCAACCTGGAGTCATTTGGGTACTGGGGCCAAAAGCTTTCTGGGGGAACCCAAACTCAAGAGTGTGACCTCCCCCACTGCAAGGGCCCCATTTCAGAGGTTATAAAGCCATAACCTTGACCTTGCCTCTCCCTCTTCTCTACCCCCTCCGCCTCTGCCATGTGACTTTTTGTGCTGCATTTGCTCCAGGTCCTCACAATTGCCCTCCACCTCCACCAACAGATTCCTAGCCATAATGGCTGCAGCAAGCTACAGAAGTCAGGAGCAAAACTGGACAGGGACCATTGAATAATTGTCATGTTTATAACATCCTTTATATTTCTCATTTCACTCATGTAGAAGAAGACAAATGGCCATATTTCAAAAAAGGCTTGAACAAACATCTCATGAAAGATGTATGAATGGTCATTGAGCATAGGAAAAGATGCTCAGTGTCATTAATCATCAGGGAATTAAAGCTACAATGAGATCCCACCTCACCCCCATGAAAGCAGTTACATTAAAAAGACGGACCCGCCGGGCGCGGTGGCTCAAGCCTGTAATCCCAGCACTTTGGGAGGCCAAGACGGGCGGATCACAAGGTCAGGAGATCGAGACCATCCTGGCTAACACGGTGAAACCCCGTCTCTACTAAAAATACAAAAACTAGCCGGGCGAGGTGGCGGCGCCTGTAGTCCCAGCTACTCGGGAGGCTGAGGCAGGAGAATGGCGTAAACTCGGGAGGCGGAGCTTGCAGTGAGCTGAGATCCGGCCACTGCACTCCAGCCTGGGCCACAGAGCAAGACTCCGCCTCAAAAAAAAAAAAAAAAAAAAAGACGGACCCTACTGATTGTCGCTGAGGATATGGAACAACTGGAACTCTCATCGCTGCTGGTGGCAGTATAAAGTAGTACAACCACTTCAACACAGTTTGAGCGTTTCTTTAAAAGTTAAGCATGTACCTACATATGATCCAGTGGTTTCACTTTTAGGTATTTACCCAAGAGAAATGAAAACACAAGACTTGCAGTAGAATGGCCACTGTGATTTTCCTTATAATGGCCAAGAAATGGAAACTTAAACTTCTGTCAACAGGTAAGTAGATAAACAAATTGAGGTCTGTCTATTTGATGGAATACTACTCAGCAATGAAAAAGAATGAAGTGTTGATACAGGCACCTGTATAGAGGAATCTCCAAATAAGAACCCAGACCCACTGAAAAAATAATGCATACTATGTGATCTCATTGGTATATAATTCTAGAACATGCAAATAAATCCCAAGTGAGAGCAGAATCAGTGGTTGCCTAGAGATAGCAGTGGAAGGAGCAGGAGGGAAGGATGATAAAGGGCCACCTGAAAATGTTGGGAGGTGATGAGTGGTTTCATTATCTTGATTCTAGTGATGGCTCACAGTGTATATTAAAGGGTTTAATGTTATTGGCAGGGCATGGTAGCTCATGCCTTTAATCCCAACACTCCGGGAGGCTAAGGCAAGAGGACAACTTGAGGCTAGCCTGGGCAACACAGCAAAACCCCACCTCTACAAAAAAAAATCAAAAATTATCCAGGTGTGGTGGCGCGTACCTCCAGTCCCAGCTACTCAGGAGGGTGAAATAGGAGGATCACGGAGTCCAAGAGTTAAAAGTTGCAGTGTGCCGTGATCGCACCATCGCGCTTCAGCATGGGCGACACAGCAAGACCCTGTCTCCAAAACAAAACAAAACAAAACAAAACTTATCAAAGTGTACACGTTACACACATGCAGTTTACTGTATGAAAGCTGTTAGTTGTTTTTTTTTTTTAATTTTTAAAAGGAACAAACCACTGATACACATAACAGATCGATGATTGTCAAAATAATTCTGTTGAATGAAAGAAGCCAGACGTGAAAGATAATGTTCTGTATGGTTCCATTTATTCAAATTGCCTAGAAACGAAAACTCATGGGGGCCAGGTATGGCGGCTCAAGCCTGTAATCCCAGCACTTTGGGAGGCCGAGGCAGGCAGATCTCCTGAGGTCAGGCGTTGAAGACCAGCTTGGTCAACATGGTAAAACCACATCTATACTTAAAATATATATACATGAATTAGCTGGGCGTGCTGGCACACGCCTTTAGTTCCAGCTACTCGGGAGGCTGAGACAGAAGAATCACTTGAACCTGGGAGGCAGAGATTGTAGTGAGCCAAGATCGTGCCACTGCACTCCAGCCTGGGTGACAGACTGAGACTCCATGTCAAAAAAAAAAAAAAAAAAAAATGGGAACAGACAGAATATCAGTGGCTGCCTGGGGCAAACGTGGAAGTAAAGACAGATTGCATATAGTTGTTTAAAAATACGTTAGACACTTCAGGAGGCTAAGGCAGGCAGATCACTTGAGCCCAGGAGTTCAGGACCAGCCTGGGCAACACAGCAAGACCTCACCTCTACAAACAAAATACAAAAATTAGCAGGGCCTGGTGGCGCGCACCTGTAGTCCCAGCTACTGAGGAAGCTGAGGCGGGTGGATCACCTGAGCCCAGGAAGTCGAGCTGTGATTATGCCACTGCATTCCAGCCTGGGTGACAGAGTGAGACCCTGTCTCAAAAAAATAAATAATAAAAATACATCAGAGCAGCCAGGCACGGTAGCTCACGCCTATAATGCCAGCACTCTGGGAGGCCAAGGGAGGCAGATCGCTTGAGGTCAGGAGTTCAACCAGCCTGGACGACATGGTGAAATCCTGTCTCTACTAAAAATACAAAAATTAACTGGACATGGTTGTGCATGCCTGTGGTCCCAGCTGCTTAGGATGCTGAGGCAGGAGACTGGCTTGAACCCAGGAGGCGGAGGTTGCAGTGAGCCAAGATCGCACCATTGCACTCCAGCCTAGGTGACAGAACGAGACTCCATCTCAGAAAAAAAAAAGCCAGGCGCAGTGGCTCACGCCTGTAATCCCAGCACTTTGGGAGGCTGAGGCAGGCGGATAACAAAGTCAGGCGTTCGAGACCAGCCTGACCAACATGGTGAAACCCCGTCTCTACTAAAAATACAAAAATTAGCCAGGTGTGGTGGTGCATGCCTGTAATCCCAACTACTCAGGAGGCTGAGACAGGAGAATCACTTGAACCCAGGAGGTGGAGGTTGCAGTGAGCCAAGATCACACCACTGCACTCCAGCCTGGGTGACAGAGCGAGACTTCGTCTCAAAACAAACAAACAAAGAAACAAACAAAAAAAATCAGAGCATCAAATACTTTTGATTATAGTTGCTTAAGCACAATGAATCACAAAATCCACATATCCATAATGATACTCAAAGAAGGGAAACCCAAGACAATAAGAAAACGCAACTCATTTGTTACTATTTGAGGTGATTATAAAACTGGCTCCTGCTTTGGAAATTATAATTTAAAGGGAAGGAATTCTAGTGTATTCTACTTTTCCAGGAGGAACTATATTTCAGTTGATGAGGAAAAGCTCTGCTTTACAGAAAAATATACCAGCTAATAAACATAAAATGAGGCCGGGTGCAGTGGCTCACGCTTGTAATCCCAGCACTTTGGGAGTCTGAGGCAGGCAGACCACTTGAGGTCAGGAGTTTGAGACCAGCCTGGCCAACATGGCAAAATCCCATCTCTACAAAAATACAAAAAAATTAGCCAGGCATGGTGGCAGGCACCTGTGATCCCAGCTACTTGGGAGGCTGAGGCAGGAGAATCGCTTGAGCCCGGGAGGTTGAGGTTGCAGTGAGCCAAGATTGCACCATTGTGCTCCAGCCTGGGTGATTGAGTAAGACTCTGTCTCAAAAAAAAAAACAAACATAAAGTGATTCATGGAATTAGAAAATAATTATTTTCCAGTCATTAAGGGTTATTCTTTAATGTTGAAATTACAAAATGAATTATAAACTGGGAACTGGACATTTGTACAATGCTAAGGGAACATTCAAATATTACTTTCTGGCCACAAGCAGGAAAAAAATTGTCCAGTGGGGAGATCAAGGTGTCTCCCTCTAATCCGGGAGTTATTGTAAACAACACTAATGGAAGGACAACCAGATTCTCTGTGTCTCTTGATTCATATCCTATGATTAATTCCAGCTAATGAGTTAATGTCAATCTACCCTTCAACTACAGGAAGTACAGGTGTGAAGGAACAGGCTAAGCTTCACCACAGGAAGCAAGTAGACAAGCCCAGAAAGTGGGTGGCATTCTGCAGAACTCTTGGTGCCAGGATCAGCGTGATGATGAAAGGGTCTACCTTTGAGTCAAAGAAACTTAAGAGACATAACAACCAGGTGCAATGCTTGGTTCTATATAAACTAACTGAAAAGGACATTAGGGGTCTACCTGGATTGAGCATTAGGTGATAATGAAGAATTGTTGCTTTTTAAGTGTGATAATGTTAGTTTAAGCTATATTGGGAAATCTTTTTTTTTTTTTCTTGAGACACGGTTTTACTCTGTCACCTAAGCTTCAGTGCACTGGCACCATCATAGCTCACGGAAGCCTTGACCTCCTCAACTCAAGCGATCCTCCCACTTCACCCTCCCAAGAAACTGGGTCTGCAGGCACACGCCACCATGCCCGGCTAATTTTTAAAAACATTTTTTTAGAGATGGGGGTCTTGCTATGCTACCCAGGTTGGTCTCAAACTCCTGGACTCAAAGTGGGAAATCTTTTTTTTTTTAAACATATACTGAATGCTTAAAATTTGTAATTCATGAAATACTCCAAAACCAAAATCTCATCTGTTTATGTTAATCCCTTCCATGCTCACATCATTGGTGGGAAGAAATCTCTGAGTCCAATTTTGATTACAAAATCAGGAAAACCTGAAAAGCTTCACGCTGTCAGATTCTGGAATCCAGTTAATGCCATGAAAATGCTGTTCCTGGCCGGGCGCGGGGGCTCACGCCTGCAATCCCAGCACTTTAGGAGGCTGAGGCAGGCGGATCACCTGAGGTCAGGAGTTCGAGACCAGCCTGAGCAACATGGAGAAACCCCATCTCTAGTAAAAATACAAAATTAGCCAGGCATGGTGGCACGTGCCTGTAATCCCAGCTACTCAGGAGGCTGAGGTAGGAGAAACGCTTCAACCTGGGAGGAGGAGGTTGCAGTGAGCCAATATTGCACCACTGCACTCTAGCTTAGGCAACAAGAGCGAAACTCCGCCTCAAGAAAAAAGAAGAACAGAGGCCGGGGGTGGTGGCTCATGCCTGTAAACCCAGCACTTTGGGAGGCTGAGGCGGGCAGATCACAAGGTAGGAGATCGAAACCATCCTGGCTAACACGGTGAAACCCCGTCTGTACTAAAAGTACAAAAAATTAGCCAGGCATGGTGGCGGGCGCCTGTACTCCTAGCCACTCGGGAGTCTGAGGCAGGAGAACGCCGTGAACCCAGGAAGTGGAGCTTGCAGTGAGCCAATATTGCGCCACTGCACTCCAGCCTGGGCGACAGAGCGAGACTCCATCTCAGGAAAAAAAAAAAAAAAAACACAGAAAAAAAGAAAACACTGTTCCTGTATTGAATGTTTTTCAGCAGCCAACGCTGACATCCACGTTCACTGGCCAGATGAGCAGTGTTGTACTTAGAGCTCAAGACAGCTCCGGCAATCCCTGCTCCTGAGAGTCACACCCCGTGCTTCCTCTCTGGACCTTTGTCCTGCCCAGCGACCTCCACGTCTGCTGATCCTCCTGTACTGCACAGGGCCGGCCTGGGTAACCACTGGGACACTGCAGAAATGACCGTGTGGCATCCGAGGCAAGGTCCTAAAAGACACTGCAGCTTTTGCCTTGCTCTCTTTTGTGTCACTCACTCAGGGAGAAGCCAGCACCACATGGAGACGGTGCTCAAGCAGCTCAGATGAAGAGAAACTGAGGCCTCCTGCCAAGAGCCAGCACCAACTTGCCGGCCATGCAAGTGGATCACCTCAGAAGCAGGAGCAGCAGCCTCATCAAGCCTTCAGATGACAGCAGCCCCCAGCAGATCCCTTACACAGATTCCACGAGAGACCCCTAGGTCAGAACAGCCCAGCTCCATTACTCCCAGATCCCTGATTCACAGAAAACAGGAGATCATAAGTGACTGTTGTTGTCTTAAACCACTAAGTTTGGAAGCAAACTGCTTCTCAGCAAAAGATCACTGGCATAGGTAGTGACGGGCAAAAGCACAAACCATGAGATAGCGGAGATGTGTTTCAGTTCCTGCGCTTCCATTACTGCTGTGCCTGTTTGAGCCTCAGTGATCTCACCTAAGAAAGAAAATAGCATGAAAATACTACTGGCTCCACAAGTGTGTTAAAGGATCAAACATAAATAAAGCACCCAGCATAATGTTAGGCCCAGAAAGATAATAAACGCTGGTTCTCTTCTTTAACCACACTTCCCACCCCACCATTCTCCCACTCAGTGGCAGATCTTCTCATCTGTAAAATGGGCTTGAAACACCTACCAAGAGGTTGCTGTGGAGATCAGATGAAAGTCTGTCTTTGGAGAGGTTTTGTAAATCCTAACGTACTCAACAAAGGTTCTTACTAGCATATAAGGGCCTGTCTCAGGAGAATCTGCCTAGCATGACTCTCTCTGTTGGAGGTTACAATCAAGGACTCCCCCAAAAATCTATTTTAGATTGGAGTCACGTAGACATGAATGGAAAGTGGCCGGAAGACTGTTCTTCACTGCTGACACCAGGCTCACAGCCCAGCTATTGCCAAAGAGTTGGGGTTTTGAAAAGCTCAAACTCCAAAGTAGATAGGGCATGTGATTCCATGGTCAGGAGACACTGAGGTCACTGTGCAAGCCAAAGATTGAGAAAGGAAGCAAAAATACAAAAATGAAAGCTCCTGTCTAAAGTCTCGTGAAGAAACAAGGGGAGTTTCGCTGTGTTGTCAAGTTTGTGCCCTCTCCTGGCCTGCGTGTGGACGGGTCTGACATCCACGGTTCAGCAGCTCCCCCCGCCCCCACTTCACACTGCCCTCAAGTCCTTCTGGGGTGGGAACTGGCCTGTGGGGGCCTCCACTCAAGCTAAGCAAACAACCCTCTTAAATCATGCCCTGACAGCAGGCCAGGAACCACGCAGACCGGGGGACAGAAAGAGAAAAAAAAAAACAACCTGGTCAAATGACCTGGTCAAATGATGCCTGAAAGTCCCTGTGAAAGTTTTGATCTCTGAAATGTTGCTTTAAAATCTGGATTTCTTGAAAGATGACTGCACTGGGCCGGTTGAGTGGAGGTTGCAGCGAGCCCCGGTGTGACTGAGGAAGACTAGGGAGGCACTGGCTGCTGGGAGAAGGGGAGTGTAATGTTAAGATGCAAAATCGGCCGGGCGCGGTGGCTCACGCCTGTAATCCCAGCACTTTGGGAAGCCAAGGCAGGCGGATCACGAGGTCAGGAGATCGAGACCATCCTGGCTAACACGGTGAAACCCCGTCTCTACTAAAAACTTCAAAAAATTAGCCGGGCGGGGTGGCGGGCGCCTGTAGTCCCAGCTACTCGGGAGGCTGAGGCAGGAGAATGGCGTGAACCCGGGAGGCGGACCTTGCAGTGAGCCGAGATTACGCCACTCACTCCAGCCTGGGAGACACAGCAAGACTCCGTCTCAAAAAAAAAAAAAAAAAGATGCAAAATCATCAACCAGATGATACTATACTATCAAGGAAAATGTAACAAATTCAGGATCATAACCAGAAAAATTGATCAACTTCCATAAGCAGAAAGGCATCTGCGTGAGCGTGGGATCGACATATATTGGACTGAACACTGCCCTTCATGGCTTCATGGCCTAGTAGACAGTCTTTTTGACACACCTTAAATGTGGCAATATGACATAGGCTCATAGAGCTGCTGGCTCACCAACGGCAGTGAGCTCCCCCATTTTTTTTTTTTTTTGAGACAGAGTTTCACACTTTCACCCAGGCTGGACTGCAGTGGTGCAGTCTCGGCTCACTGCAACCTCTGCTTCCCGTGTTCAAGCAATTCTCCTGCCTCAGTCTCCTGACTAGCTAGAATTTCAGGCGCCCACCACCATGATCGGCTGATTTTTGTATTATTAGTAGAGACGGATTTCACCATATTGGCCAGGCTGTTCTTGAACTCCTGACCTCGTGATCTGCCCACCTCAGCCTCCCAAAGTGCTGGGATTACAGGCGTGAGCCACCACGCCTGGCCTAAATTTATTTTATTCAATTTTCCTATCATATTTTTCCACAGAAGTGAAATAATAAGCGCATTAAAATATGTGTGTGCTTCTGCGAGCAGAGCTTTTAAGTTTTTTTAATTTAAATGTTAAAATATTTATCTTTAAAAATTTTTGTCCAAAGTTGATGCAAAAAATTTTTTTCAATAGAGGTGGAGGCAGGGCATGGTGGCTCACGTCTGTAATCCCAGCAGTCTGGGAAGCCCAGGCAGGTAGATGGCTTGAGCCCAGGAGTTCGAGACCAGCCTGGGCAACATGGTGAGACACTGTCTCTACAAAAAATAAAAAACAGAAGTGAAGGAAGATGGCCAAATAGAAGCCCCCACTGATCGTACTCCATGCAGGAACACCAAATTTAACAACTATCCACGCAAAAAAAGTACTTTCATAAGAACCCAAAATCAGGAGAGTAATGACAGTACCTGGTTTTAACTTCATATAGCTGAAAGAGCCACTGAAGAGTGGGAAAGACAGTCTTAAATTGCCGATCAACTCCTCCCACCCCCCAACATCCCCTGACAGTGGCTGACTATGTGGCATGAAGACAGAATCTGTGTGCTTGGGAGCAGGAGAGCACAGCAATCGCAGGACCTTTAATTGGAACTCAGAGCTACTGACATGGGGCTGAACTCAGCCAGTGGCCCGGGAGGGGAGCATTTAGACCAGTTCTAGCCAGAAGGATAGATTCCAACCCATCCCAGAGGTTGGAACTTGAGTTTTGGCAAGCCTCACCACCATGGGCTAAAGTGCAATGGGGACCTAAATAAACTTGAAAGATGTTTAGGCCACAAGGACTGCAACTCCTAGGCAAGTCCTGGTGCTGTGGTGGGCTCAGAGCCAGTGGACATTGGAGGGCACATGACCTAGTAAGACACCACCCAGGGTGGCTAAGGGAGTGCTTGCAGCACCCCTCCCGCAATCCCAGGCAGCACAGCTCACAGCTCCAAAAGAGACCCCTTCCTAATGCATAGGAGAAGAGAAGGAAAACTAAAGAGGACTTTATCTTGCAACTTGGATACCAGCTCAGCCACAGTAAGATAGGACACTAGTCACAGTCATGAGGCCTCCATTCCAGGCCCTATCTCCTGGATGACGTTTCTAGACACACCCTGGGCTGGAAGGGAACCCACTGACCTGGAGGGAAGAGCTCAGTCCTGGAAGAATTAATCACTTGCTAAATAAAGAGCCCTTGGGCCCTGAATAATCAGCAGCAGTAACCGAGTAGTGGAGGCGGGGGCCTTGAGTAAGACTCTGAGGCATGCTGGCTTCAGGTGTGACCGGAAGCACATTCACAGTCTGGTGGCTGTGAGGACAGACTCCTGCTGCTTGAGGAAGAGAGAGAGAAGACGAAAGGGCACTTGGTCATGAGCTTAGGTGCCAGCTCAGCCACAGTGAGGAAGAGCACCAAGAGGGCCCTTAGGGCCCTCGATTCCAGGCTTGATCCAGCAGAAGAAAGAATGAGTGAGCTTGAAGACAGACTACTTGAAAATACACAGTCAGAGAAGACAAAAAAAAAAGAGAGAGAGAGAGAATAAAAAACAACAAAGCATGCCTACAAGACCTGGAAAATAGCCTCAAAACGGCGAATCCAAGTTATTGCTCTTAAAGAGGAAGTAGAGAGAGATTGGGTAGAAAGTTTATTCAATAAAATAATAACAGAGAACTTCCCAAACCTAGAGAAAGGTATCAATTTTAAAGTACAAGAAGGTTATTGAACACCAATCAGATTTAACCCAAAGAAGACTACCGCAAGGCATTTAATAATCAAACTCCCAAAGATCAAAGATAAAGAAAGGATCCTGAAAGTAGCAAGAGAAAAGAAACAAAAGACATACAATGGAGCTCCAATCCATCTGGCCACAGACTTTTCAGTGGAAAGGCCAGGAGAGAGTGGCATGACATATTTAAAGTGCTGAAGAAAGAAACTTTTACCTAGAATACTTTATCTAGCAAAAATATCCTTCCAACATGAAGGAGAAAAACTCCCTGACAAACAAATGCTGAGGGATTTCATCAACTCTAGACCTGTCCTCCAAGAAATACTAAAAGGGCCGGGGTTGTGGCTCATGCCTGTAATTCTAGCACTTTAGGAGGCTGAGGCAAGCAGATCACTTGAGGCTAGGAGTTCAAGATCAGCGAAACACCATCTCTACTAAAAATATAAAAATTAGTCGAGCATGTTTATGTACGTCTGTAATCCTGGCTACTCAGGAGACTGAGACATGAGAATCGCTTGAACCCGGGAAACAGAGGTTGCAGTCAGTCAAGATTGTGCCATTGCGCTCCTGCCTGGGTGACAGAGTGAGACTCCATCTCAAAAAAAAAAAAAATGCTAAAGGAAGTTCTTCAATCTGAAAGAAAAGGACATTAATGAGCAATAGGAAATCCTATGAAGGTGCAAAACTCACTGGTAAGTAAACAGAAAAACCGAAAATAATATATATAACACTATAATTGTTGTGTGTAAACTACTCATCTTGAGGAAGAAGACTAAAAGATGAACCAATCAAAAAAGAAATCACTACCATGACTTTTCAACTCATAGACAGTACAATAAGTTATAAATAGAAACAATGGGCCAGGCATGGTGACTCATTCCTATAATCCCAGTACTTTGGGAGGGGGAGGCAGGTGGATCACCCGAGGTCAGGTGTTCGAGACCAACCTGGCCAACATGGTGAAACCCTGTCTCTACTAAAAATACAAAAATTAACCAGGCATGACAATCTAAAAATTAGCACGCACCTGTAATCCCAGCTACTAGAGAGGCTGAGCCAGGAGAATTGCTTGAACCTGGGGGGCGGAGGTTGCAGTGAGCCGAGATAGTGCCACTGCACTCCAGCCTAGGTGACAAAGTGAGACTCTGTCTCAAAAAAATAAATAAATAGTACGCAGGGAGATCAAGTGAAAGTGTAGAATTTTTATTAGTTTTCTTTTTGCTTGTTTGTTTGGTTTTTGTTTATTGCATAAATAAGTTGTCATCCCTTTAAAATAATTGTTTACAAGATATTTGCAACCCTCACAGTATCCTCAAATCTAAAAACATACAACAAATACACAAAAATAAAAAGAAAGAAAGTGACCAGGTGTGGTGGCTCACACCTGTAATCCCAGCACTTTGGGAGACCAAGGTGGTGGATAGCCTGAAGTCAGAAGTTTGAGACCAGACTGGCTAACATGGCAAAGCCCCATCTCTACTAAAACTACAAAAATTAGCCAGGTGCGGTGGCATGTCCCCTCCTGTGGTCCCAGTTACTTGGGAAGCTGAGGCAGAAGAATCACCTGAACCTGGGAGGCGGAGTTTGCAGTGAGCCAAGGTCACTCCCCGGCACTCCACAGCCTGGGTGACACAGCAAGACTCCGTCTCAAAAAGAAAAAAGAAAGAAAAAAAAGAAAAGAAAAGAAAGGCCAGGCACGGTGGCTCATGCCTGTAATCCCAGCACTTTGGAAGGCCGAGGCAGGTGGATCACCAGGTCAGGAGTTCAAGACCAGTATGGCCAACATCGTGAAACTCCATCTCTACTAAAAATACAACAACAACAACAAAATTAGCCGAGTGTGGTAATGTGCGCCTATAATCCCAGCTACTTGGGAGGCTGAAGCAGGAGGATTACATGAACCTGGGAGGTGGAGGTTGCAGTGAGCTGAGATCGTGCCAATGCACTCCAAGGAATCTGAGGGTTTAGCGGCAAGGGGCCTCATCCCAGAAGACTCAAATTTACTGGGCACTTCCTTTTCTGTTCAGGGAATCTGCCTCAGGCCAATGTTAATTGGACCCCAGAGAATCTTTATTCTACCATCTCAAAAACCTTGTTTAAGATTGTCTTAGCTATTTACTGCTGAGTGACAAATCAGCACAAATTTAGCACCTAAAACAACACACATTGGCAGGGTGTAGTGGCTCACACCTGTAATCCCAATACTTTGGGAGGCTGAGGTGTGAGGATCACTTGAGGCCAGCAGTTTGAGACCAGCCTCGGCAACATAGTGAGATACCATCTCTACCAAAAAATGAAAGTGTTTAAATTAGCTGGGCATGGTGACATGTGCCTGCCATCCTAGCTACTCAGAAGGGTGAGGTGGGAGGATCACTTGAGCCCAGGAGTTCAAGGATGCAGTGAGCTACGATCATGCCACTGCACTCCAGCCTGGGTGACAAAGCAAGATTCTGTCTCAAACACACACACACACACACACACACACACACACACACACACCCACGTTCTCTCACGGTTTCTGTGGGTCAGTAATCAGGACACAGCTCAGCTGGTTCCTCCATTTTACGGTCTCTCACAAGACCACACTCAAGATGTTAGCAAAGGTTGAGTCGTATCCAAAGGCCCAACCGGGGGAGAATCCAAGTTCACTTTTTGGTTGTTGAGATGACTCAATGGCTTTTAGGCAGTTGAACCGAGGCCCTTGATTCCTAGGTGTTTTTGCCCAGAAGGCACCCTGTGTTTCTTATCTTGTGGGCCTCCCTAACCAAGCAACTTGCTCTATGAACGCTTATAAAGGAGACAGTCTGCCACCAAGACACAAGTCATCATCTTGTATTCACAGAGGTGACGTCCTATCATCTTTGCTCTTCTCTGTTTGTTAGAACGAAATCGAAGATCCTGCTCGCACACAATGGGGGACATTACACAAGGGTGTGAACACCAGGAGTCAGGGACCACAGGGAGCCATCTCAGAGTTCACTCAACACAAGGATATTAATCTTCATCAAGCTCTTTCTATCCCAGAAAGCAGCCCGGCTTTGGTGGACATTGTGGGGCCTGTCTCCCAGAAGAGCATTTATGAACCAAACAGTATACAAGGTAATATTCGTCCATTTTTATGCTGCTGATAAAGACATATCAGAGACTGGGCAATCTACGAAAGAAAGAGGTTTGATGGACTTAAAGTTACACATGGCTGGAGAGGCCTCAAAGTCATGGTGGAATGCGAAAGTCACATCTCACATGGAGGCAGACAAGAGAAGAGAACTTGTGCAGGGAAACTCCCATTTTTAAAGCCAGCAGACTTCGTGAAACTCATTCACCATCACAGGAACAGTGTAGGAAAGATCTGCCTCCATAATTCAACTGCCACCCACTGGGTTCCTCTCATGACACATGGGAATTGTTGGAGTTTCAATTCAAGATGAGATTTGGGTGGGGACACAGCCAAACCATATAAAAGAGCTAGAGTCAAACCCTAGATTTCCTCTTTTTTTTTTTTTTCGTTTTGAGACAGATCCTCATTCTGTAACCCAGGCTGACTGCAGTGGCACAAACTTGGCCCACTACAACCTCTGCCACCCAGGTTCAAGCAATTCTCGTGCTTCAGCCTCCTGAACAGATGGGATTACAGGCATGTGCCAGCACACCTGGCTGATTTTTGTATTTTTAGTAGAGATAGGGTTTCACCATGTTGGCCAGGATGGTCTTGAACTTCTGACCTCAAGTGATCTGCCCGCCTCAGCCTCCCAACATGCTGATGCCTGGCCCGATTTCCTCATTTTCAATATAATATGGAATTATCTGATTTCTAGATCCCAGTTGTTTATGGAACTGAAACTTCCATTTATTTTTTGGATTATTTCCAAAAACTGATCGGGACTTTGTGTCTGTTTTCATTTGTGTGTGTCATCAAAAGCTGTATTTGTTATGGAGATTAATAATATGTTCTAATTCCCCAGAACTTAGCCATGTCTAACCCTGATAAGGACAAGGTTTCATTACCTTTTATAAGACCTTTACAGTAAGTCCTCAATAAATATGTGTTGAACAAATGAGTGAACAACTGAATGGACGGGTGAATGGATGCTTTCACTGGCCTGGGTTTGCGCAGACAGTAGGAAGTGTCTGTTTCACCAAAGGAATCACGCTGGGGAAAACCCCTGAATAGCATTGAGTTGCACAACTATAAATCTATTCTCATAAATTCCAATCAATCCTGTAAACTTCAGAGCAAAAACGCCAGGCTGTGTTAGTTTGCTCGGGCTTCTGTAACAGTAGGCATTCATTTTCTCACAGTTCTGGAGCTTAGAAGTCTGAGATCAAGGTGTTGGCACGGCTGGTTTCTCCTGAGGCTATTCCTTCTCTGTGTTCCCACATGTTTTTCTTTTTTTCTTTTTTTTTTTTTCTTCTTTTCTGCGTATGTGCAGCCTTCATGTCTCTCCCTCCTCCTATGAGGACACCAATCAGATTGAATTAGAGCCCACCCTAACAGCTTCATTTAACTTAACTACCTCTTTAAAGACCTTGTCTCCAAAGACTGGGTGTGGTGGCTCACACTGTAATCTCAGCACTTTGGGAGGTGGGAGCGAAAAGATTGCTTGAGCCCAGGAGTTTGAGACCAGCGGGGCAACATAGTGAGACTCTGTCCCTACAAAGCTTTTAAAACATTAACTGGGTGTGGTGGCGCAGGCCTGCAGTCCCAGCTACTCGGGAGGCTGTTA